>NC_043993.1:0-327500 GCF_902150065.1 Myripristis murdjan | reverse complement strand
TCATGTTGGAAGAGGAAGGGGCCCGCTCCAAACTGTTCCCACAAGGTTGGGAGCATGGAATTGTCCAAAATGTTTTGGTATCCTGAAACATTCAAAGTTCCTTTCACTGGAACTAAGGGGCCAAGCCCAGCTCCTGAAAAACAACCCCACACCATAATTCCTCCTCCACCAAATTTCACAGTCGGCACAATGCAGTCTGAAATGTACCGTTCTCCTGGCAACCTCCAAACCCAGACTAGTCCATCAGATTGCCAGATGGAAAAGCGTGATTCATCATTCCAGAAAACGCGTCTCCACTGCTCTAGAGGCCAGTGGCGGCGTGCTTTACACCATTGCATCCGACGCTTTGCATTGCACTTGGTGATGTGTGGCTTGGCTGCAGCTGCTCGGCCATGGAAACCCATTCCATGAAGCTCTCTGTGTACTGTACTTGGGCTAATCTGAAGGTCACATGAAGTTTGTAGCTCTGTAGCAATTGACTGTGCAGAAAGTCGGCGACCTCTTTGCACTATGCGCTTCAGCATCCGCTGACCCCTCTCCGTCACTTTACGTGGCCTACCACTTCGTGGCTGAGTTGCTGTTGTTCCCAAACGCTTCCATTTTGTTATAATAGAGCTGACAGTTGACTGTGGAATATTTAGGAGCGAGGAAATTTCACGACTGGATTTGTTGCACAGGTGGCATCCTATGACAGTTCCACGCTGGAATTCACTGAGCTCCTGAGAGCGGCCCATTCTTTCACAAATGTCTTGTTTCACAGTCTGCATGCCTGAGTGCTTGATTTTATACACCTGTGGCCAGGCCAAGTGATTAGGACACCTGATTCTGATCATTTGAATGGGTGAGCAAATACTTTTGGTAATATAGTGTATATATATATATATATGCAAGTTTTGTAAGCGCTTTTTATCACCCACTTCAAATTGCCAAGTTGCTAGAAATCTTTAAACTTAGCTGCCTAATCCTGAACGCTAGGCCTAGTGTTTCTCTGCCAGAGCTATCTGTCAAGAAGAAAGCCTACTGTAGCAGGCTACCAGCCACCACACCATCTATAGATATTGATCCACAACAGAGCAAGAGTGGACGTTATTCTTTTCAATAACTTGAACATCTAATGTTAGACAATTGAAACTTACGTGACTGTTCTGTTTGGCCAGTAGGTGGTAATGCCATCCAAAAGCTTTAGAATCCACTGTCAAGTCAGCAGTTGTGTTCCGAGTCTGTAACGCTAGGCTACTATATAAATTTACTATGTCAATGTTGTTTTCCCTCCTCATACTCTTCCAGTATAACACGCTGCTCATCCGCCGTGAAACACGCTGTGTGTTTTTCCTTGTTGCTCATGTTTGTGATTGGTCAGCTGCCTCAGACTCCGCCCCTTATACGTGCGCGTTCACGGCTCTTGATGAGGCAAACCTGGATCGACTGAGCGAGTTGATAACCAGCGTCGTGATACCGGTTATCCCAGATCACCATGATCTCCATCAGTGTAGCCGGTTCGGTCTGAGAGATCCAGGGAAAACTGAGCTTGCTTCGTGATACAGGCATCAGCTGTACTGCTACTGGTAGTACTAGCTAAGCTAGCTAATAAGTTGGGTGATTCAGGACTTCTCTCATAAGCGCTGGAGCTCGATGACTGAGTCAAGGTTTGTTTTATTAGTAGTGGACTGGACTGGACACAGCAATCCCGGATTATTAGTTAGACTTTTGTTTGTTAGCACCGAGGCGGGGACCTCGCAGAGCACAGATCACAGACACATCACAGATTCACCTGCGGAACAGGTAAGTTATGTGTTGTCATGCTAACGTTATCCGATGGTCTTGTTGGAATACCGTTAACTGTTAGCCTTATTGTAACCATGGTAACGTTCGCTAACGTTAACGTAGACGTCACTTGTTTTATGTTGTTGTGCAGCTTGTGTGGGCGGGCTAAGTTAGCTATGGGTTAGCCTATTGTTGACTGCCTGTTCACCTATTGTACTGTAACCCAGAATCATCATTAATAGTAATATGAGCGGAGCGATTGCGGAGCGGTATTTAGAGGAATTGGTGTGAGCGATTCGGTGCGAGGTGCGGGCCGCAGGGATGGTTGGAGCGGGGCAGTGCGAGCGAATTGCCGTTACTGCGTGAGTTTGGTGCGATTATTTCTTCCGCTCCGAACCGCTCACGTACTCTGATACACACACACGTACAGTACAGGCCAAAAGTTTGGACACACCTTCTCATTCAATGCGTTTTCTTTATTTTCATGACTATTTACATTGTAGATTCTCACTGAAGGAATCAAAACTATGAATGAACACATGGAGTTATGTACTTAACAAAAAAAGGTGAAATAACTGAAAACATGTTTTATATTCTAGTTTCTTCAAAATAGCCACCCTTTGCTCTGATTACTGCGTCGCACACTCTTGGCATTCTCACGATGAGCTTCAAGAGGTAGTCACCTGAAATGGTTTTCCAACAGTCTTGAAGGAGTTCCCAGAGGTGTTTACCACTTGTTGGCCCCTTTGCCTTCACTCTGCGGTCCAGCTCACACCAAACCATCTCGATTGGGTTCAGGTCCGGTGACTGTGGAGGCCAGGTCATCTGCCGCAGCACTCCATCACTCTCCTTCTTGGTCAAATAGCCCTTACACAGCCTGGAGGTGTGTTTGGGCTCATTGTCCTGTTGAAAAATAAATGATGGTCCAACTAAACGCAAACCGGATGGGATGGCATGTCGCTGCAGGATGCTGTGGTGGCCATGCTGGTTCAGTGTGCCTTCAATTTTGAATAAATCCCCAACAGTGTCACCAGCAAAACACCCCCACACCATCACACCTCCTCCTCCATGCTTCACAGTGGGAACCAGGCATGTGGAATCCATCCGTTCACCTTTTCTGCGTCTCACAAAGACACAGCGGTTGGAACCAAAGATCTCAAATTTGGACTCATCAGACCAAAGCACAGATTTCCACTGGTCTAATGTCCATTCCTTGTGTTTCTTGGCCCAAACAAATCTCTTCTGCTTGTTGCCTCTCCTTAGCAGTGGTTTCCTAGCAGCTATTTGACCATGAAGGCCTGATTGGCGCAGTCTCCTCTTAACAGTTGTTCTAGAGATGGGTCTGCTGCTACAACTCTATGTGGCATTTATCTGGTCTCTGATCTGAGCTGCTGTTAACTTGTGATTTTCTGAGGCTGGTGACTCGGATGAACTTGTCCTCAGAAGCAGAGGTGACTCTTGGTCTTCCTTTCCTGGGTCGGTCCTCATGTGTGCCAGTTTCGTTGTAGCGCTTGATGGTTTTTGCAACTCCACTTGGGGACACATTTAAAGTTTTTGCAATTTTCCAGACTGACTGACCTTCATTTCTTAAAGTAATGATGGCCACTCGTTTTTCTTTAGTTAGCTGATTGGTTCTTGCCACAATATGAATTTTAACAGTTGTCCAATAGGGCTGTCGGCTGTGTAGTAACCTGACTTCTGCACAACACAACTGATGGTCCCAACCCCATTGATAAAGCAAGAAATTCCACTAATTAACCCTGATAAGGCACACCTGTGAAGTGAAAACCATTTCAGGTGACTACCTCTTGAAGCTCATGGAGAGAATGCCAAGAGTGTGCAAAGCAGTAATCAGAGCAAAGGGTGGCTATTTTGAAGAAACTAGAATATAAAACATGTTTTCAGTTATTTCACCTTTTTTTGTTAAGTACATAACTCCCCATGTGTTCATTCATAGTTTTGATTCCTTCAGTTAGAATCTACAATGTAAATAGTCATGAAAATAAAGAAAACGCATTTAATGAGAAGGTGTGTCCAAACCTTTGGCCTGTACTGTATACACATATAATTATTCAGTTTATATATATTTAGAGATCTATTTCTATTCCTTATTTTGCTGAGGACCCCAGGAAGACCCCCAAGGACCCCACTCTGGAAAGCACTACTCCATGCTGCCTGGCCCAGTTTCTCTTTTATAAGTGCAGTACCAGCTGTGAGGATGCTGTGGACTGTGACGTGGGCTGCAGTGATGACACAGTTGGTATGAGGGTCATGCAGTTCTGCGCAAACAGTTTCGGTTGGGACTGTATGTTTTATAGGAGCTAGAACCTTTTGCTACCTCCTCACCACCATAACTCTGTTTGTTTTGAACATAGTGTTCTGAAATAAATCTTGTCCAAGGCCAACTGGAACAGGGAATGACTAACTGGATGAAAAAAAAGTTAAATGAGTTTTATATCTAATTGAGAAACGGAACTTTGACATTTGATACTAGTGCTTTTTGGCAGCTACTATCCCACCTTTTCCTCTTCAAAAGTTGTTGTCTAAGATTCCTTCAACACCAACTATTCACATTCATGAAAAAGCACCAGTACATATGCAGGACAGTGGAAATAATGACTGAGGAATCTCAAAAGTATGTGGCAGACAGCTGTATAAATAGTTTGTTATGGAATGTATTCAGGTTTCTAACAAGAAATCTTTTGAACTTGAAGTCCTTATAATGTGCCTTTAAGAAGTATCCCTGAATCCCTCAAGCCTGAAATGCACATGCACATATTTTCATGCCTTTGAAATCCACCATAATCCAGTCTGTTATGCATTAATATTTAAAGTAGCACCTCCTCTTGTTCCATCATGAGTTTCCAAACTTTTTTTTTTTTTTTTTTTTAGAAACGAACCCCACTGGACACATTAAACCACAAAGCACGTTTGACAAGGCTTTTCCCAGCAACCCCATGATGATAAGCCCCTGATAGTTGTCTAGGCCCATTGTTGGCTGTCTGTTGCTGGTGAAGGGGTATGAGGGACGAAAAATGACAAAACAATAAATAAATGAATAAATAAATAAATACGCATATAAATATATAAATGCATAAATAATTAAATTAATAAATATTTCTACATTTATTTATTTATTTATTTCTGTTTTTATTCATGCATTTATTTATTTATTTGTGTATTTATACATTTATGCATGCATTTATTTATTTATTTTTACATTTATTTATTTATTTATTTCTACATTTATTTATTCATTTGTGTATTTATATATTTATTTTTACATTTATTTATTTATACTTTTATTTATTTCTACATTTATTCATTTATTTATTCCTTCTTTTATTTCTACATTTATTTATTTATTCCTACATTTATTTCTGTATTTCTACATTTACTGGCAGTAGCAGTGGATAGCAGTGGACTAGCTAGCTACTAGGGCATTAACAATGCCAGACTTTTCCACGCCGACTTTTCAATGTCGCCGACGTTACGTCGACCCATCAACACCGGGAGATTTTTGGGGGGGGCTAGCGGGGCTGCTACTGCCAGTCCAGGCAGTAGCGGTGGAGAGGATCACACCCACAAACCAATCGTGCTTAAGACTAATGTAAGAACCGCCCACCTTATTAACATACGACACAGAAATACAGAAATAAATAAATGTGGAAATGTAGAAATACAGAAATAAATGTAGGAATAAATAAATAAATGTAGAAATAAATAAATAAATGTAGAAATAAAAGAAAGAATAAATAAATGAATAAATGTGGAAATAAATAAAAGTATAAATAAATAAAAGTATAAATAAATAAATGTAAAAATAAATATATAAATACACAAATGAATAAATAAATGTAGAAATAAATAAATAAATAAATGTAAAAATAAATACATGCATAAATGTATAAATACACAAATAAATAAATAAATGCATGAATAAAAACAAATAAATAAATAAATAAATGTAGAAATATTTATTAATTTAATTATTTATGCATTTATATATTTATATGCGTATTTATTTATTTATTCATTTATTTATTGTTTTGTCATTTTTCGTCCCTCATAGGGGTCCTCACTGCCCCTTCTTTCGTGGACTGGTACATATGCAGGACAATATATGTATGTATATGTATATGTATATGCATATATATATATATATATATATATATATATATATATATACAGTGGGGAGAACAAGTATTTGATACACTGCCGATTTTGCCGATTTTGCAGGTTTTCCCAAAGGTCTGTAATTTTTATCATAGGTACACTTCAACTGTGAGAGACGGAATCTAAAACAAAAATCCAGAAAATCACATTGTATTATTTTTAAATAATTAATGTGCATTTTATTGCATGAAATAAGTATTTGATCACCTACCAACCAGTAAGAATTCTGGCTCTCACAGACCTGTTAGTTTTTCTTTAAGAAGCCCTCCTGTTCTCCACTCATTACCTGTATCAGCTGCACCTGTTTAAGCTTGTTACCTGTATAAAAGACACCTGTCCACACACTCAATCAGTCAGACTCCAACCTCTCCACAATGGCCAAGACCAGAGAGCTGTCTAAGGACATCAGGGACAAAATTGTAGACCTGCACAAGGCTGGGATGGGCTACAGGACAATAGGCAAGCAGCTTGGTGAGAAGGCAACAACTGTTGGCGCAATTCTTAGAAAATGGAAAAAGTTCAAGATGACAGTCAATCTCCCTCGGTCTGGGGCTCCATGCAAGATCTCACCTCGTGGGGCAGCAATGATAATGAGAAAGGTGAGGGATCAGCCCAGAACTACACGGCAGGACATGGTCAATGACCTGAAGAGAGCTGGGACCACAGTCTCAAAGAAAACCATCACTAACACACTACGCCGTCATGGATTAAAATCCTGCAGCACACGCAAGGTCCCCCTGCTCAAGCCAGCACATGTCCAGGCCCGTCTTAAGTTTGCCAATGACCATCTGGATGATCCAGAGGAGGAATGGGAGAAGGTCATGTGGTCTGATGAGACCAAAATAGAGCTTTTTGGTATGAACTCCACTCGCCGTGTTTGGAGGAAGAGGAAGGATGAGTACAACCCCAAGAACACCATCCCCACCATGAAGCATGGAGGTGGAAGCATCCTTCTTTGGGGATGCTTTTCTGCAAAGGGGACAGGACAACTGCACTGTATTGAGGGGAGGATGAATGGGGCCAAGTATCGCAAGATCTTGGCCAACAACCTCCTTCCCTCTATAAGAGCATTGAAGATGGGTCGTGGCTGGGTCTTCCAGCATGACAACGACCCGAAACACACAGCCAAGGCAACTAAGGAGTGGCTCTGTAAGAAGCATCTCAAGGTCCTGGACTGGCCTAGCCAGTCTCCAGACCTGAACCCAATAGAAAATCTTTGGAGGGAGCTGAAAGTCCGTGTTGCCCAGCGACAACCTCGAAACCTGAAGGATCTGGAGAAGATCTGTTTGGAGGAGTGGGCCAGAATCCCTGCTGAAGTGTGTGCAAACCTGGTCAAGAACTACAGGAAACGTCTGATCTCCGTAATTGCAAACAAAGGTTTCTTTACCAAATATTAAGTTCTGTTTTTTTGATGTATCAAATACTTATTTCATGCAATAAAATGCAAATTAATTACTTAAAAATAATACAATGTGATTTTCTGGATTTTTGTTTTAGATTCCGTCTCTCACAGTTGAAGTGTACCTATGATAAAAATTACAGACCTTTACATGCTTTGCAAGTGGGAAAACCTGCAAAATCAGCAGTGTATCAAATACTTGTTCTCCCCACTGTATATATATATATATATTTACACTACTCACAAAAAGTTAGGGATATTCGGCTTTCGGGTGAAATTTCAGGATGAACCTAAAATGCATTCTAACCTTTACAGGTGAACTTAGATAGATAGATAGATAGATAGATACTTTATTCATCCCGAAGGAAATTCACAGTTTTCAGCAGTATCCACAGAGTACAAGATTAAGTAAATCAAAAATAAAGAATAAGTAAATCAAAAATAAAGAAAATAAAGAATTAATGTGACCTTCTGTAAACTTTTGAATGCACATGTCCAACTGTTCAATGTTTCAGTACTTTTTGCACAAGTTGCTGTTCTCTAACAAGGAGTTTAACGGCAAAATTCACATAAGGTGTTTGATGCTCCAGCTCCTCAAGGTCGTATCATTAGGGAACGGCTGCTGGAGACTGGGGTACCTCAAATGGAGTGGCCTGCACTTTCTCCAGACCTGAATCCCATAGAAAACCTATTGGATCAGCTGAGTCGCCGTGTAGAGGCTCGGAGCTCTGTACCCCAGAACCTCAATGTCCTGAGGGCCGCCCTTCAAGAAGAGTGGGATGCCATGCCTCAGCAGACAATAAGTCGACTTGTGAACAGCATGAGACGTCGTTGTCAAGCTGTAATTGATGCTGAAGGGCACATGACAAGTTATTGACACTGACATTTTTTGTTGTGGTATACCTACCACTGTTGTTGGCTTTTGTTTCAAGAAATTGTTTGAGATGAGGAAATCACCAGTGTATGCTTCTACTTAAATGCCCTACTTTCATGATATAATATCACTGTAGCGTGAACTTTTTACATTTTCCAGAAATTTCACCCAAAAGCCAAATATCCCTAACTTTTTGTGAGTAGTGTATACACTCCTGATCAAAATCTTAAGACCAGTTGAGAAATTGCAAGAATTTACATTTTGCACTGTTGGATCTTAAAAAGGTTCTAAGGAGAGCTGCAAAATGCAAAAAGAAGAAATGGGAGTGAGACAAAAAAAATTGAGTATGCAATTTATTGCAAACAACCATTAAACTGAAATAGGCTGTTCATTAGCTGATCAAAAGTTTAAGACCAAGCTCAAATCTTGGCAAAAATGTGGATTCAGTGTCATTTTCTGTCAGGTATCCACACTGTCATGACCTCCTGATGGCAACGGCAAGGGTAACCCTACTGCCCACTGGGGGAACCTCTTGCCCTCTGACTCCGGGTTTGCTCCTCCGTCTTCAGGGTCGCCTCGCTTCCGCCCGCGGTCAACAGCTTGCAGGTAAGGTGGCAGTGGCTACCCTTTTTAATGTGCGCTACAGAAGGTTTATATAGCTTCACCGCTGTTTTACTATTTTAGCCACACTGATTGTAAGCAAGAGGCCGAAGCAGGTGTCACTTAAATGGCCAATTGCGCAGCATGCCTGTTGCCGCGGAGGTCGAGCTCATCGCTGCTCTCGCCCTCAGGTGTGTGCTGGAGCAGCCTGATTGGTATGTACCTTTGGGATTTAGCCTGTGCTGTCCTTAGTTGTTGTTGTTCATTTTAGTTACTGATATCTATGCATCCATGCATTTGCCGACAATGGTGGAAAGCTCTTAACAACCACCTTACGGAACCGCTGCTGTATTGCCTGTGTCGAGGACAATTTCGCATGCGTCACAGCGGGCGTGGTGTACAACGCTGTATTCCCCCGCTGTTCTGCCAGCCTGCCACTCCACAAGCGGCAGCCATCCATTGCTGCAAGTAGTGGACTCAATGCCGGCCCTGTGCCCACCCAAGCCAAGGCTTGGGCCGGTTTTAATACATGGACTGGAGCGTTGTGATTTGTTTTTGTGTTTGATTTCTCATGAGTTTAGTTAATGATATATTTAGTTTTTTTCTTTATTTTGCTTGGTTTCCTCTGTTGCTGGATGTGTATAATTCATGATTTATTTGTTTTCTTTAGTTTGTTTGGTTGAAGTTATGTTTTGTTGATTGAATTGAAAACATTTTGAGTTGATTTTGTGATGTGATGTATTTGCAATTATGATTATTTTGGGTGTGTGCGCCACTAATTTTATTTCCTTTCCTTTCCCCTTTAGTTACAGAGTGCCGACAGTGTGGTGGTGTGCTGTCCAGGGTGGTGGCTTCCCCTCCTTTTTTGTGTGTGTGCTTGTAATATTCTCATATAGTATGCAAGTCATTGTTGGAATGACATTGATATGTGCCATTGTGCTGTGGTCTAGCGCCATCTGTTGTTGGCCTGTTCATTGCTGTTACTGGTTCATGCAACGTGCCTAGGGGTGTGTCTTCAGGTATACGCGCAGTCGGTGGAAGTCAGCCTTCCTACATGCACATGTTGTCTGCAGTCCATCAAATAAATATCAAGTCATTAGCACGTCGTCATTCTGGTAGTTTTTGTAGACACTGTACAAAGTAAGACAATGCTAAGACCCCCATTTTTTTAGTTTGCTTCACCAGAGTGCAGTGAGTGTGGTTTTTCACGTGTGTTTGGGGTGCCTTCCGTTTTGTTTTCCTCACTGGGGATTCCCCTTCACTCTTCTTCATATCCCCCAACCGGTAAGCCTCAGCCCCCAATTAGGTCTCCCTTTTGTCCCTGTGTGTGATTTTATTGTGTTTCTTTTATATTCTTTATATTGTTCTAATAAATGCTCTATGGATAATTAAACCACGTCTCCTGCCTCCAGTAAAACGAACCTGTGAGCTTGTAGTTTACATCTATTTCCTTGGGTGAAACTCCCAAGGTGGCGTTGTCTGATATAAATTAAATAAATAATACATAACCATCCCAATTTGACACCCTTGTGCTGCCACACATTGAAGGAAAAAGCCCCCCAGATCACGATGGCGCCCCCTCCACTGTGTCATGTAGAAAACATCTCAGGTGGGATCTCCTTGTCATGCCAGTAACGTTGGAAGCCATCAGGACCGTCAAGGTTACATTTTTTCTCATCAGAAAATAAAACTTTCTTCCACCTTTCAATGTCCCATGTTCAGGGCCGGCTTTTGGCATAGGCAATATAGGCAATTGCCTAGGGCGCCATCTGCTGGCAAAATATCCAGCAGATGGCAAAATATCCCAACGGTGCAACACCGTTGGGAGGGGGGGGGGGGGGGGGGGGGGGGGGGAGTAAATTTGTCTAGAGCGCCAACACAGGTAGAGCCAGCACTGCCGATGTTTGGTGCTCTCGTGCGTTTGCACGAGAGCACCAAACATGGGCAATTGCCCATTAGGAGTTTTCCTAATGGGCAATTTTGTGCCGTTGAAGGAGACGAGGCCTTTGAAGACGTTTTTTGTTCTTAAAACCCTTCTCTCGCAGATGCCGTCAGATGGTTATGGGACTGCAGTTGGCACCAGTGACAAGCTTAATTTGGGCAGAGGATCGTCCCGTGTCTTGATGGACATTTGGATCCTCCGGCTCAGGGCCAGTGAAATTTTTTTGGATCTACCACTTGACTTTTTTGTTCCATAACCCTCAGGATCTTTTAAGAAGTTTAAAATGACTGTCTTACTGCGTCCAACCTCAGCAGCAATGGCACGCTGTGAGGGCCTTGTTATTGGGCCTTGCTTATGCAGCTCAACAATCCGACTGCGTTCAAGGAGAGAAAGCTTTTTTGCCTTTGCCATCAGGAGGTCATGACAGTGTGGATACCTGACAGAAAATGATACTGAATCCACATTTTTGCCAAGATTTGGGCTTTTAAAGGCAGTGGTCTTAAACTTTTGATCAGCTGATGAACAGCCTATTTCAGTTTAATGGTTGATTGCAATAAATTGCTTACTCATTTTTTTTTTCTTCTTTTTGCATTTTGAAGCTCTACTTAGAACCTTCTTAAGAACCAACAGTGCAAAATGTAAATTCTTGCAACTAGTCTTAAAATTTTGATCAGGAGTGTATATGCCCTCTCACTGCTCCTTGTTTTTTTCTCTCTGCTCCCTCTTTTCCTTTCTCTCCACACCCCAAACATTCCTTCAATTTCAAACTTCCCTCTCTTTGTTTTTCCAGCCCCACCCGCAAAGGAAACTCCCAATAAACACATGCATGACCATATATGAACACTAGGTATACCTCCTGTGGGCCAGGATTACACATGAGAATTATACCAGGTAGATCTAACCCTGCAAGGCTTCAACATTTAGATCTACCCATTAAACCACTAATCGCGCGCTGGTGGTGATACCACACTGGATGGAGAGCTTCAGTGAATTGACTTTGCAGCAGTTGATGACTGTTCGTTTCAGAATTGCACCATGGTTTTTGAAATGACAAATGTACTGAATACAATGCAAAACCAGCCTTTTTAAAAATTCAAAAAATAAATATGATTACCAAAAAAAAACAAACAAAAAAAAAAAAACACCAAATACCTCTTCGCTAATCTGCGTTTTGGAAATACTGAACATTTAGAGTGTGTGAAGTCCCAAAACAAATCAAACTCCTGACTAGGGGTGTACAGCCATTGCACTATTTGTATTCGGGTTTGGATTTGGGCTTTTAAAAAAAAACTTCAGATTTCTTATTCAGATTCGGGAAGAAACTGGAAGTGGGCGCACTAGAAACTTCCACCGCGCTAGCCAGCTAACTTCCGGTTTAGCTCTCAGCTAACTAGAACGTGAATAAAATAATTTAATCGTGTGGCTCTTCTAGACTTTCCAAACGTAATCAGACTGAATGGATCAAATTCTGTTAGTGAAACGAGTCGTTTCGAGGGGGTTGTGACACTCAAAAAAATGTATCCACCGTTTTATAGCCGCTTCTTTTTCTGTTATTGTCTATGAGAAAAAATGCTTTTTGTGTTGCTGCAGTGTTGCCTGCTCGTGTTATGTGTTGTTGCTCCTCTGCGATGACGTAAGGGACTGAGCTTGAGGGCTCTCACCAAAACCAAACTGTGGCAGTGTCTCAAATGGATGTGATTGGCTCAAAACACGCACCAACATGTTTTTTGTTACGCTTTGTTTTAATCTCTTGTAATTGGCTCAAAATCATGCTCAAAACATGCATCCAAACGTTTTTTTGTTTCTTTAGAAAAAACCTGCCCACTGACTTACCGGACCACATACAGAGCTGCCAACTCTCACGCATTGGCTGTGAGACTCACGCATTTGATTGGCTTCACACGCTCTCACACCACACCTCCGATTTCTCACGCTGAAGTGTTCATCAAGAGCCTTTTCTTTCTTTTGACTTAAAACGGTTCTGTTTATCTGTGATCTATCTGTTGAGCCTGAGAAAACCCGCTTGTGATCGATAAGTTATGCCTGCAGAGCAGAGGCGGCGGCGGCTGGGCCACTTTTACAAGAGGCTCAGCCAATCAGAAGAATCTTTTCGATCAATCAGGGACTTCCATGTCACCCCACCGGCATATTATCCAATGAAATGAATGAGTTAGAGGCTACTCACATTACAAAGTTGTTGTCAGTTGTGCTGCTGCAACCAAACAGAAGTTGGTTTATGATGAAAGTACGGCAGTCTGTGTGCACGGCGCACCTGTCAGATCCGGCAGACCTGGTGCCGGCCAGCACCGCGCTGTTGCACGGTGCCGCGGCTGCGGCACCGTGCAGTGCGTGGCCACCTGGTCAGGTCATGTCTTCCGGATATGACAGGTGCAGCTCCGGCTGTCAATTGGACCTTTCTGAAAGAGGAAGTTACCCCCGAAACTTAAGGCAAATAAACATCCCTATGTCTGATTACAAGGTACAAAAACGTCTTTTAGTTAAAAGGAAGACATGATGAATGTATTGTAATTTTTTTCATTGTGATATGGATCCCCTGGGTCTGAAATAAAGGGATAACTAACTAACTAGGCTGTAAGATGTAAAAAAAAAAAAAAGTAAAAAAATCGATATACAAGGTATCACAAGGCACTAAGTAGCCAAACCCAATTCATTAAAGGGACTTTACATTTAACAGGGAGCCAGCTTTTATTTGAAGTTTTATGGTATTTATGTGTTTGTGTGTCTCTGTGTGTTTGCTTGTGTCTGTGCACGCGCATGTGTTTTAGGGTATTTTTGTTCATGCCTGTGTATGATGGAGTGTGTGTGTGTGTGTGTGTGTGTGTGTGTGTGTGTGTGTGTGTGTGTGTGAGTGAGTGTGTGTGTGTGTGTGTGTGTGTGTGTGTGTGTCCTATTTGAGTTTGTACATGCCTGTGCGTGCTTTTATGGAAGGGAGTACATTTATTTGCTTGTGCCCACCTCTCTGCACAGCCCTGATGTCCAGTATTGTCCTGTTTGTACAGGGGATAATTGCACCAGGATGCATCTGTCGCCAGCCATTATTGGTGTAAAATGGCAGGAATTGGGAATGAGCTGAGCTATTTTAGCAGTGAATGGACTCTCTGTCTCTGCACTAACTAAAATAGTTGAAGGCCGAAGTGTGTTAATAACATTTGGCGTGACGTCATGAACCACAGTGACACTGATAGGATTCCTCTGGCCATCATCAGCAGATCAGAGAGGCAAGGCTTGTGACTTACAGTAGTTACACGCCAGATTTTATAAGGTGAACAGTTCACCTTCATTGTTTATGAGAAGAAAATAACACTGTGCAAAGAGTATGACTGGATAGGAGATGATGCACACCAGACTCCCAATGCAGTGAGAAAAGTAAGTTACAAAACCCAACCAAAAGTATTCAAAATGCTAAATAAAGTGAACATATTGAAACAATAAAAGCAACAAACATGATAAAAAAACAAACAAACAAATAAATCACAGTGGACAATCAACTTGAGTGCAAAATATTCAAAATAAAGCTAAAACTGCAAGTGTAAACTATAGTACAAGTAGTGGACAGACTGACCAACCCCACAGCATCACTCCCTCCTGAACTACTGTCCAACAAGTCATGCAATGACTTTGCAGCCTTCTTCACAAACAAAATATTGCAGATAAGACAGGCAATGTGAAGTTCAGGAATGATAACACTTGTGCCTTCCTGTCCTCCGGCTAATCTAGGACATTTTAGCCTCCTTGATTACAAAACTCTAACAGAGACAGTTTCAAAATTAAAGCCCACAACATGCTGCCTTGATATTCTGCCTTCAAACTTTTTTAAAACCATTTTTAACTGCATAGCTCCAGATGTACTGCAGATAATAAATACTTCTCTTAAAGCAGGCCAGTTTCCCCAGGCCTTGAAAACTGCAGTAATAAAACCTCTTCTAAAAAAATCAAATCTGGACGCCACAACAATTAGTAACTATACGCCAATATCAGATCTGCCATTTTTGGGGAAAATCATTGAAAAGGTTGTCTTCCAGCAAATCCATTCTTTCATGATGCAAAACAATCTTTTTAACACATTTCAGTCTGGATTTCGGCCACACCACAGCACTGAGACTGTACTTATCAAAGTCTTAAATGATATTCATCAGAATAATGATGCATGCAAATCCTCTGTCCTGGTACTACTAGATCTCAGTGCTGCATTTGATACAGTTGATCATAATATACTACTTAGCAGACTGGAAAAGTGGGTGAGACTCACCGGCACTGTGCTACAATGGTTCAAATCTTACTTACAAGATAGGGACTTTTTTGTGTCAATTGGTAACCATAAATCTGAGCGAACTACGATCACATGTGGGGTTCCTCAAGGGTCCATTCTCGGACCACTTCTATTCAACATCTATATGTTACCCCTAGCCCAGATTATGGAACATCACATAATCACATGATCATACATATGCCGATGACACACAACTCTATATCTCAGTGTCATCACATAACTACAGTCCCTTACTCTCATTGAGTAGCTGCATTCATCAAATCAATGACTGGATGTGCCAGAATTTTCTCCAGCTAAATCCAGAAAAGACAGAGGTATTAATTTTTGGCCCAAAAAATGAAAGGGCAAAGATCAGCGCTCACCTTGGCTCTATGTCACTGACAGCTACAAATCAAGCAAGAAATCTTGGTGTTATTATTGACTCAGACCTGAACTTCAACAGCCATTTAAAGTTCATCACTAAATCTGCCTATTACCACCTGAAAAACATTGCTAGAATTAAGGGGTTTCTGTCTAAACAAGACATGGAAAAACTTATTCATGCATTCATTTTTAGTAGGTTGGACTACTGCAATGGCATATTTACAGGCCTTAACAAAAAATCATTCAGACAGCTGCAGCTGATTCAGAACGCTGCCGCCAGAGTCCTTACAAACACCAGGAAACTGGACCATATTACACCTGTCATTAAATCACTACACTGGCTTCCTGTGAGTCAAAGGATAGATTTTAAAATCTTACTGCTGGTCTACAAAGCCCTGAATGGTCTCGGACCAAAATACATGCTTGATCTACTGGTTCCCTACGAAGCATCGAGACCCCTAAGGTCATCTGGAACTGGTTTGTTGTGTGTTCCAAGAACAAGAACCAAGCAAGGTGAGGCAGCATTCAGTTATTATGCTCCTCACCTGTGGAACAAACTTCCTGTAGATCTGAGGTCTGCTCAATCTGTTAGCTCCTTTAAATCGGGGCTAAAAACACTACGTTCAATGAAGCGTACTCTTAGATTCAATACTTACCTGTTGTATTGCCTGTACCTTTAACTACGCACTGTTGTTTTATGCCTCCTTCACACTCCAAGGACTACCTGTTGCCTTTTATTTTTCTACTTCTTTTCTTTCCACTTAAAGTGATGCTGGATTATTGCCAAATAGTCCGACGCTGGGAGAGGACCTGATGTCGCTGCGGGCGATGTCAGAATGGGTCTAGTGTCAGAAAAAGTTCTGATGCCGGAAAAGTTCTGATGTCCAGAAAAGGTTCTGATGTCGGGAAAAGGTTCTGATGTCAGGAAAAGTTCTGATGAAAAATTCTGATGTCAGGAAAAGGTTCTGATGTCGGGAAAAGTTCCGATGTCAAATGTCAGAGATTCCAGGGCTGAGGACTGAGTCCAGACTGAAATCTCCAATAGGAGAGGTTTCAGAGTCTAAGGAATCAAGAGGTTGGGCTGTCGGCATCCCTGCAGGGGGTGACCGGAAGTCCGTATAGCTCAGGCAATGTACTGAGCCTGTTGATATTTTATGTTACTGTATTTTATTTACGCTATCATTCCCAATTCTATTTTCCTTTATATTTTATGTTACTGTATTTTATTTTCGCTATCATTCCCAATTCTATTTCCCTTTTTATTGACTGTTTTTATTGTTTTAAATTGTGTTTTGCTGTTTTTAATGTCTTTGTAAAGCACTTTGAATCACCTTGTGTTGAATTGTGCTCTACAAATAAATTTGCCTTGCCTTGCCTTGCCTTACAAAGCAAGATGCTGAAGATACTGTTTCTTCTGCTGCAGCAGTAGATGTGCTAAAGAACTTCAGTAATGCCCCTGAAAAGATTAGGATTTAAATTATTTTTTAATTCTTAAATATAAGGCACTTAAGGAACATTACATGTCACTGATTCTTGAAAATTTGGATAAAACAGGTCTAAGTTTTGAAAAAAAAATCAAACAATAAGAATTCTATACTTATATGTTCATAGAAGAAGTTCTCAGCAATCAAGTAATGATTTGGTGCAACCTCCTGACTTTGTATTTTTTTTTTTTTTTTTTTTTTGTCATAAAATATGTGTTTTTCAGGTCATTACTTAATTTTTGTGAACATAGTCAGACACAATAAAAAGCTAATTATTCCTATTTATTTGGTCTGATATAAATTTAGAGCATTTAGAACATTGTGTCTTCACCTTAAGTACACAATAATGTTAAATGTTGAATATTCCCTTTTAATCACTTTTGTGCTGTTGTTATGCAGTTGTGGCAGTGGCTTACTTACAACAAAAGGAAAAAACTTAATTTTTCATCGCTCAAATCCATCCCTGCTAACCAACGTCATTTAACTATTTTGTACAACAAATAACAATTCATCATTTTAGATTTCAATCAAACAATATGAATAACCAAATGTTAACTAGTAGGCTATTGTAACAACTCGTCCTTTCTCTTTCACTTAAATCACCAACAGTCTTTATCTAACCTTCCTCTGCTCTCCTCTTCCAACTTTCCAACCTCTCCTTTCTCAGATATTCCTCCTTTAACTCTAGATCACTACATATTTTCCCCTCCGCTTTCTCCGTTTCTTCTCCTTCGTTTATTCACTACCAGCTCCTGCCTCACCATGATTTCCTAAAATGCATGCAACATTAGTGTGTCATCAGTAAATCATGAATTATATAAAATTAGGCACAATGATTATTATGAGTTAGTTAGATTTGTTCAAAATGTCAAACAATTTCTGTAGGTCAGTTCTGTAGGTCAGGTCATTGTTAGGGACTTGCATTGGTGTTTGGGGCTATTGCTGGGATGTATAGGCAGTTGCTACGGTGTCCTGGTGGTTGCTATGGTGTTCCTGATGGTTGATAAGGTGTTGCTAGGTGGTTGCTATGCTGTTCCTGATGGTTGCTAAGGTGTTGCTAGGTGGTTGCTATGGCATTTAAGGTGGTTGCAGTTGGTTTGCTAGGGTGTTTGGGGTGATTGCTAGGGACTTGCATTGTTGTTTGGGGCTATTGCTGGGATGCATTGGCTGCAGTGCTAGTGGCCCTTGAGACAGAAAAGGAGAGATACAGAGCTGCATGTGTTTCTCTGTGTCAGTGAGTTGGGACTTTCTCTCTGGCAGGCCCTCCGAACATTCCACCATTAGTGTCTATTGTGTCAAAATTCCGATTTTAAACTTGTAAAAAAAAAAAAAAAGCAATGTCGTATCGGTTCGAAAAATAACATGCGGCTTCTTCTCCATAAGACATGTGTTTTTTGTATTTTGTGCGTGGATGTAGCACAAAATCTGTACGATGTAGAGCCTTGCAAAATTTTGCCCATTAACGTTTTTCTAATTTATTGTGAGGAGGTACTGCAAAAGCTGTGGGAGAAGTAGCGTGCCAAAAAATTTGCAGAATAATAATGTGCATCGCTGTCTGAGTGGAAGTGTGGTTGTTGTTTTTACGTTTTGATGAGCTACTGCATATTTGAATTTCCCTTCGGGGATGAATAAAGTTTTATCTATCTATCTGTCTTTCTATCTATATATCTATCTATCTAATAAAAATAACTAGACCTGCAAGCAGGTATGAGCGGGGTCAAAGCCCCCCGCGAAAGTCAGACCAAGCGTCCCGTGGAGCCCACACACGTCGGAGCCCCTGGCCAGCGCGTCCCAGGCAAGTCTCAGGTCCAGAGCAGCAACGAAGGAAGCTTAAGGCCAAACAAAAAAATACCTTGGGTTCCAGTTCCTTGTCATTTAAGGGCATGAATAGGTAGGGAATTTATTTTATTTTATTTTTTATTTTATTTAGCATTTTAGGGATGGTTAGGGGGGATTTATTTTATTTTATTTATTCATGGGAAGGATGGGTAGGTAGGGATTTTATTTATTTATTTATTTATTTTATTTTCGGAAGTGATGCATGGGTTGCATTTTAAATATAATTATTTCAATATTTGCATGAGTTACCACCTTTTTAACGGACGGAGTAGTGTTATTACTAGCAGAGGGAGATGTCTCTGGCTTGCATCGCAGCGCTAGGTACCTGAAGTAGTGCTGGGTATCAATTCAAATTTCAAGAATCGATTCTATTCCGATTCACAAGATTCAGAATCGATTATCACGATTCAATCCGATATTGATTTGGTTAGTTTTATTGAAAAGCATTTTGAGCTGTTACTGAATTACATGCCTGTCTAGTTATTCAACACATTAATACTTGTATTATATTGTGTCATTTGACAACAAATTAATATAGGTATTGATAATTAAAATGGCTGTAAGACTGGTAAAAATGGCTAGGACCACCTTTTGTAGCCCAGAGGAGATATGATGCTCAAACACTTGGTATGCTGTGTTAGTGTATGTTTATGAGTTGTAGAACATAATAAATTATCTTGCAGGAGTAGATGTTTACCAGTAAGCGTGACTCAAATAATTTAACAATATGTTAAATTATTATTTGTTTTAAAAATGTAAATTACTTATCAAACAGACCTAACTATTCAACTACCAATGAATGAGCAGTAGTATGCATGTGATAACATAGATAAGTCAAAAAAAAAAAAAAAAAGCCAAAGTGATACTGCTTCTCTCAATAGACAAGCTAAGCCAGTGTGCTGCTGTTAGCCAGTGAAAATAGAGCGGAGTGGCAACTCTTCGCTTTGTTACACAATCTATGTCAGTGCGCTGCTGTAGCCTGGAAAGTTTGTTTGCCTTTTGGACTCGTACGGTGCCGGTGCAGTTGTTGTAATTTTTTTTTCTTGGTGGTACACGTGCAGGTGGTTGTGCGATGTTTGTGTGGGGTTGTGCCACCCAGATTTGCATCCCTCCATGTCCATTTTCCCTAGACATATGTTCATATTCCACACAAAAACAGCATTTATGTGTGTGTGTGTGTGTGTGTGTGTGTGTGTATGTGTGTGTATGTATATATGTGTATATATATGTATATATATATATATATATATATATATATATATATATATATATATATATATATATGTGTATGTATGTATATGTATATATATATATATATATATATATATATATATATATATATATATATATATATATATATCCAAAAGTTTGGACACACCTTCTCATTCAATGCGTTTTCTTTATATTCATGACTATTTACATTGTAGATTCTAACTGAAGGAATCAAAACTATGAATGAACACATGTGGAGTTAACTAATTAATTCAGTTAATAACTGAAAACATTTTTTATATTCTAGTTTCTTCAAAATAGCCACCCTTTGCTCTGATTACTACTTTGCACACTCTTGGCATTCTCTCGATGAGCTTCAAGAGGTAGTCACCTGAAATGGTTTTCACTTCACAGGTGTGCCTTATCAGGGTTAATTAGTGGAATTTCTTGCTTTATCAATGGGGTTGGGACCATCAGAAGTTAGGTTACTACACAGCCGACAGCCATATTGGACAACTGTTAAAATTCATATTATGGCAAGAACCAATCAGCTAACTAAAGAAAAACAAGTGGCCATCATTACTTTTAGTCCGGCGGCTATGCGAAAAATCGTGCACTTCACGATACAAGCATGAAATTTGGCACACTGTTAGAGCATGCCCTAAGGATCATTTTTGGCTATAGGGCCATTGCAGATTTGTCCCGTGGTAACCGTGGCAACCATTTTTCAAAATGGCTGCCACCTGCTGTGATTTTTACCTGTAACTCAGGTTCTAGACCACCTAGGATCTTGATCCTGGTGGCTAATCCTACATTTTCAAGGATGAGGAATACAATGGTACTGTTTACAACATGCTAGCAACTATCTAACTATATATTACCGGCATTCAGTTAATTAAATAATAGTAAAAACCATCAAAATATGTATTTCGGTAGAGTATACTGTACATGTTTTCTAAGATGTTGACAGATATGCCATGAAATGCATGTGTGCTATGGCAATGGCCAAAGTGGAACTATACAGCAGTACAGAGACAGGACACCATTTAGCCTAAAGGCATTTTTAATAAAGCCAAAGAGGAAAGAAAGTGTGACAACACAAAGTTGCGTATGATGACACAGTCCACCACAGTAGCAAAGAGCAGTGCACTGAAGTGCTGCCTCGGCACATTTGCATCTTCCACAACACCCCTTTTTGCAACCACAGAGGAGGAGGTCGCGATGACATAATAAAATTATGTCAAAAGGGGGACTGTTATCATTGGCCTTATAGTTCATGTCTCTTGTATTATCCAATGTATGTCAGAGTTCAATGTCTCTTGTATTATCCGATGTATTACATAGTTCAGAACAGCTTGAGTGCTAGCAGAGGACAGATAAAGCTGGAGCCAGACATATTTTCTCTATCTTGTTAGTTAGGTCTGTTGCATTAGATACACGCCCAGCCAACATTCACACACTAGCATCACACATTCCAGGAACAAGGCATGGACAGTGGTTGGCCTGTCCATGTCGGGTAACTGGCCAATTATTCTCGCCAGGCTTCCTTCTGGTAGTGTGGTCCAGTGGACTTCCCATCCATCTGTCAGAATCAGAATCAACTTTGTTGTCACATGACACATTTTACAGGTGTAAACAAGTGGGTTAAATTATCCATTCATTCATTCATTCTGTGTCCTTCCTCTTCCACCCCCAGTCACCTGGGGAGGGAGTTCAGGGACTGCAACCATGGCCTGTCCCCTGCAGTGACCAGCTTGGTAGGCTTCCCTCTTTGTATGTTGTGCTGCTTGTGTTGGGGGGGAGTCTATCAATTGTTCTACCTTTTTGGGTGAACAGCTGCTTCCGTGATTCCTGGCTGCTAGTGCGGTTATTCAGCAATACCACAAATCACTCAAGAGGCTCCATCCAGTCATCTGCGGCGTCTGGTGTGGTAGCCAGGGCACAGAAGGCAACGAGTCACATCACTGAAGTTCTTCCATGTATCCCATGTCGTCTTCTTGCCCCTGCCTCCAAATGATGACACAGTGTCAAAAGAAAATATCATTCCTGAAGAATAACTGTTCCTTGTTCTCAAGGCTCTACGTTGCATCACAGATGTGATGGAAATCTGGATGAATTCTTTGAGCATGAAAACCAGGCATGTCCACCAGCACTGTCACAAATGGGCAAGCTGAGAACTGGCACCAAGTCGGACTTGGAGGGCTGTTTGATGGACGTGGCTCCTTCACATGAAAATGCATCCATTCCCACTGTCCAGGTCATCATTCCTGTGGTAGCCAAGGCACAGAAAGCACGAGTCACATCACTGAAGTTTTTCCATGTATCCCATGTCGTCTTCTTGCCCCTGCCTCCAAATGATGACACAGTGTCAAAACCAGTAGAGTCAAGGAACATTGGCAAGGCTACACATCGATCTGGGCCTAATGCCATCGCCATCTCATGAGTTGCTAAATGCCGGAAACTCGTCCCAGCTCCAAAGGCAACCCACAGCTGGGCAATGTTGAGGCGTTGGGCTGCCATCACTGCCAGTACCAGCACATCTGTGTCAACTGTGCATATAGAGAGGTTGTAATACCCTTCCTTCACAGCATCTTCGAGGTGTAGTGTGATGCATGTATCAGCCTCCTCATGTGTGCATAGTGCAAGACCTGATGTATCTTGGGGCTAAGTACAGACGACTTCAGTATGATGAGTGCTGATTACCTGTTTCTCAGTGGCAAGGGATGTAACACAAGTTGCCAGGAAGGAGAACAGCTCAGCTTTGTTTTCATAAATAATGTTATGGATGGGCAAAGAATTCATTCGTTCTTGTTGAGACTTGGATTTTTCTTGGACTGGAGGCCAGCCAATTAGAGGGAGGTTTTTTTTCTCTTGATGGGAAATTTTGTGGGGTATTGTCTGGTTAACTAGAAATGCTGAAAGCTGAAACATGCAGCAAGAGAGGGAAGGGAATTTGTTGACACGTTGAGCCATCCAGTGCCATTCCTGGAAAATGGCCGGAGTATCTACGTATTGATGAGAACAAAGCTGAGCTGTTCTCCTTCCTGGCAACTTGTGTTACATCCCTTACCACTGAGAAACAGGTAACCAACACTCATCATGCTGCTTGCCTTTACTGGTTTTGACACTGTGTCATCATTTGGAGGCAGGGGCAAGAAGATGACATGGGATACATGGAAGAACTTCAGTGATGTGACTCGTGCCTTCTGTGCCTTGGCTACCACACCAGACGCCGTAGATGACTGGATGGAGCCTCTTGAGTGATTTGTGGTATTCCTGAATGACCGCACCAGTAGCCAGGAATCACGGAAGCAGCTGTTCACCCAAAAAGGTAGAACGATTGGTGGACTCCCCCCCAACACAAGCAGCACAGCATACAGAGGGCAGCCTACCAAGCTGGTCACTGCAGGGGACAGGCCATGGTTGCAGTCCCTGAACTCCCTCCCCAGGTGACTGGGGGTGGAAGAGGAAGGACACAGAATGAATGAATGAATGGATAATTTACCCCACTTGTTTACACCTGTAAAATGTGTCATATGACAACAAAGTTGATTCTGATTCTGACAGGTGGATGGGAAGTTCACTGCACCACACTACCAGAGGCAAGCCTGGCATGTCGCAACCTCCTCCGCTGTGGTTACAAAAAGGGGTGTTGTGGAAGATGCAAATGTGCCGAGGCAGCACTTCAGTGCACTGCTCTTTGCTACTGTGGTGGACTGTGTCATCATACGTAACTTTGTGTTGTCACACTTTCTTTCCTCTTTGGCTTTATTAAAAATGCCTTTAGGCTAAATGGTATCCTGTCCTGTCAGCCCTGGACAGACTCCAGTACATTCAAAATTCAGCTGCCAGAATTTTGACTCATACCAAGCCCTGGCAGCACACCATCCCCACCCTCATCCGTCTCCACTGGCTCCCGGTCAAGTCCCGCATTTGCTACAATCTCCTCCTTCTGACGTGCAAATCCCTCCACTCCCTTGCCCCCCGATACCTGTCTGACCTCCTTCACCAACACACTCCATCCAGGAACCTACGGTCGTCTGACCTAGGCCTCCTCTCCACCCCCCGTACCAAGTTACGGACCTTTGGTGACAGGGCCTTTAGCGTGGCTGCCGCCACCCTCTGGAACTCTCTCCCCCTTGAGGTCCGAAACGCTCCGACACTGGACATCTTCAAATCAGCCCTCAAGACACACCTTTGCACCCTAGCATTTCCCCAGTAACTAGCTCAGCTCACCCCTTTTTTTTCTTTTCTTTTTCTCTCCCCTCCCCCTTCCACCTGACCTTGTGAAGCAACCTTGGGTTTTAGAAAGGCGCTATATAAAACTCAGCTATTATTATTATTTTTTTTGTCTCTGTACTGCTGTATAGTTCCACTTTGGCCATTGCCATAGCACACATGCATTTCATGGCATATCTGTCAACATCTTAGAAAACATGTACAGTATACTGTACCGAAATACATATTTTGATGGTTTTTACTATTATTTAATTAACTGAATGCCGGAAATATGTAGTTAGATAGTTGCTAGCTTGTTGTAAATAGTACCATTGTATTCCTCATCCTTGAAAATGTAGGATTAGCCACCAGGATCAAGATCCTAGGTGGTCTAGAACCTGAGTTACAGGGAAAATCACAGCAGGTGGCAGCCATTTTGAAAAATGGTTGCCATGGTTACCACAGGACAAATCCGCGATGGCCCTATAGCCAAAAATGATCCTTAGGGCATGCTCTAACAGTGTGCCAAATTTCATGATTGTATCGTGAAGTGCACGATTCCATCAAAATATTGCGCGGAAAATTGCAAAAACTTTAAATGTGTCCCCAAGTGGAGTCGCAAAAACCATCAAGCGCTACAACGAAACTGGCACACATGAGGACCGACCCAGGAAAGGAAGACCAAGAGTCACCGCTGCTTCTGAGGACAAGTTCATCCGAGTCACCAGCCTCAGAAATCGCAAGTTAACAGCAGCTCAGATCAGAGACCAGATAAATGCCACACAGAGTTCTAGCAGCAGACCCATCTCTAGAACAACTGTTAAGAGGAGACTGCGTGAATCAGGCCTTCATGGTCAAATAGCTGCTAGGAAACCACTGCTAAGGAGAGGCAACAAGCAGAAGAGATTTGTTTGGGCCAAGAAACACAAGGAATGGACATTAGACCAGTGGAAATCTGTGTTTTGGTCTGATGAGTCCAAGTTTGAGATCTTTGGTTCCAACCGCCATGTCTTTGTGAGACACAGAAAAGGTGAACGGATGGATTCTACATGCCTGGTTCCCACTGTGAAGCATGGAGGAGGAGGTGTGATGGTGTGGGGGTGTTTTGCTGGTGACACTGTTGGGGCTTTATTCAAACTTGAAGGCACACTGAACCAGCATGGCTACCACAGCATCCTGCAGCATCATGCCATCTATCCGGTTTGCGTTTAGTTGGACCATCATTTATTTTTCACCCAAACACACCTCCAGGCTGTGTAAGGGCTATTTGACCAAGAAGGGGAGTGATGGAGTGCTGCGGCAGATGACCTGGCCTCCACAGTCACCGGACCTGAACCCAATCCAGATGGTTTGGGGTGAGCTGGACCGCAGAGTGAAGGCAAAGGGGCCAACAAGTGCTAAACACCTCTGGGAACTCCTTCAAGACTGTTGGAAACCATTTCAGGTGACTACCTCTTGAAGCTCATCGAGAGAATGCCAAGAGTGTGCAAAGCAGTAATCAGAGCAAAGGGTGGCTATTTTGAAGAATGTAAAATATAAAACATGTTTTGAATTATTTCACACTTTTTTTTTTTGTTACTACATGATTCCATATGTGTTCATTCATAGTTTTGATTCCTTCAGTGAGAATCTACAATGTAAATAGTCATGAAAATAAAGAAAACGCATTGAATGAGAAGGTGTGTCCAAACTTTTGGCCTGTACTGTATATTAAAAGATCAATCTTTGGGTGTACAGATCGATCCATGGGAATTTAAATGAAGATCGATTCAAAATCGGAGGATCGATCTTTTCAACACAGGTCTAACCTGTAGTCAAATACACCCATCACGCCCACCACCATGGAGCCAAGCTCCGCGGTGGGGGCAGCAGGCAAACATGACGGATCCACTGTCATGTTTGCCTGCTGCACTTGCAAATCTACAGTGGCACTGTTTCACCTCTTTCACTACATCTGCAAAGGTTTTCTCTTGTAGTCTGATTATTTTCACTGGTGGTTTGCGAGGACAAATCACACACACCGTGCGGAAGTCCATTCTTTCCAGCCAGTGCTGTCAATGTTGCGTGATTCCATGAAGTTATTTTCCGAAGTTACGCGAGAACATCACAAATAAGGCAAGTGCAACATAGATCAAAATAAAAGCCCTGCTTAACTTTTGACCAATGCCAACAAGGTCACACTTGGTCGCATATTGCCTTTATTTTATTTTTTTATTTTATTTTTACACAGAGGCCAATAAAATAACCTGACTCGGGGGTTAAATGGGACACTCGGTCGGTAACCGGAACCCAGAGTTTTTTTTTGTCTGGCTTAACCAGCTCAGATGATATCGTTCTGCTGACCCTTCTCCAGAGTGCAGTGTCAAACCATGGAAATGTTTTACCAGATTTTATTTCTTGGTGTGATGACAACTTTTTTAGACTTTAATGTATCCAAAACCAAGGAACTAATTTTTTATTTTAAACACAACAGAGAGGCAGCACAGGAGTGCATCATTCACAATGAAACAGTGTTACACTGTTAAATCATACAACTACATACTTGGATGACCAAGTTAAACTTGCTGTGAACACTGAGGTTGTTGTGAAAAGTGGGCAACAGAGAATTCACCTCTTATGGAAGCTTCATTCTTTTTCAGTCAGTCCAAAAATCCTTTCTCATTTTTAGCAATCTTTTATTGAGAGTCTTGTTGGTTCTTCTGTTATCTGTTGGTTTCCCAGTCTCTCATTTAGAGACAGGAACAGTCTGAGCAGTATTGCTATCTGTATGTCACTGTTTTATTTATGAATATCATGAAAATGCTGCTCCATACAAATTTTTCCTAGCAATATTAAGTTTTTTTTTTTAATCAAATGAATTGAATGCAACATGCATGGATAACGGTGTCCAGGAGACACAAAGTGTGATACAGCTGTGATTTCACTACATGTCAAAATAGGTCATTTCATACAGGGATGTATAGGCCAGAGTTTTGCCTCACTTTGAAGCGATTCTGTTGATTGTCTAGTGTCATGACAAATGTCATTTTCCTGTGGCTTCAAAAATGAGTCGGCTAGATCCTCTGAAAGACAAAGTGTCTTCCGGTGGCCAAATGGGGCATAAGGGTTAGTAATTGACAGGCTCCAAAGTCACTAAAATCGTTTTTAGTATCAGGTAAAGATGATTGAACTTACGGCTTAGGAGGAGTTCTGGGTTTCGTGAATTTCGTGATTTTGCAGGGAAAAAAATGTAGGCGGAAATGGGTGTGGTCTGTATCATGTGATTCATCTTAAGCCACTGAACACGTGGATATAAGGCATTTGAATGTGCAACTTACGGTTTGGTAGTTATGGGCCCAAATGCGTTGACCCTTAAAACAGTGCCCCCTATTGATTGACGTGTGGGTTTTTTGCACCTGAGGCGTGTGCCACCTACTGGACCAACCCCTAAAATTTCATTTACATAATTATTACAGTTTTGGCTCCAGTACCAGTTTTGTGAAGTGATTACTTCTGGGATTTTCTCTCCTCTCTCACTTTATTGTCCAATAACATGTGGAGAGAGACCTCAACACCAACAACAGCAAAGACTTGTGGCAGGCGGTCAAAAATGTGACAGGCTACAAAAGCAGGAGCGCTCCCATCATGTGTGAGGCCACGTTACCAGACGAGCTGAACACATTTTATGCTCGCTTTGACCTCCTCAACAAGGAATCAGCTGTAAAGTTTACTCCGCCTCCAGAGGACCGGCCACTGTCAGTATCCACAGTGGATGTGAGGAAAGTCCTGCTAAAAGTGAATATGAGTAAAGCTGCTGGGCCTGACAACATCCCTGGCCGTGTACTAAAAACGTGTGCCAACCAGCTAGTAGATGTCATCACTGACATTTTCAACATATCACTGTCACAGGAGAGTGTTCCCACCTGCTTCAAGACAGCCACCATCATCCCTGTGCCTAAAAAGTCTGCAGTGTCTGATCTAAATGACTACCGCCCTGTGGCACTCACCCCCATCCTGATGAAGTGCTTTGAGAAACTGGTTCTCCAGCACATAAAGAACAACATCCCTGCCAGTCTGGACCCTCAGCAGTTTGCATTCAGAACCAACAGATCCACAGAGGATGCCATCTCCACTGCTCTCCACTCAGTCTTCACTCACCTGGAGAAAAGCAGCACCTACATCAGAATGCTGTTTGTTGACTTCAGCTCAGCTTTCAACACAATCTCCCCCATGAAGCTGATTGGAAAACTGAACACTCTGGGCATCAGTACCACCCTCTGCAACTGGATACTGGACTTCCTCACAAACAGACCCCAGTCAGTTCGGATTGGCAGTCTCTCCTCCTCCACTCTAGTGCTCAACACTGGAGCGCCCCAGGGCTGTGTGCTCAGCCCCCTCCTGTTCACACTGTACACCCACGACTGCAACCCCCGACATGGAGAGAACTCTATTGTGAAGTTCGCGGATGACACCACCATCATCGGCCGGATTTCCAACAATGATGAGTTTTCATATCGGGAGGAAATCAACCATCTTGCAAAATGGTGCACAGACAACAACCTTCTGCTCAACGTCAGCAAAACCAAAGAGCTGATTTTCGAAAAAAAGAGGCAAAGACACACAACCCTGTCTACATCAATGGAGCTGAGGTGGAGCAAGTGAGCAGTTTTAAGTTCCTGGGAATCAACATAACAGAGAACCTAACATGGACTTCACATATCTCTGCCCTGGTTAAAAAAGCCCAGAAACGGCTGTATTACTTAAGGAAACTTAAGAAAGCAAAATTCCCACGCCAAGTTCTTGTCAGCTTCTACAAAGGAGCGATTGAAAGCATCCTGACTGGAAACATCACAAACTGGCATGGGATGCGCATGGCCCAGGACAGGAAGACTCTGCAACGAGTGATTAAAACTGCCCAAAACATCATTGGCACCCATCTACCAAGCATCAGTGATATTGGGGAGGTGAGGTGCCTGCGCAGAGCCAAAAGGATCCTAAAAGACAACACCCACCCCAGCCACAGCCTGTTCACCCTGCTGCCGTCAGATACAGAAGTATCCGCTGCCATACCACCAGACTACAGAGCAGCTTCTTCCCTCAGGCTGTGAGACTACTAAATGCACCATCTGAACTCCTCCATGTTTAATAATTTTATTTTCTATACAATCAATTAATCAGTCAAGAGGGAACCACACTTTAATTTCATTATTCAATCTGTTGTATAATGACAAATAAACTTCCTTGTATCCTTGTATCCTTGTATCCTTGTATCCTTGTATCCTTGTCATTCCAGTCTCCAGGATGGTCATGGAGGCCATCAGCAGCTTTGGCATTTCTTCATTATTGCAGAGCTTGTTTGGGCTAAATACCCCGAAGGCAATGTGTTTTCTTGTTGCTCCATGTCAACTCTCATCCATTCATTGTGTGTTGCTAACCAGCAGCTGCTAATGCGACTCCTCGTTTTTTTTTTTGCTTTTTTTTTTTGTTTTTTTTTAATTCAAGGACATGTATTTCAAATCTACATGATACACTGTGTAAATAGCACAGTTTCAGAAGTGCTGTAGGGTTTATTCTTTCACTTTGATGGAGATAAGCAATAAGTTTTTTTGTCTCACAAATTTGTGAATATAATCTCAGAATTTTTGAGTTTTTTTCATAAATTTGTGATTTTTTCTCATAAATTTACCACTTTAATCTCATAGAATATTCAAATTTTCTTTTGTAAATTTAACTCTAATCATGGAAATTCTGAGGATTTTCTCTCTTAATATTAATTAATATTAATAAGTCTGACTTTCTCACGGCTTCCTGAAGAGGGGGAAGAGTCACACCGCCATGTGACCTTCACCACAAGGCAGCATGACATTTAACAAATTAAAAGTTCTGTGTCAGCTTTATACTTTATTTTGCTTTTTCTGTGTTTTGCCACCATTCTTACTTACTTCAAACTGGTACTGGAGCCAAAACTGTAATAAGCATCAGTAGGCAGTAATGTTGTGTGTGTGTGTTAAAGTCAGCCATAATCTGTCCTGTTCTGTTCGTCTGGATTGAACTTTGAAACTTTTTGTTTTGACTCACATATCAACGCTTTTCTGTTACTGTTTGAAACTCTGATTTCATCAGGATTTTTCATGTTTAGCCAGTGATAAATACATCTTGCCTCTGTCATGTACATGACAAGACCAATAAGTGACATCAGTTCAACACAAACACCCACAGACATGACCATAACAGTCTGCTGCACTGCAAACAAGAAACATGCCTCCGGCTACCAGATATATATATTTAAGCATGTAATGACAGAGCAGCAGCAGGCTAGTCTACATACTTGGGTGATTGCTGCTGCCTTTGACAAAAAAAAAAAAAAAAAAACCTTAATTCTCTACTGTGAAGGCCAGCAGACTGATGGTTCTCACAGCCTCTGCTGGCATCTGGCCACATAAAGAGGCTTGTAGGGTGCTTGTTTGGAACGGTTTATTCAACCTGGAGCAATTCAGATGAGAGCGATGCCATTTAAACTCGGATGATACCAGATAACCTGAAAACTGAGGGTTACCACCAAGATGCCTAAAAAATGAGGGTCACATTAAGTAATTGAGTGGCTCCCTCCACTTATAACATGGCAAAGCGAAAATGGAGCGATTCTTTTGCTTTTATTGCTGGGAATCGTGCTGCTTGCAACAGTGACACGCTCGATGGTATCGGAGGGAGAGGTGCGGTGACTGGATTGAGTGCAGCGGACCTTGAGATGATCTCTGCTCTCAGCATCTCGGCACATCGGCATCTCATGTTCTGACATTTAAAAACATTCGGACCAGACGTCACAGCAAGCGGTGTGATCGACCCGGGAGGAGAGGGAAGCGAGCCGGGAGACGTGGCTTCATGGCATGCCGGATGAGGCTTTGGCGCTGGACGGGCGGAGCCTGTTCCAGGCTGACAGAACATAAGACTGTGGATGGAGGATGTTCACCTGACATTGAGTGTTTTTACTGCTGAGATGTCGGCCATATTACCTGCCTTGAGAATTCACCAGTGTGTTGTTACTGCTGTTTACATTCCACCAGATGCAAATTCAAAAAATGCACTCCAGGAATTGTATGAGGTCATCAGCGGTCAAATGGCAAAACAGCCAGATGCTGTTATTATTGTTGCTGGGGATTTTAATCAAACAGACCTCAGAACTGTTCTGCCTAGATTCCACCAGCACGTCCACATCCCCACCAGAGGAAACAACACACTGGACCATGTCTACACCAATGTTCCTGGCAGCTACAGAGCCCTCTCTCGTCCTCATTTTGGCCAGTCAGACCACATCTCCCTGCTTCTCCTGCCTACATACATCCAGCTGACAAAAAGGGCCAAACCAACTGTAAAAACAGTTAAAGTGTGGACAGATGAAGCTACAGCAGCTCTACAGGACTGTTTTGAATGCACAGACTGGCAGATGTTCAAAGATGCTGCTACCCAGGAGAACCACATCGACCTTTTAGACTACACAAATGTGCTGATGATGTGAGAAATGCCATGTTTAATGAATCAATTAAGAGGGAACCACATTTTAATTTCGTGTAGCCCCAGGCAATTTAATTTGCCTCTAATAATTATTACTCTTAATATAATGGTTATAGTGTTTAAAATACAAATGTGTTGGTAAAGAAAATTAAGTGTTTTTGTTTGCTGTTAATATGTACAATGCAAGCTAAACATAAGAAAAAAAAGTATTATCTTTATTAGTATGTATTGTTGGCGGATATGTAGTGAGAATCTCTGGTTTGTTTTCTCACATTTGGTTGGATGTTTGAGGTTCGTGTCATTCATTCTATTTTGTGATTGGCTGTGGGGGCGGGAGCTGGCGTTGGTAAGGTTGGAGAAGAAGGAGGTTGAAAAATGGCGAACACGAGTGAAAATGGACTGTGACAAAAAGTTACGGCAAGTGGATGTATTTAGCATATGTGCGTATGTTTTAAAGACTATCTATCCGACAGTCTGTTGCTAAAACATTACCTACACGTTTCTGTGGACTACAGAAGACACTTTTTGCTCGGAAGTGAGAGACTTTATTTGTTGCGTAGCAAGATAGCTTGGATTAGCATATATAGCTGTGTGCAGCAGCAGTCGCTAGCACACTGATTGGACTCATGTTGCAGCTAGCCCAGCGCACATCATAGAGTTGTTTTTCCTCGTTGTTCCCGAGCTGGAAACCTTGAAGGATTTGGCGTTGTTGCCGTGTGTTGCCGTCTCTCATCACCCGCTCCTGGCCCCGCCGTCGTCTGTCTCCTGGCCCCGCCGCCCGCCGTCACCTGTCGCCGGGGTTTGCCGACTGTCATCACTCGCTCCTGGCTCCGCCGACCGGCATCACCTGCCGCTCCACGGACCTTTGCCGCTTTGAGGACTCCGCTGCGTCAACTTACCTTCGTCAGAGACATCGTTTACATTGGGATTGGACCCGCAACGCTCAATAAGGTACCATATTTTATTTTCTGGCTCTTCTAGAGTGAAGCGGCCATTTTGTTTAGGGTCTCACCGCTCCCAAGCTACGCATCAGGCCTGCATCAGGTACTTTTAGTTTGCCGGCTGGGGATTGTGTGTGTGTGTGTGTGTGTGTTTAGTGAGTGTGGGCCCACTGTTTTGCATTTTATTGTGTATGGTTTTGATTCTGAATTACAGAGAAGTTATACAGTCATTCAGGTGGTATATTGCTACTGTATTGTTTTATTTTGATATTGAAAAAGAAAAAGAAACTAATTTCTATATTTGTAAATTTTATATATTCTGTCAGTAAACAAAAGGTTCATTTTTCATTGTTCCTAAACAGACCACTGTGTGAGATTTACTGTGTGAGTGTGAAGTTATTCATTTGCCAAAGGTGTTATAAGTTAAGATTGATTTTGCAACGGTTTATAAAAAAGGTACAGGTATCTTACTGAGGTAAAATAGCTACTTAAACATTCATTTTATTTCATAAGTTGGATAAAAAGTGACAATAATAGTTCATTAAGTTAATAAATAGTTAAAAACTGAGACGTGAGACACTAATAATACAATAAGGTAAACTACACATTGGTTAATTTAATTTGATTTGTGATTTGGTTGGTGGGTTTATCGAGTTGAAGAACTCAGGGCAGCCTTTCTCTTATGACTGAGGGATAAAAAGGGCTACACAAAATGGAGGCACCGCTGGGATATTTCCCACCCAACCATTGTTAATTTTGCTCTTTTAAAGTAATATTTTGTTTTAGCTTAAGATAGCAGAGTACAGTAATAACAGTTCTAGTGTAATGGCAATTCAGAGAGACACTCAGATGGCAACCGAGCTTTATAGCTGGTGCAGTAAGGTAGGTTTAGACCCAAACCGGGCCTTTGTATTGTATGACATTCCTGCTGACACTGACAAAACAGACATTGAAGATACTGCTCAATCAGTGAAGGTGTTTGGAAAAGTGACATTGAGGGAATACCGAAGTGACACAAAGACAGGCCACATCCAAGTACTTGGTGAATGCAGTCAAGATGTTGACCCAGACCGCATTCCCCCCTGCTTGCAGCCAGTGAGTGGAGGCTCAGCATGGAAAGTCTTTCTCTTCATTGAACCTGCAAAGCCTGAGGATGACTTCTTAGTCAAAATCAAAAAACTAATGACTGATGAAGGAAAAACAGTAAGTGATGTTCATGCCCTGTTGTCTACTGATGTTCCACAAGGGGGCTCACCTGAATCCATTATCTGAGCAGTTGGGGACCTGTTAGGAAAAACAACCAATGAGAACAATGCATTTCGACGCTTGCAAATGTTTTCTGGTAACCTTCCCACACCGGCTGGTGAAGAAAGTTTTGATCCCTGGCTTGAACAAGCCCGCCTGATGATTGATGAGTGCGACTGCTCTGACAGAGAGAAACGAAAGAGAATAGTCGAGAGTTTAAAGGGGCCCGCGTTGGAAATAATTCAGGCTGTTCGGCTGGATAACCCGGATGCTAGCCCGGATTGCTGTATTGATGCCCTGGAAAGTGCATTTGGAACCCCTGAATCTGGTGAAGACTTGTATTTTGCTTTCAGGAGCATGTATCAACAGCGAGATGAAAAGTTGTCAGACTTTCTGAGGAGATTGGAACGCTCACTGACCAAGGTTGTTAAAAAAGGAGGCCTTCCCAGCCACAGGGCTGATCGTGCACGGATTGATCAACTCATAAAAGGTGCAGCTGAGTCAGATATGATGCTGGTACACCTGAGACTGAGAGAAAGGAGGGAGAAACCCCCCACATTCTTAAAGTTGCTGAATGAGGTCCGTGAGGAGGAAGAATATGAGACAGCAAGAAACAGACTAAACACAACTGTAAGACAAGTAAAAATCCGTGACGAAATGAAACCTAAAGCAGCAGAGGTGCAAGAGTTAAAAACAGAAATCAAAGCACTGCGTTCTGAGCTGAGTGAGCTAACAAAAAAGCAGCAAGACGCACACATTGAGTCAAAGTCAAAACCTGCCAAGAAAGCTACAAACACTGAAACAGAAAGTGAAGTCCAGATGTTAAGGCAGCAAGTGCAGCAGTTACAACATCAGTTAACTGTGATGTCTGTATCCCACAGCTCAGCATCTGCTGATTCTAAAAAGAGAGATGAGAGAACCAGACCAAACCGAGCAACAAAACCTTATGTTGCTAAAGACCCAGAGAGTTTCTTCTGCTACAGGTGTGGGGAAAATGGCCATATTGCCTCCCACTGTAACGCCCCAGAGAATCCTGCAAAAGTAATCCAGAAATTACTCAGCGCTCTTCGCAAGATTAAAGAGGAGAGAGGAGCATCAAAAAGCTCAGCTGAGCCTACGGAGGTTGGTTCAGTCATGAAAAGTTCAGTCCACACCCCTCAGTTCAGAGGCCTGCCAAAAGGGCTGGTTGGCCCATCCATGATAGCCTGTGTGAAAATTGAAGGACAACCATGCAAAGCTCTTTTAGACAGTGGATCCAGAGTCACTATCATCTTTGAGAGCTGGTACTCCAGTTTCCTCTCTCATGTTCCCGTATTCCCGCTCACAGATCTCGCCATATGGGGCCTGAGTGACTCCAACTACCCATACAAGGGGTACGTGGCTGTTGAGTTGGAGCTTCCCCCTAATTCCAAGGGAACTGAAGAGAAAGTCTCTGTGCTGGCATTAGTATGCCCAGACCCAAAGAGCCCTGATCCAGTTCCTGTCATTATTGGCACCAACTCCAAGAAACTGCATTCCTTGCTGAAAAACTGTGATGAATTTGAAAGCAGCGGTGATGTTCATTCGCTGAGAATATGCACACTCCCTCCAGAGCAGCTGTCATCACCTTGCACTCCACCAACAGATGTAGTTGGGCAAGTAAAATGGCAAGGCCCTGGACCTCTCATTCTCCCACCTGGATGTGCACACTATGCAGTATGCAAAGTGGAACAGCAGCTGCCTATGGGCAAAAATATCTTGATGGTGGAGGCTGATGATACTGCCAACCTTCCAGCTGGTGTGCTGGTTCCACCAGTTGTACTGCCACCCTCTGCCATGGATGTAAATAGTTTCACACTTCTACTGAGGAATGAATCCCAACAAGAGACTGCTGTTTCTGCTGGCTCGGTGTTGGCCCAAGTATACTTAGTGGACACTGTAACTGAGTTAACAAAGTACTCTGCCCAAACCAATTTCCTTGACCCTGAGCTGTTCAACTTTGGGGATTCTCCTATCCCTGGAGAGTGGAAAACCAGGTTAGCTAAAAAGCTGGCCGAGAGAACCAATGTCTTCTCATTGGAGGATTGGGATGTGGGTTTGGCGAAAGGTGTGACACATCACATAAGACTCCAAGACCCTTGACCATTCAGGGAGAGATCCCGCAGAATCGCACCGGCTGACATTGAAGACGTCCGGCGCCATCTACAAGAACTACTGGCAGCCGGAATAATCAAAGAGTCACGGAGTCCGTATGTGTCCCCCATTGTCATAGTGAGAAAAAAGAATGGCACAGTGAGGATGTGTATAGACTATCGTCTTCTAAACTCCAGGACCATTCCAGACCAATACACCATGCCGCGCATAGATGATGCGCTTGATTGTCTGACAGGGAGCAGATGGTTTTCTGTTCTGGATCTAAGAAGTGGATATTACCAGGTGGAAATGTCTGAGGCCGACAAGGAAAAGACTGCTTTCATTTGTCCCCTTGGTTTTTTCCAATTTGAGAGAATGCCTCAAGGTATCACTGGTGCTCCCGCAACCTTTCAAAGGTTAATGGAGAAAGCTGTCGGGGACATGAACCTGATACAAGTCCTTGTGTACCTTGATGATCTCATAGTGTTTGGGAAAACACTGGAGGAGCATGAGGAACGTCTCCTCAAAGTTTTGGACCGGCTGGAAGAATGTGGCCTCAAAGTCTCCATAGACAAGTGCCAATTCTGCCAACCTGAAGTGAAGTTCTTAGGGCACATTGTCTCCACCTCCGGTGTCGCCACTGATCCTGAGAAGGTGAGTGCTGTCACTCACTGGAAGAAACCTACCGACCTAAAGTCCTTGCAGTCCTTTCTCGGATTTTGTGGTTACTACAGGCGCTTTATTGAGAACTATTCTGCCATTGTCCGCCCTCTGACAGAACTAACAAAAGGATATCCTCCTGCTCAACAGAAAAAGAAAAACACTATCAAAGGAAAGAAAGAGAGCTACTTCAAGGTCTCAGAACCATTTGGCTCTCGTTGGACTCCAGCTTGTGATGATGCCTTCCATCGCATAATCTACCAGCTTACACATGCACCAGTCTTGGCCTTTGCGGACCCAACCAAGCCATACATTCTGCATGTAGATGCGAGCCTGAACGGACTGGGGGCCGTCCTGAATCAAGAGCATCCTGAGGGGCTTCGCCCAGTCGCCTTTGCCAGTCGCAAGTTGAGCCAATCAGAGCGAAACTACCCCATCCACCAGCTAGAATTTCTAGCTCTGAAATGGGCGGTAGTTGACAAATTCCATGACTATTTGTATGGAGCCAAATTTACAGTGAGAACAGATAATAACCCGCTCACTTATGTTTTGACAACTGCCAGGCTTAATGCCACGGGCCACAGGTGGTTAGCTTCACTCTCCACTTATGACTTCAGCATCCGCTATAAGCCTGGCCGTGAAAACATTGATGCAGACATGCTGTCTAGAAATATGCAGGAGACAGAGGATGGATGGGTGGATGTCCCGCCCTCAGGAGTGAAAGCTCTCTGTTGCAGGGTTACTGTCAGTGACTCCTTAAAAAACACCACCAGATTTGTCGACCAGTTAGGAGTTTCCCCTGATGCCATTCCTGCTGTCTATTCCTACTTCACCCATATTGACATGAGCCCGCTTGAGCAGCTGAGTCTCAAAGAGCTTTTGGAAGCCCAGAGCTCAGACCCAGTCATTGATGTGGTGATGCAGCAATTCAAGACCGGCCGATGTGTCTCAGCCCCTAAGCAGTCAAATCCTGATGTTAACCTGCTTCAACGGGAAAGCTCCAAGCTTAAGATTAAGCGTGGCCTGCTGTACAGAATCACCAAAAGACCCTCTGGAAGGGAAGTATGCCAGCTTGTCTTACCTGCCCAATACCGACCTATGGTTTTGAAATCCATGCATGATGATACTGGTCACCTTGGCACTGAACGAACCACAGAGCTCATCAAGGACCGGTTTTACTGGCCCAAAATGGCCTCTGAAATTGCCACGTATATCCAGAACTGTGGAAGGTGTGTAGCTCGGAAGACTCTCCCGCACAGAGCTGCCCCTCTACAACAGATCACAAGTAATGGCCCTCTAGACTTAGTGTGCATAGATTTCCTCTCCATCGAGCCTGACTCCAAAGGCATAGCCAATGTACTGGTCATCACCGATCATTACACAAGGTATGCTCAGGCATTCCCAACAAAAGACCAAAAGGCACTGACTGTCGCCAAAGTCCTCTTTGAAAAGTTCTTTGTGCACTATGGCCTACCAGCTCGTATTCACTCAGATCAGGGGCGGGATTTCGAGAGCAAGATCATAAAAGAGCTTCTGACCATGCTTGGTATCCGCAAGTCCAGAACTTCACCCTACCATCCCCAGGGTGATGCTCAACCTGAGCGATTCAATCGCACCCTCCTGTCAATGTTAGGCACCCTTGATTCAGCACAAAAAACAAAGTGGAGCCAGCATATAAGTCAGTTAGTGCATGCCTACAATTGCACACGGAATGATGCCACAGGGTACTCGCCTTACTTCCTAATGTTTGGACGGGAAGCGCGGCTACCTATCGATCTGTGTTTTGGCATTTATCCAGAGGAAGAGAATGGTCTAAAGCATCACCAGTATGTGGCCAACATGAGAAAAGAGCTACAGAACGCTTATCAGAAAGCAGCTGATGCAGCTTCCAAGAATCATGAAAGGAATAAAAGACTGTATGACACAAGAGTCAGGAATCAGACACTTGAAGAAGGTGACCGTGTGCTGGTTCGTAATCTTGGCATTACAGGGAAACACAAACTACAGGACAGATGGAACTCATTGCCCTATGTTGTGATTGACAAATTGCCTAATCTCCCTGTGTATCGTGTAAAACCAGAGAGAGGGACAGGCATAGTGAAAACAATACACAGAGATCACCTGCTGCCCATCGGTTACTTGGTGATGATGTCCGCTCCACCAGAGAGGAAAGAACAACCAAAGAAACCAATGACAAGAGCACAGAAAACAAAACATGACATGGAAAATCAGAAACAAAGCAGAGAACATGTGAGTCAAGAAGATTGGGACTCGGAATCTGAGGAGGAATGTACTCACTACTTTCCTCATTTGAGCCTTGATGTACGTAAAGAAACTCAAAGTCAGGAGACTGAGCAAAGAAATGTTTTGGTCCCGCATGACACAGCTGTTAGTGTTGACTCTAGCGTTCATGACTTACCTGAGGGTGAGGATGAGGCAAATGAATTGCCAGCAGCGGAAGAGCAATTGGAAGGAGTTCCACAGCCACATCAAGACTTTTTGGTGGACACAGGGTTAGGAGAAGGAGACGTCCAGATACCTAGCACCTCGGCTGTAGGCGCTAAATCCTCTCAAGAACTCCCAAATGCAAGAAGGGAAGTAAAACCTGTCCTTCGCCTCAGTTATGACAAACCTGGACAGCCAACAGACAGACCTGTTACCATTGTTTATCGAGGTATGGTAATTCAGATTACTTATGACCCAGACATTAAAGACTCCAGTACTTTTATTGACTCAGACAGCTGTGTGTAGACAGTGAGTTAACACACTGTTAATGGGTCTGATGAGGACATTCAGACGTTCAAGTGGGGGAGGATGTAGCCCCAGGCAATTTAATTTGCCTCTAATAATTATTACTCTTAATATAATGGTTATAGTGTTTAAAATACAAATGTGTTGGTAAAGAAAATTAAGTGTTTTTGTTTGCTGTTAATATGTACAATGCAAGCTAAACATAAGAAAAAAAAGTATTATCTTTATTAGTATGTATTGTTGGCGGATATGTAGTGAGAATCTCTGGTTTGTTTTCTCACATTTGGTTGGATGTTTGAGGTTCGTGTCATTCATTCTATTTTGTGATTGGCTGTGGGGGCGGGAGCTGGCGTTGGTAAGGTTGGAGAAGAAGGAGGTTGAAAAATGGCGAACACGAGTGAAAATGGACTGTGACAAAAAGTTACGGCAAGTGGATGTATTTAGCATATGTGCGTATGTTTTAAAGACTATCTATCCGACAGTCTGTTGCTAAAACATTACCTACACGTTTCTGTGGACTACAGAAGACACTTTTTGCTCGGAAGTGAGAGACTTTATTTGTTGCGTAGCAAGATAGCTTGGATTAGCATATATAGCTGTGTGCAGCAGCAGTCGCTAGCACACTGATTGGACTCATGTTGCAGCTAGCCCAGCGCACATCATAGAGTTGTTTTTCCTCGTTGTTCCCGAGCTGGAAACCTTGAAGGATTTGGCGTTGTTGCCGTGTGTTGCCGTCTCTCATCACCCGCTCCTGGCCCCGCCGTCGTCTGTCTCCTGGCCCCGCCGCCCGCCGTCACCTGTCGCCGGGGTTTGCCGACTGTCATCACTCGCTCCTGGCTCCGCCGACCGGCATCACCTGCCGCTCCACGGACCTTTGCCGCTTTGAGGACTCCGCTGCGTCAACTTACCTTCGTCAGAGACATCGTTTACATTGGGATTGGACCCGCAACGCTCAATAAGGTACCATATTTTATTTTCTGGCTCTTCTAGAGTGAAGCGGCCATTTTGTTTAGGGTCTCACCGCTCCCAAGCTACGCATCAGGCCTGCATCAGGTACTTTTAGTTTGCCGGCTGGGGATTGTGTGTGTGTGTGTGTGTGTGTTTAGTGAGTGTGGGCCCACTGTTTTGCATTTTATTGTGTATGGTTTTGATTCTGAATTACAGAGAAGTTATACAGTCATTCAGGTGGTATATTGCTACTGTATTGTTTTATTTTGATATTGAAAAAGAAAAAGAAACTAATTTCTATATTTGTAAATTTTATATATTCTGTCAGTAAACAAAAGGTTCATTTTTCATTGTTCCTAAACAGACCACTGTGTGAGATTTACTGTGTGAGTGTGAAGTTATTCATTTGCCAAAGGTGTTATAAGTTAAGATTGATTTTGCAACGGTTTATAAAAAAGGTACAGGTATCTTACTGAGGTAAAATAGCTACTTAAACATTCATTTTATTTCATAAGTTGGATAAAAAGTGACAATAATAGTTCATTAAGTTAATAAATAGTTAAAAACTGAGACGTGAGACACTAATAATACAATAAGGTAAACTACACATTGGTTAATTTAATTTGATTTGTGATTTGGTTGGTGGGTTTATCGAGTTGAAGAACTCAGGGCAGCCTTTCTCTTATGACTGAGGGATAAAAAGGGCTACATTCGTTATACAACCTGTTGTATAATGACGAATAAACTTCCTTGTATTCCTTGTATTCCTTGTAATTGTTTTCAGCATCTTTTCAGGTACACTCTGCCGTTAGTATGTAAGTTGTGTCTACAACACTAAGAGGTGATGGGGTCAGTCCAGACTGGTCACGCTGGCCTAGGCTAGAGAGCAGCGCAGCAGTTCTGGTCCAAAGCCACCAAGAAGCAGCAGAGGACCATAGTGAGGCTACAGGAGCACTTCCACATAAACACAAACTCCCAGGGCAGCCAAGGAGCATGGATGCGATGGGACACTACTGTGAACAGGCGCATCATCTGGCCAGACATCTGGAGGATGCCACAATCCAGACTCAGCTTCTAATTAAGGGTGACCTATGACACCCTCTTATACCCCCGCGATCTAACCCGGTGGTTTGGGGATAAGGTAGCCTCCACCATATCCTTTCAGGGTAGAAAGTGGCGCTGACCCAGGGACACTTCAGGTGGCGCCATGATCGATTCCTCGCTAAGCTGGGCGTGGTCCTAGAGAGCTGCAGGGTAGCGGCAAACTGTACACCAGCAACAGCAAAGCCTGCCATAACAGTTGTATGCCACAACCTCAGAAGAAGAACAGCATGCTCACACCTGGCAAAGAATGGTTTTACCAAGAGAGACTAACAACTACTCTCCAGCCAGACATTGTCATGTGTTCTGCAGGGGAGAAAAGGATTCCCCTTATCAAGCTTACCATCCCCTGGGAAGAGGGCATGACAGCCCATGAAAGGAAGCACCTTAAGTACTCTGAACCTGCAGCGGAGCGCCAAGAGGCTGGCTGGAAAGCCAGGGTTTACTCTGTGGAGGTTGGGTGCTGGGGCTTTGTTGGCAAAACAGCAGTCCAACTGCTTCAGGGTGCAGGAGTGGAAGGGTCAAACCTGCGAAAAACAGTGAAGGAGCTGGGGGAAGAGGCTAAGAAAACAAGCCACTGGCTGTGGCTATGGAGGTGGTTGGGGGTAAATACCCCAGTAAAGTCAGCTAGAGGGGGTGATGGGGAGACGTACTGATGTAGGGGGCAAAATATCAGTGAACGGCGGCCTATATCTGATAGTATAAGAAAAACTATTTTTTCTTATAAATTTGTGTTTTTTAATTAATTTATCACGTTAATCTAAGAGAATATCCAAGTTTTTTTCTCTTTTGATCTCTAAAGTTCTGATTTTTTTTCTCAGAATGTTTGCCCCCCTCACCTGGCTCTGCCATTTTTTTCCTCCTTACAATGGCACATACAATATGTTGTCACAGATGGTCGCGCAAATTTTATCAGCCACTCATCTTTTTACTTGACACGTTTTCCTCTAATTACATTTAGAACAGGCATTCCTCAACTCATGTTCCTAAAAGCTTGTGCAGGTAAGGTATGACAAATCATCAAACTAAATGCACTGAGAAAAAATAATCTGGTATTGCAAGACTGTGAGCTGCTTGTGAAGCTGGAATCTCATTTATTTATTTTTTTAATCTTAATATTTTGTAATCTTATGTATGTTATTACAGGTGTGGTTATGTTACTATAAGTGTGGTTATACAGGTGAGATCATGTCACTACAGGTGTGGTTATTTTCAGTGTGGACCATAAAGGAGCGGGAAGTTTTTTGAAGATTATAAATGGCAATGTTATAGCTTCTCAGTGTCCAAAACAGCTAAAACAAATGGGTGTAAAATGTGTGCACACAAAATGTGTCATCAGTCATTAAGTCATTAAATATGAAGCAAAAAAAAAAGTTAATTATGTATTTAGAGTCATTTAACACTGAATGGGGTCAAAGTGACCCCAAGGATAATCTGAAGCTTACATTTTTGATGCCCACTCCCTGTCCACAAAAGTTAACTGCACTAGCTTGAAAAGCTTTCTCTAACATTTAAGGACAGTATTGTGTAGAATAACAAAATGGCTGGACTCATGCTCATATTCAGCTGATTTTTTTCCTGTGGTCTTCACAGTTACACAGTCACATCAGAGATGAGGATGATGCATAGCCAAAATCTTTCCCCTAACGGGACGACTCAGACTGATAAACAAGCTACTTTATGTGGCTTTTGCTCACAAACCAGTTGGATAGTGTGACACAAACCAAATATATAAATGCAATACCGGAAAGGTTCTCCACTGTGGTTCAGACAAAAGAAAACCAACTAGAGGTATGATCACATGGGTCCCCATGGTAATGTAAAACACAAGCCCAGTTGTGATTTCTGTGTCTGTGATGTAAAAATGAGATGACAAGGGAATTAAAAAACTACTGGGCACACCAAGTACATTCATTCATACTCGATGAGGCTCCTGAGTGCTTTTGTTATCCTGCTTTGTACAGCTTTGTCATGATAAAATGTGACCTTAGCAAACATACAGTGCACAATGCATTGTGAGTGGGTGTGTGTTATTTCACTACTTCTCACAATGTAGAGAAAAGTCCAGAGCAGCAATAAACATGAGCCTGGTGTTTATTGTTGTGTCAGGGTTATTTGAATTCATTTTCTTTCATTTTCAATATAACAGCAACAGTAATGGGAGAGGAACCCTAAAATAAACTCTGAAACCCCGGAAGGAGGAGAAAAAAAAAATAAAGAGGCTAAAGACCAACAAGGGCTGATTTGTGGCTGGTGAATTCTTCTGCTGTAATAATCTGAATACTTCAGATTATTTAAGGGTTACTTTGGCTCTGAGGTCTGTACACTGTTATGTTTAATGGATGAATTTATTTCCATATACAGACTGTAACTCACAGCTATCAACAAGCACCATCAAGATACATAAAACCATGATGAATATCTGTAAATACAATCTTCTTGTGCACTTGCAGCATGTTTCAGAGCAGGCCAGAAGATAAGCAGCAATAGCAAGTGATCATTTATGCATAATCATATCATTTGTATCTGTGCCTTCACATTTTTTTTTGTATTACTGTAGCCAGTACATACAGTCTGGCAAGATGTATTTGTCATAGATATATTGCATTCAGAGAGAATACCACTCTTTTGGCAAATCAAGTGCATTTTTAACATAGATACAATGTGGATCCTTTGTGGTAAAATAAATGGACACAATTTCTGCGCAGTATCGTAGCTGTTCTGAGGACTTCCGAGAACTGGGGAAACCAGTCAGAGAGTTCCGAGGGTTCCGAGAACTCTTCTGGACAGAGATCTCAGATGTTGTTCCTGGAACCTGCTGGAATCTGACACATATATCTATATCTATAGCTATCTATTTTTATTTATGTGTTATATATACACTATATATATTATATGTATATGTGTGTGTGTGTATATACATATATATACATATAGTATGTGTGTTTTATATTTATATGTGTGTGCGTGTGTATATGTATATATATGTATATACATATATACAGTACAGGCCAAAAGTTTGGACACACCTTCTCATTCAATGCATTTTCTTTATTTTCATGACTATTTACATTGTAGATTCTCACTGAAGGCATCAAAACTATGATTGAACACATGTGGAGTTATGTACTTAACAAAAAAAGGTGAAATAACTGAAAACATGTTTTATATTCTAGTTTCTTCAAAATAGCCACCCTTTGCTCTGATTACTGCTTTGCACACTCTTGGCATTCTCTCGATGAGCTTCAAGAGGTAGTCACCTGAAATGGTTTTCACTTCACAGGTGTGCCTTATCAGGGTTAATTAGTGGAATTTCTTGCTTTATCAGTGGGGTTGGGACCATCAGTTGTGTTGTGCAGAAGTCAGGTTACTACACAGCTGACAGCCCTATTGGACAACTGTTAAAATTCATATTATGGCAAGAACCAATCAGCTAACTAAAGAAAAACGAGTGGCCATCATTACTTTAAGAAATGAAGGTCAGTCAGTCCGGAAAATTGCAAAAACTTTAAATGTGTCCCCAAGTGGAGTTGCAAAAACCATCAAGCGCTACAACGAAACTGGCACACACAAGGACCGACCCAGGAAAGGAAGACCAAGAGTCACCTCTGCTTCTGAGGACAAGTTCATCCGAGTCACCAGCCTCAGAAATGGCAAGTTAACAGCAGCTCAGATCAGAGACCAGATAAATGCCACACAGAGTTCTAGCAGCAGACCCATCTCTAGAACAACTGTTAAGAGGAGACTGCGTGAATCAGGCCTTCATGGTCAAATAGCTGCTAGGAAACCACTGCTAAGGAGAGGCAACAAGCAGAAGAGATTTGTTTGGGCCAAGAAACACAAGGAATGGACATTAGACCAGTGGAAATCTGTGCTTTGGTCTGATGAGTCCAAATTTGAGATCTTTGGTTCCACCCGCCGTGTCTTTGTGAGACGCAGAAAAGGTGAACGGATGGATTCCACATGCCTGGTTCCCACTGTGAAGCATGGAGGAGGAGGTGTGATGGTGTGGGGGTGTTTTGCTGGTGACACTGTTGGGGATTTATTCAAAATTGAGGGCACACTGAACCTGCATTGCTACCACAGCATCCTGCAGCGACATGCCATCCCATCCGGTTTGCGTTTAGTTGGACCATCATTTATTTTTTAACAGGACAATGACCCCAAACACACCTCCAGGCTGTGTAAGGGCTATTTGACCAAGAAGGAGAGTGATGGAGTGCTGCGGCAGATGACCTGGCCTCCACAGTCACCGGACCTGAACCCAATCGAGATGGTTTGGGGTGAGCTGGACTGCAGAGTGAAGGCAAAGGGGCAAACAAGTGCTAAACACCTCTGGGAACTCCTTCAAGACTGTTGGAAAACCATTTCAGATGACTACCTCTTGAAGCTCATCGAGAGAATGCCAAGAGTGTGCAAAGCAGTAATCAGAGCAAAGGGTGGCTATTTTGAAGAAAATAGAATATAAAACATGTTTTCAGTTATTTCACCTTTTTTTGTTAAGTACATAACTCCACATGCGTTCATTCATAGTTTTGATTCCTTCAGTTAGAGTCTACAATGTAAATAGTCATGAAAATAAAGAAAACGCATTGAATGAGAAGGTGTGTCCAAACTTTTGGCCTGTACTGTATGTGTGTGTGTATAAACACACACACACACACACACACACACACACACAGTCTTTCTAATCTTTCTAATTGTGCTACACCTGTTAATTTGCATGTCTTGAAAGTATTGCATTTGCAACGTGTGTGTGTGTGTGTGTGTGTGTGTGTGTAGATACACAAATTAACAGGTGCAGCACAGTTAGAAAGATTAGTAAAGCAAAACAACGGAAAATATGGTAAAATGATTATCTATCATACCCCTGTGGAGGAAGCGCATTTCCATAAAGCAGATACTTTGGTACAGTGATGCCAGGGGTCGTGGGAATGAGTACATAGTAGTCAATGTAGATTTTTCCCAAACATACATGAGATAATTAAATTAAGTTGTGTTTTTTTCTTTTTTTTATATATCAGGGATGGTTCAGATGTTTGAGAAGCCAGCATAATTAATCTTCAGCTGGAACTGGGAGGGTTGTAGTTCTCTCAGTTAGTCAAAAAAAAAAAAAAGAAGAAGAAGAAGAAGAAGAAAAAACACTATATTTCACTTAGAGTCATTGTTCCATGTGTTTTTTTCTACTGGAAAGAAAGGAAGAACAACTTTTACACCACCGCTGTTCCTACTCCTCCTCTTCCTCTGTGTGAATCTTGCTTCTTATTTTACTGGAGAAACTGCATCAGACAGAGGAAGAATTGCATTGAAGTGCTCTTCTCCAAAATGAATAAAGTGGATCCATTTTGTGTCTGTATTGCTATATGCAAAGGACCAAGCAGACACTAAGAATTGCTGGTTTGAGTCAGAATGGAATGTTTTAACCATCTTGTTCTGAGGCCTCAGTTTTTTCTTTTTTTTCAGTTTTTGGTGGATCTGTCCCATTGTACATTGGATCCCACTGCTGCCAGCTCTCTTTCTATTAGAGAGATAATAGCCCTGGGCTATTCAATTGGTGGCCCCTGGTCCAGCCCACAAGGTGTCTCGTACTGGCCCTATGAGTGCACTACCTGTTTTGGTCGGTCCAATATTTTTAGGGACCAATCAAATTTGCCTCTGTGTGCTCCATAAGCTCAGCTATGACCTCTCAAAGCCAAGCACATAGCTTGCTAGTAAGACAAAATGTCTCTCTCTACTTTAAAAAAAATAATAATAATAAATAGTTGACTCAGAAAATAGGCAGTTCAACAATGAATGGACGGAGAAAAATGTATTTATTCCTTTTGGTGTGAAGCCTGTGGGCTTAATCTGCAACGAGTGTCTCTAGGTGTGTAAAGAGTATAATTTGAGAAAGAATTTCAAGACAACACATGCTAGCTTTGACACCACTTTCCCACCTGCTCAGAGCCAGAACATTTCAGGCCTCACATGTTGTTATGAACAAAGATGTTGCACCCAGGGCCGTCTTGTGGCATAGGCAGTATAGGCAGTTGCCTAGGGCGCCATCTGCTGGAGGGGCGCCGCTAGTGGCCAGAGGGGCACCAGCAGCGGTTGTTTACTGGCGGGCTACCGGCGGGATTTTGTCGGCGTCCGGGGGGTGGGACAGGTAATTTTGTCTAGAGTGCCAACATAGGTAGAGACGGCAGCGGTTGCACCCTGTTTTGACCCTTTATGGATCGAGAGAGCAATGTCAGCATCATTACAAGTGGCATGGATATTAAGGAAAAAAGAAAAAGCCCTTTACAGACTCAGAGACTGTCAAGGAGTGTATGCTGGCATCAATCAAAGGAGGTGGTTACACAGGTGAAAAACAACTTTGCCAATAGATCTGATGATTTCAGCATCTCCAGTGAAGTGATAAGATTTGTAAAGGACCCTTTCTGTGTGAATTTTGAGGCACATTTTGCACTGAAAGCAAATGACCTGGTAACGTCACTGGACAAGGCGTCTTTACTCGAACTCATTGACATTCAGTCATCAGAAGACTTGCGGCAGTCTTTGCAGCTGGCAGGTTTTGAAAAGTTCTGGACTCATGAAGTCTGCACCACCAACATATACACCTGTATTCAATGCTCTTGCTAAGTCAAAAAAAAAAAAAAAAAGTAATTTCTCTCATTACATGGCAAATGTTGGCAAACTACTTGCAAGATATCAGGCATGTTAATCAAGCAAGGAATGAGGATTGATTTTTGAACAGTATGCAATTTACTTGTTTTCTACCTTAATGTTTTTTTCATATAATATGGCTCACATGGACTGATTATTTAGGCGTCTTATACAATTTCAACAAGAACAGATAACAAAACGTACAAAACGGTACAGATAAAGCATCCGAGTATTATCCGAGTAATATGAGTCAATATCTGTGCTTGTGATGAATGAAAATCCTCATTGGGTAGCTGACCCCTTATGACACCGTCTAGGGGTAACCAAGGACACAACATGAATTGTGCATCTTCCTCCACTTCCAAGCCAATTAACCCTCAATCGACACAATGCTGGCAAGTGAAAACACGTTTATAAATGAGGGCTTCAGGGTGGACTCCAGCCAAAATAACAAACAAAACAAGACTAATAGTCAGGAGATAACCTAATAAAATAAAGAGAAAAGACATACAGACATACAAAATACTAACCTCCCTAACTTACCACAAAACAGGAGAAAAGGACACCCACAAAGAAAAACAGCAGCCCACCCCTACTGTTACTTACTCACGCCCCGCCTGCTCCGAGTATGGATACAGACACAGATAATGTAGATGGTTGAACAGATACAGATACAGATAGTGGTGTACTAATTCTATTTCCCTTTCACACACACACAATAAAGGGAAAACAGGGAGTTTCATGTTGGGAGCCGAAGAAGAATGCCGCGTTCCTCCTCCTCCGGTCTCCTTTCTAGCGCCCGCCCTGTTTGCTGGTCCAATTCGAGCCGTCCTTGCCGTCAGCCAATCGAGCACAAAAACACTTCAGAAACATGTTAGAAATACGAGCATAGATCGTAACACTGTGTCCACATTGTGTGATAGGCCAGTCACACATAGCGCCCCTCCCCTACACACACACACACACACACACAGTGACAGCCTCTCTCTCACTCACTCAGGTGTGACAGCTGACGTTGCGTCTCTCTTCAGTAGCGGTCAGGTTTTTTTCAGCTTGTTCTCACCTCGGTCTGTAATCACTGATAGTCAGTAGAGTTTCTGCTAAACTTGATTGGTAACAGACATGGTGCTTTTGAGCAGACAGGCTGAATGCATTTTTTTTTTTTTTTTTTTTTTTTTTTTTTTACCATCTGCTCGCTTTTACCAGCTGGTTTTTGATATAAAATCAGTTGGAAAACTTTGCTTGTAGTGGACGCGGTGCAGAGTCACAGTCTTAACACACACACCACTTACATACATGCATGAGCTGAACACACAAAGTACATTATTATTTTTATTTTATTTTGGCTGCATGCACTGAGAGCAGGGCTGATAGCATTCCTGCGCTGTGCTTGGATCTCCGGTGTACCGGCGTGACTGCGAAAAAAAAAAGGGGGTTCGACCAGATTTATGTAACAAACATTTCTCTGGATCCAATAGAAGCGCAGCTTTCGTTCTCAACCACACTAACAATAGGCCTACTAGCCAATCAGAAGTAGGGTGGGGGCGGGACTTGGGTGTTGACAATCAGGCGCTCCATGTGCCGTCAAACGTGAGCCTCGTTAGCCTACAGTGACACACTGCAACCCACTGCAACCCACTGCAACCCACAGGATGGACCGCAGGTTCATGAAGCCTGGAGAAGACAGCAAAGATGTCGGTGAGGGCGTTAAGAATAAATGGCGCTGGGCTTGGATAGAGGAGAATGGGAGCAATGTGGCAATAGATAGTTACAAGATAGTTAATAGGGTTATTTTCAAATAATGTGAATATGTTATATGATGAAATTTGCCGCATACATATCATAGTTTTCTAATAAACAATAAATATAGCAACTTCAATTTCAGACTTAAAATAACATACCGGTTAAGCCCCACCCATTTCCGGTCAAATCCCACAACTTTCGGTTTAAGCCCTGCCCACTTCTGGTTTAGGCCCCGCCTGCTCCGAGTATGGATACAGACACGGATAATGTAGATGGTTGAACAGATACAGATACAGATAGTGGTGTACTCGCTCATCCCTAATTATTACTTTAACTATTTAGAACCATGTTATATTTATTTCAGCAGCTGTGTCCCAAAATGAATTATCCACCATCTCAAAACTCCCAAACAACAAACAACTGTGAAAATGCTCTGGTTCTAGGAAGGAGAATGAACACTGGAGATGACCTGATAGCGCGAACCACCATCTCATCTACGCAGATACATGAACCTAACTTTTATGTAAGTCAAAATATTCAGCACCAATGTTAAAATGAATACTCAACCTATGAAGGATGAGACCAACTTGTTGTGTTGTGTGCTTGTTGTGTGCCTGGGCCACCCAGGGCTACTAGAGGAGCTGGTACTAGTAGGCTGGTGTCTTTGCTGGGCTTTGTGGCTGTAGCTAAGGTGGGGACCCAGTTTGTGTTACTCAGCCCACTCAGCCATTGCTATTGGAAACCTGATGTTGCTTCAGGGTGCTCCTGCTTGAGGATCTCCTCATAGGCCCCACACACCAGCTGCAGGAGCCCAAGGGCCACCGGGATATAATGTCTTAAGTGTTAAGAGGGAAAATCTTTAGTGGAAACTTAAAAAATGCTTTAGTGCAAACTAGTTTCATCATGTAAGTTTGGACAGTTGCAAAAGCACCAGTTTTTTTACACTGATTTTGGGAGGGCAGGGGATCTTCAGGGGAAGATAAAAGGTAGAAGAGCAGTAGAAGTCAAATAGAAATGGTAAACATCATCTCAAAGCTATCAACCTGAATATTAATTTGAGATGTAGCTCAGCTCTGTGTATAAAGTTATTAGCCATGAATTTATAATGAATGTTTTTAGGTGCCTTTTTATTTTTTAAATTTATTTAGTGTATAAAAGTTAGAACATTATGATGCAAGTACAGTGCAGGCCAAAAGTTTGGACACACCTTCTCATTCAATGCGTTTTCTTTATTTTGATGACTATTTACATTGTAGATTCTCACTGAAGGCATCAAACCTATGAATGAACACATGTGGAGTTATGTACTTAACAAAAAAAGGTGAAATAACTGAAAACATGTCTTATATTCTAGTTTCTTCAAAATAGCCACCCTTTGCTCTGATTACTGCTTTGCACACTCTTGGCATTCTCTCCATGAGCTTCAAGAGGTAGTCACCTGAAATGGTTTTCACTTCACAGGTGTGCCTTATCAGGGTTAATTAGTGGAATTTCTTGCTTTATCAATGGGTTGGGACCATCAGTTGTGTTGTGCAGAAGTCAGGTTACTACACAGCCGACAACCCTATTGGACAACTGTTAAAATTCATATTATGGCAAGAACCAATCAGCTAACTAAAGAAAAACGAGTGGCCATCATTACTTTAAGAAATGAAGGTCAGTCAGTCCGGAAAATTGCAAAAACTTTAAATGTGTCCCCAAGTGGAGTCGCAAAAACCATCAACCGTTACAACGAAACTGGCACACATGAGGACCGACCCAGGAAAGGAAGACCAAGAGTCACCTCTGCTTCTGAGGATAAGTTCCTCCGAGTCACCAGCCTCAGAAATGGCAAGTTAACAGCAGCTCAGATCAGAGACCAGATAAATGCCACACAGAGTTCTAGCAGCAGACCCATCTCTAGAACAACTGTTAAGAGGAGACTGCGTGAATCAGGCCTTCATGGTCAAATAGCTGCTAGGAAACCACTGCTAAGGAGAGGCAACAAGCAGAAGAGATTTGTTTGGGCCAAGAAACACAAGGAATGGACATTAGACCAGTGGAAATCTGTGCTTTGGTCTGGTGAGTCCAAATTTGAGATCTTTGGTTCCAACCGCCGTGTCTTTGTGAGACGCAGAAAAGGTGAACGGATGGATTCCACATGCCTGGTTCCCACTGTGAAGCATGGAGGAGGAGGTGTGATCGTGTGGGGGTGTTTTGCTGGTGACACTGTTGGGGATTTATTCAAAATTGAAGGCACACTGAACCTGCATGGCTACCACAGCATCCTGCAGCGACATGCCATCCCATCCGGTTTGCGTTTAGTTGGACCATCATTTATTTTTCAACAGGACAATGACCCCAAACACACCTCCAGGCTGTGAAAGGGCTATTTGACCAAGAAGGAGAGTGATGGAGTGCTGCGGCAGATGACCTGGTCTCCACAGTCACCGGACCTGAACCCAATCGAGATGGTTTGGTGTGAGCTGGACCGCAGAGTGAAGGCAAAGGGGCCAACAAGTGCTAAACAACCTCTGGGAACTCCTTCAAGACTGTTGGAAAACCATTTCAGGTGACTACCTCTTGAAGCTCATGGAGAGAATGCCAAGAGTGTGCAAAGCAGTAATCAGAGCAAAGGGTGGCTATTTTTTGAAGAAACTAGAATATAAGATAGATAGATAGATAGATATACTTTATTGATCCCAACCAGGGAAATTCTGGTGTTCCAGCAGCAACAGTAGAAACATACAATAAAGTTAACTAAGAAAAAGAATAAAGGCTAAAAATATACAATAGAGACTATAAAGACTAAAGACTCAAAAAATACAATAAGGGCTAACCTAAGGAAAGGAGATACGAGATGTGAAAATATACATATGGAATGAGTATGACAATATACAGATGGCGCTGAAGTATATACATGATTGTATAGATTGTATAGATAAGGAGAGTTAGTATGAAACCAGGAGACTAAGAACCAAGTGGCAGAACCTGACGCCCGGGACTGGGACAAGGAACTAACTGCCTTGATTCAGCCTCTTAAGGAATCCACTTCCCCTCCAGTCTGAAAAACAGTGTGAGTGTATATTAACTTAGGCTGTAATATACAGATAATAAATAATAAATAAAAAATAAACAGTTAAGGTGCTGAGTGATGGATAATAAATACACAGTTAAGGTGCTGGGTGATGCACAATAAGTACAGAAACAGTTAAGGTGCTGGGTGATGGATAGTAAATACACAAGTTAAGGTGCTGGTAATGCAGTGTTAAGAACAGAACTATACAGCAGACAGTTGCAAGTCTCTGTCTGACAGATGTGATTTGTTGTACAGTGTGATGGCTTGTGGTAGGAATGATTTCCTGTATCTGTCCCTTCGACAGCGGAGCTGTAACAATCTGTTGGAGAAGGAGCTCCGCTGTCTGTCCAGTGTGTGGTGGAGAGGGTGGTCAGGGTTATCCATGATGGTTAACAGTTTGTTCAGTGTCCTCCTCTCCACCACAGCCTCCAAAGTGTCCAGTTTGCAGCCAATCACGGAGCCAGCCCTCCTGATCAGTTTATTGAGTCTGTTGGTGTCGCTGGCTCCGATGCTGCTCCCCCAACAAACCACGGCGAAGAGCTGCTCCCCCAACAAACCACGGCGAAGATGTCCGAAGAAATCCGACCGAGGAAGAGAGGTAGAGAGGTTGTGCCTCCAGGCCCAAATAACGAGTTGGCATAATGGATAGCGGGTAGCGTGGGCGCAAGATACCGTTTAGGGATAGCAGAAGTTCCTAAATCCGCAATTTGCGGGTAATGGGTAGTGGCAGCGGGTAGCGGGTGGCACAAGATAGGGCCTCCAGAGTCTGAGGGGACGCTTGGTCAGAGGATGCCATTATACAATTGCAGGGTTCACTTGGTTGCACAGATTGGGATGTTTTTCAGGCTGATCTGGATCACAGGGTGTCATTGATCACAGACTACATTAATTTTTGCATTTCATGCACCAACTCCAAACCCTGGATCACCTACCATATCAAAAACAGTTTGAGGGAAAAGCACAAGGCTTTTCAATGCAAGGACTGTACTGCTGTCAACCTACTCAACAGACAAATAAAAATTGACATCATCAAGGCCAAACACAAATACAAGGACAGACTGGAGCAGGAATTCAGCACTATGAACACTAAACAAGCCTTCCATAAAGTAAAGATTCTCACCAGTCAATTACCCAGTCAGGCTCGCTCCACAATCAGAGATCCCACCACCTTTGCTGCCACCTTGAACTCCTTCTTCACACGGTTTGACACCCAAAACCACTCTGTCACATGTGAGGAGCTGCTCGATGGCTTAACCCTAACCCTAATCCACACTGTCATGACCTCCTGATGGCAAAGGCAAAAAAGCTTTCTTGTTAATCACCTCAAAAATTCGTTTTGGCATGCTTTGATGCTTGATGCAGAAACCTTCTTAACCTTTTTATTTACACCTAAACTTAAACCATTGATTGCTGAGCTGGACAGCCATTTTGTCTGCTCAAAAAATCCCCCCCTTCCCCCCTTCGGTGGCCATTTTGAGCACCCGGTGGCCATTTTGTGCATTTGGACGGCAGCCATTTTGTTTTTTGTAAAACAGCACCCCCACCCCTTGCGCGTATAGCATGGAGGACACAACTCCCCCCATTCCTGCCATTATTATAACACAAACAGTTACCGGACCTTTGCGATAGCTGGGGAATTTGGAGGGACAGGAGCCTGTAACAACAGGACCCATCCCCCAACTGACCCCATGAAGCGCTCCTAGCCGTAGATTTATTATTAGGACTAGGGCCCCAATTTGTTGCAACACGTAACGATTTGAGGGGAAGGGGTGACTCCATAAGGCTGGACCAAGTCTGACAGTTCCTGAATCCCAGTACCAGGCGTCAGGTTCTGCCACATGGTTTCACACTAACCCTGAACCTCAGTCAAGGCGAGTTGTTCTTCAGGGTTTTGGCAGTTCAGTAACAGACGTGGGTCAGTGCCTTTTCACGCGAAAACTCATAACCAAAGCCGCTCGTACTACCGAAATTGGAGATGGAGTGTGCGTGAGATATCGAGTGTATTGTTCCCCTAACCTAACCCTGCCAGAGCCCCGGAATTCTGGCTGCCGTCTAAGCCCAGTGAAGAAGAAATTCACTCCCAGGTCCGGTAACAAAGCAGGGATAAATTGCAAAATTATTATTATTATTATTATCATTATTATTATTATTATTAATATCAGTACTAGTATTAATATTTAGCCAAAGTCTCCCAGTTTGCAGATGATTTATGTTACTGGTCCAGCTCCAAAACCCCACAACTCGCAGCCAAAAAACTTCAAACATGCATCACCGAAATAGAAGACGGGTCAAACCTCTGGAGAATCAAACTCAACCCCGCCAAGACACAATGCATCCTCTTCACCAAAAACCAACACCTGCAGCCCAACATCACCCTGCAACTATACAACCAACATCCCCCCTTCTTCATCAGTAACCACTACATCCACACAATAACAGGCATCCAGACCATAAAACAACGACACAAAGCCATAGCCCTGAAATACCTCCAGACTGCATCAACCAACCCCGCCCTGCAGAAGACCATCAAGGAAGCCCAGGACACAATCAACACTCCCCTGTCATTCATCGTCCACCTGGTAACCCACCCATCACCCTAATCCTGAGTAATTAAGCACACAACACAAACACAAACACTCACATGAACACACATCACTTATGACACACTAACACACAAGCTTGCACTAGACACACGTAGCACTTTTAATTTATTATTCCTATTTATTTTATGACACACAAACACACAAGTCTACACTACACACACATAGCACTTTATTTATTCCTCATTAACACAAATAAATCACGTATGAAACACACACCACGTATGACACAAACACACAAGCCTGCACCAGACACACATAGCACTGTTTTTTTTCTCTCTCTCTCTCTCTCTCTCTCTCTCTCTCTCTCTCTCACTCTCTCTCTCTCTCTCTCCCCTGCCTTGGTCCACTCACGTCCTCCTCCAGAGTCCTGCTCCTCCCACCCTCTTGTCGCTCCACCCACCCACAACAACCAGGCACAAGATCTCTCGTACTCGTACCCAAAAATCACTTCTCTCCTGAAGACCCTACCAGCAAGAGCTCTCCACCTGAAGAACTGAAGACCACTAGAACTGAAGAAGAAGAAGAAGAAGAAGAAGCCTAGAAGAAATCTCCTAGACCTTCAACCTCAATTTAAAACAACAGTAATTTTAATTGCTAAATAAAAGCGAAATCCTTTGCTCTCTTTCTCCCTGCACCTTCCCTCCAGGGTGACCACTGTCCACCAGGGGAGAACAGCCGGAGCAGACAAAAAACAACGGAGGACCCGCAAAATAGTTCTGGGTAGACTCTGGAATACTTCACGGTGACAACAAGAGTCCTACTTGTGCTATAACCAGTAAGTATACAACCCCCCTGGGTCTCACTTGGAGACAGTACGCAGGAAGGGCGGCCTCAGGGTGTCAAAGGCCTTAATTGTGACCCAGTGTTTTACCGGAGGTTAGCTCCAACACACACCACAGACCATATTGCACCACACACGTCTAATCTGACCTACCCCCTAACCAATTGGGCTCTTTCAACCGATCACCTCCCCCCAAATTAACAACCTCTAGTCCAAACTTAGAGGACTAGCAAGGTTGCACCGGGACCACAGGCGTTTCACCTCCCAAAACTTTTTCAATTAAAACCTAAAACCAAATCAAATTTGTAAAAATGGCGACGGACAAGTTCAAAACCCTTAGCAAAAATCTGAAAAAGTATCTGAAGTACTTGCACCACCAGGGTGAAGTACAGCAGGCAGAGTACCGGGACCTTCTCCGGAGTAACCCCAAGCAAATTGCAGGATTACTGCAACCTTTTGGCCTCCAGTTGTCTGACACGGCAACAACAAATTGGCTCCAAACCTCTCTCCTTAAAATTTCTAACCACTTCCTCCAATTGGCCCAAGAAACAGAATGGGAAATCACCCAGACTAATACAACTAGATGGAGAGAGGCCTGGACTGTAGCAGTCCGTTGGGTACAAAAAGAAATTAAAAAGCTGGACAGCTCGACCATCATCAAGGCACAGCAAAGACTTACTGCTTTATTAGAGACCAACACGGTGCCGACCACAATTGGGAACCAAAAGAGTCTCCTTAAGAGGCATGAACATCATGGCAATAAATTACAAAATTGGCAACTCAATCCGAGCTGTCCCTTATTAATTATTGGAGATTCAAACATCTCCAGACTAACAAACAATTTGGGCCCCCAAATTCAAATGGATTCCTATCCAGGAGCCAAGATTTTCCACGCCATAAACATTCTTAAAAGGAAAACCCCCACAACGAAGAAGGTCAACAAAGTAATCTTATCCTTTGACATAAATGACAAAAACACAGCGGTCCCACGGCAAACAATTGAAGAAGTGGGACAGCTGTATGAAATTGCGCAAAGTACGTTCCCGCGAGCAGAAATTAAATGGGCACTAATCAACTATAGTGACTAACCATTCAGGAGAGAGACATGCTCAAAAGTATTAACCTAGAAATCAAAAAATACCCGCATGTCATCCCTCTAAAACAAACAGAGTTTCAGACAGGGGCAGACAAAGTACACTAAACACCCAACACGGTGCAAAAAAGAGCAAAACATTGGCAAGACATCTTAAAGTAACTTAAAACCTGGAACATTAGCTGGGACTTGATCACCCCAGCTGGCCTCCACGGAGGAGAGGGTCTAGTGTGTAAACAGCTGAAACCCTCGATGATTCTGTGGTGACACTACTGATGAAATGTTCCATAGTCAACCCAAATTTAGGAACTAAAATGAGAGGAAGTATGGGTGCATTGATGTCACACATATACACAAACACAGACTTATGTGTGAGTGGGGGTGTGTGCGTGGGTACAAACATACAGCCCCCTACTTAAAAGCAAGCGTCAAAATACTCTGCCAACCAAAACTAAATCCGGCCCAAAACAAACCAAAAGCAATTTAGTCCAAATTTTGACCGTGTCCGGAGTAGCCTGAATCCCAGTACCGGGCGTCAGGCGCTGACACATGGTCTAACCTTAACCTTTTAAACTACACCTAAACCTAACCTTATCCTGACCCTAACCTTAACCTTTTAAACTACACCTAAACCCAACCAACTCCTATCCTAAACCTAACCTTAACCTTTTAAACTACACCTAAACCTAACCTTATCCTAAACCTAACCATAACCTTTTAGACTACACCTAAACCTAAACTTATCCTAAACCTAACCTTAACCTTTTTATTTACACCTAAACTTAAACCATTGATTACTGAGCTGGACAGCCACTTTGTCTGCAGAAAAAATCCCCCCCTTCCCCCCTTCGACGGCCATTTTGAGCACCTGGCGGCCATTTTGTGCATTTGGACGGCAGCCGTTTTGTTTTTTGTAAAACAGTGTGCATGAGATATCGAGTGTATTGTTCCCCTAACATAACCCTAATCCACACTGTCATGACCTCCTGATGGCAAAGGCAAAAAAGCTTTCTTGTTAATCACCTCAAAAATTCGTTTTGGCATGCTTGATCCTTGATGCAGAAACCTTCTTAAGATCCAACAGTGCAAAATGTAAATTCTTGCAATTTCTCAACTAGTCTTAAAATTATGATCAGGAGTGTATGTCCCATTTGGTGCGTGCGAAGCAGTCCTGTAGCTATGCAAGAGCCCCCCACTGGCCAGGTTTTAACAGTCTTTACATCACGCCTTATTCTCCTCCTGAGGGGAGTGTATGCTGGAACAAGGAGCAATGAGAGATGGTCTGATGCCCCTTTTCCACCAAAAAGAACCTGGTGCTAGTTTGGTGCTGGTGCTAGAGCCAGTGCTTAACTGGTTCCAACAAAGAGCCGGTTTGCTTTTCCATCGTCCAAGAGCCAAGCAGAGCCAAGTCAGACCCACGTCATTACGTCAGCATAAAGCATGAGCATGTGACTGTATGTGTGGGTGTGGGTGTGCATGCGAGGCCGGTGCTTGTGTGGTGGAAAAACAAAGAAGCGGTTCTAAGTCAGGCACTGGCTCCGAACCAGCCCTAGAACCTCTTTGGTGGAAAAGGGGTATGAGAATCCCAGGTGTGGAAGGGGAACTGCTCTGTATGCATGCTTAATGATTGAATAAACATGGTCCAGTGTATAGCCTCTTATGACCAAGATGGTGGCGCATGGAGACGCAGCGACTCGGCGCTCTTCCTTAGTTAGCAACTACTCAGTGAGAAGGACTTACACCTGAACCGAAATGATCAGCCTGGAACAACACTGGACCGGCTGGACCCCGGAAGGGTTCGACTCGTTCCTGGTGAGCATACGCCGACAAGAACGGACCGAGAGGAGGCGACAATGCTGCTGCGAAAGACACCAGAAGCGGGGAAAGTGTGCCAGCATCAGAGCTAGGCTAACCGCAGCCCCGCATAATCCCTGTTGTGAATTCCCTGCTGTGAGGAGAGCACGTTACAGCAGGCTGCTACGTGCAGAGACTGAGAGACTGTTTGCGCATGCGCAGTATGTTCAGTGATAAAGTTTTGTGCAGTTGACTGGAAGTTTCCACCGATCGTCAGCATCATTATTTTTGTACAAAGTGTGCGTCGGTGATGATGTAAGTTTTCTGATTGATGGATGAATGTTACTAGTTATAATTCTGTTATGTCAGCTGTTAATACTACTTAATAATATGTTCATTTGCCTCAGCTAGCTTACCGTATAGCATAATTATCCAGGTGAAATGTGATTAACACGATGTGTAACTTTGTTAATCATAGATTTTATTATTTCACTCATTATGTGCTTGCCTTGAAAAGGCAACACATCTTAAAATCTTGCATATTTCTTCTTTTTATTATTATGTGCTTGCCTTGAAAAGGCAACACATCTTATTATCCTGCATACTTATTATTATGTGCTTGCCTTGAAAAGGCAACACATCTTAAAATCTTGCATACTTTTTATTATGTGCTTGCCTTGAAAAGGCAACACATCTTAAAATCTTGCATACTTTTTATTATGTGCTTGCCTTGAAAAGGCAACACATCTTAAAATCTTGCATATTTATGTGCTTGCCTTGAAAAGGCAACACATCTTAAAATCCTGCATACTTATTATTATGTGCTTGCCTTGAAAAGGCAACACATCTTAAAATCTTGCATATTTAATCTTTTTAATATTATTATTATTCCACCTTTTTTTCGGCGCGCTACTCCTCCTACAGCTTTGGTTTTAGGCCCCCACAATGAATTGGGAAAATGTGCGGCCCCATTGGGAGAAGTGTGCTATTACTTTTATAAGGAATCCGACCCACGGAATTCTCAAAATTCCAATTTTCCTGAAAATTTCGGCCATCCGAAATGAATGGCCAAAACTTCAGAAGGCTCCAGGGCCCAGAGCTTTGGACCTGCGTCCACGCACCAAATACGAAAAATGTGCGTCTTGTGGAGAAGAAGAGGTGTGTCAATTTTCAAACCGATCGGACCTTGCGATTTCTCATAATTCAATTTTAAAATCGCGATTTTGCCCTCATAGAAAAATAATGGGAAATCGGCAGACACTCATGCATTTTCAAAGCCTCACAGCTCCCTCATTCTTTGGCTCACAGACTCCATTCAAAGCTTAAATGACTCAGCAGATGTTCAACTTTATGTGTGTCACCTTCAATTTATCATGTCTGCTTTAGTTTGCCATAAAACACAGTTTAAGTTTGGAGTTATTTTTGAGCCGCCTCTGACTTTTGAATGAGTGTGTATTGCGTGAGCTAGAGTGGCATTCCTGAGGGCTAGAGTGGAGCAGCCCTGAAAAAACGCCTAAAACTTTTGTCTTAAACTTGCTCTCCTGGCCACAATTTTCACTGCACATGCATAATTTTTTGGAAGGTAGTAGGAAAACTAGTTCTGCTTTGAAAAATGTAAATACAAAAGCAAAGTACCTTCAACTTTTTAAACTGTGACCCTTAACGAGGCAGGAGTGCCAGCTCTCTCCCCCATAGACTCCCATTATATCTGGAATGCAAAGTCTCGGGAGAGAAGCAGAAAGACACACTTTTCCAACTCGCTCTAGGGTGGGCATTTTTGGGAGTTGGAAAATAATTTTGACACAGTTTGAAAGCCCAAAGCCTTACCTTTCTCATGGTACATTTTATTTTCTGCTCGGACTTACTATCATTGACAAAAAAGCATTTTGTTTGACCACTACGTTTAGGTGATTTTTCACAGAAGCAGCACTGTCACTCATGCTGTGTGCTTCATAGAGCCTCATTTCTGGCTCCGCCCACACAAGCCCCAGTGGCACAGTGGATAGTGTCTCTGCCTGCCATGCAGGAGACCAGGGTTCAACTCCCCGCCTGGGCAAGAGCGACAACACTACACAACCCACAAACAGCATAGGGCTGGCGGTTTAGCGCATGTCCAGGCGGTCGCAAGGCAAGCACATCAAAGTTTCTTCAGAAACTTTATAAAGTCTAGTTTTTATTATTATTATGTGCTTGCCTTGAAAAGGCAACACATCTTATTATCTTGCATACTTATTATTATGTGCTTGCCTTGAAAAGGCAACACATCTTATTATCTTGCATACTTATTATTTTTCTTTTTATTATAGTTTATTTTTCTGCAAATCCTTCGGCGTGCTACTCCTCCTACAGCTTTCATTTTAGACCCACACAATGAATTGGGAAAATGTGCGGCCCCATTGGGAGAAGTGTGCTATTACTTTTATAAGGAATCCGACTTACGGAATTCTCAAAATTCCAATTTTCCCGAAAATTTCGGCCATAGGAAATGAATGGGCAAAACTTCAGAAGGCTCCAGAGCTCAGAGCTTTGGACCTGCGTCCACGCACCAAATACGAAAAATGTGCATCATGTGGAGAAGAAGCTGCTTGCGAATTTTCAAACCAATCCGACATTCAGTTTTTTCGCAATTTTGACGAAATACAAAAAACGGCAAAAGGCTCCGGGAGGTACGTAGGAAACTAGAGGATTGTGCAGTTTCTGGGGAAACTGCGTGGGCAAGCTGGAAGAGTAACCGCGGCGTGCGGTTTCCGAGCAGAAAATAAAATGTATCATGAGAAAGGTAACGCTTTCGGCTTTCAAATGGTGTCCAAATTATTTTCCAACTCCCAAAAATGCCCACCCTGGAGCGAGTTGAAAAAGTGTGTGAGCACACAGCATGAGTAACAGTGGCACTTGCTAGGCTAAGGAAACAACTGCACAAACCACCGCTACCAAGCATATTCCTCTCCAGTGCCAGGTCCCTTTTCAAAAAAATGGACGAGATGGAACTGCAGCTGGCAAAAAACAACTGTGTGCTAGTAATAAACTAGACTTTGTAAAGTTTCTGAAGAAACTTTGATGTGTTTGCCACCCTTGCGACCGTCTGGACATGTGCTTAAACCACCAGGCCTATGCTGTTGTGTCGCTCTTGCCCTGGTGGGGAGTTGAACCGTGGTCTCCTGCATGGCAGGCAGAGACACTATCCACTGTGCCATTGGGGCTTGTGTGACCTGAGTCAGAAATGAGGCTCTATAAAGCACACTGCATGAGTGACAGTGGTGCTTGGGAAAGAATCGCCTAAAAGTAGTGGTCAAACTCCTGCTTTTTTCTCAATGACAGTAAGTCCGAGCGGAAAATAAAAGATATCATGAGAAAGGTAAGGCTTTGGGCTTTCAAACTGTGTCAAAATTATTTTCCAACTCCCAAAAATGCCCACCCTGGAGCGAGTTGAAAAAGTGTGTGAGCACACTGCATGAGTGACAGTGGCACTTGGCAGAAAATCGCCTAAAAGTAGTGGTCAAACTAATGCATTTTAATCAATGACAGGAAGTCCGACTGGAAAGTGAAAATTGTGGCCAGCAGAGCAAGTTTAAGACAAAAGTTTTTGGCGATTTTTCAGGGCTGCTCCACTCTAGCCGCTCAGGAATGCCAAGAATGCCACTCTAGCTCAACTCCATTAGTGTGTATTGCATCTGGAATTCCGACTTCAAACTGGAATTGCAGAAAAACGGAATGTCGGATCGGTCTGCTTCTTCTCCACAAGACACACGTTTTTCGTATTTGGTGCGTGGACGCAGGTCCAAAGCTCTGAGCTCTGGAGCCTTCCGAAATTTTGGCCATTCATTTCCTATGGCCGAAATTTTCAGGAAAATTGGAATTTTGAGAATTCCATGAGTCGGATTCCTTATAAAAGTAATAGCACACTATTCCCAATGGGGCCGCACATTTTCCCAATTCATTGTGTGGGCCTAAAACGAAAGCTGTAGGAGGAGTTACGGTCCAAAAAAACGGACCTATAAATAAAGAAATAAAGAAAAAATAAAGAAAGAAATAGTAGGAAGAACATGAGTGTGCAAGCTGCAGCTTGCCCACTAATAACAAGCTGCAGCTTGCCCACTAATAACAAGCTGCAGCTTGCCCACTAACTACAGTGGCATTCCTGAGCGACTAGAGTGAAGCAGCCCTGAAAATTCACCTACAAATTTAACTTGCTCTCCTGGCCACAATTTTCACTCCACATAAATTTGGGATCAAATTGTAGGAAAAATAGTTGTGCTTTGAAAAATGTAAATACAAAAGCAAAGTAGCTTCAACTTTTTTAATTGTGACTCTTAACGAGGCGGGAGTGCCAGCTTTCTCCCCCATTCACTCCCATTATATCTGGAATGCAAAGTCGCAGGAGAAAAGCAGAAACACACACTTTTTCAACTCGCCGTATGGGCATTTGGAAAATGCCCAAGATACGGGAGTTGGAAAATAATTTCACCATGGCTTAAAAGCCCAAAGCCTTACCTTTGTCATGGTGCAATCCATTTTCTGCTCGGACTTAGTATCGCGGAGATAAAAGCGGTTGTTTGACCAGTAGTTTTAGGCGATCTTCTCCACAGCTCCAGTGTCACTGCTGCTGTGTGCTTCATAGAGACTAATTTCTGGCTCCACCTGCAGCAGCCTCCGTAGTCTAGCGGTAAGTGAGGCTGCCTGTGATGCAGGAGAGCGGTGGTTCAAATCCCGGGCTAGGCATGAGCCATGACTTTTCACAACCCACAAACAGCATTGGGCTGGCGATTTCGCGTGGAACCCAACGTGTGCAAGGCAAGCACATCAAAGTTTCTTCAGAAACTTTTTATCCTCTAGTTATTATTAATATTATTTGATTATTGTTGTGTTCACAGATATCACAAACCACATACTGTGCCGAAGTACAATTCCATTGATGTGCTGAAATAAATATCATCAAAGAGAGAAGTTGCTGTGTCTTCTCTGACCGGAGGATTAGGCCAGTTACAGACAGCCAGCGTATCATCACCGAGCTGTTCCCTCACACAGCGGTTCCAAGCGTTTTTCTCGCCAACATCCGTTCCCTGATCAACAAGATGGACGAGATGAAACTTTGGGACGTTAACAACCGGATGGACAGCTGTATCATGGTGATAACGGAGACCTGGCTGCACGAAAACATCCCGGACCTAGCTGTGGAGCTGGCAGGCCGTACGATCTTCTGGACAGACCGCACATCAGACTCCGGTAAGACGAGAGGAGGGGGTGTGTGCATCTACATTAACAATAATTGGTGCACGGATACTGCCGTTACTGCTGTCCAGACCTGGAGTTTCTGCCCAGGGAAATCACACAAGTGTTTGTAGCTGCTGTGTACATCCACCCACGGGCTAATGCTAATGTAGCTATAAGCAGGCCGCATGACAGCATCAGCAAGCAACGGAGAAATGTTAAATAGCTGGGACTTTCTCTAACGGGGGGAGGGAGGCTGTTCCATAACGTACTACCTCTGTACGATAGAACATTTTGGCCAAACGTGGTTCGTCTAAAAGGCACCTCACAGTCCCCTCTATTGGTGGCTCTGGTGGCTTGGGAGATGGAGTGGCTGACTGCCCTCTGTTTGATGAAGTCATTTAGTGGCGGCGGTGCCAACCCATGCAAGATTTTAAACATCAAACAGGCTAATTTAAAATTCCTAAAATTTTCAAAACGTAACAACTTATACTTAGGGAGAATACTACAGTAATGATATGAAATTTTTTTTTTTATCTAGGATTTTAACCGCTTTTTTATACAGTGATTCAATTGATTTGAGTGCCATGACTCCAGTAAAGGACCAGCTAGTTATACAGTAATCTATGTGTGAGAATATCATTGAGTGAAGGAACATTAAAGCAGCACTATTATTAAAAGATGTCCTTATCTGTTTAAAATGACTCAGGTTAAATTTAATAGTATTCAGTATTTTTTTGGTGTGGCTCCTGAAAGATAGTGTCGAGTCCAAGGTGACCCCAAGGTATTTGAACTCGTTTTAGCACTGTGCTAATGTTAGCATCTGAGAGCATGTATACAGTTGTAACAGTCACCACAGTTAGCTCTCTAGGTAGATTAAATGGTCTGCACATGACTGACAGGGCCTCTATGTTAGGAGAACAGTGACTGTGTATAATCCTGCTGTTTAAACACCAGATGTTGTGCACATATACACAAAGTCCTCCACCCCAGGTCTTACCGAGTCTTTGCTGTAGTCCTGTCAGTGAATGGTGTGGCCTGCTAGCTGTACTGTAGTGTAAGGAATAGCCAGCTGAAGCCAGGTTTCATTATGTGCTTGCCTTGAAAAGGCAACACATCTTATTATCTTGCATATTTCTTCTTATTATTATTATTTGCTTGCCTTGAAAAGGCAACACATCTTAATGTTGTGCATATTTAGTGGGCAAGCTGGCAGCTTGCACACTCATGTTCTTCCTATTATTTCTTTGTTTGTTTCTTTCTTTATTAGTGGGAAAGCTGGCAGCTTGCACACTCACGTTCTTCCTACTATTTCTTTCTTTGTTTCTTTCTTTCTTTATTAGTGGGCAAGCTGGCAGCTTGCACACTCACGTTCTTCCTACTATTTCTATTTCTTTCTTTCTTTCTTTCTTTATTCCGTACGTTTTTTTGGACCGTAACTCCTCCTACAGCTTTCAGTTTAGGCCTACACAATGAATTGGGAAAATGTGCGTCCATTTTCAAGGCACTCCGACTTTCCGTTTTTCCCCCAATTCCAGTTTGAAGTCGGAATTTCAAACGCAATACACACTAATGGTGGAATGTTTGGAGTGCCAGAGTGAGTGACATCACGGCTAGAGTGCGGCAGCCCTGAAAATTCGTCTAAAAATTTTGTCTTTTACTTGCTCCCTCGGCCACAATTTTCACTCCACATGCATAAATTCAGGTAAAGTAGTAAGAAAACTAGTTTTGCTTTGAAAAATGTGAATACAAACGCAAAGTAGCTTCAATTTTTTAAACGCTGACTCTTAACGAGGCAGAAGTGCCAGCTCTCTCCCCCATAGACTCCCATTATATCTGGAACCCGAATTCTGCGGAGAGAAACACACACTTTTTAAACTCACTCTATGGCAGGAATTTTTGGGAGTTGGAAAATAATAAGTTTGAAAGCCCAAAGCCTTACCTTTCTCATGATACCTTATATTTTCCGCTCTGACTTACTATCACTGAGAAAAAAAGGCATTTGTTTGACCACTACTTTTAGGCGATTCTTTCCCAAGCACCACTGTCACTCATGCAGTGTGCTTTATAGAGCCTCATTTCTGACTCAGGTCACACAAGCCCCAATGGCACAGTGGACAGTGTCTCTGCCTGCCATGCAGGAGACCACGGTTCAACTCCCCACCAGGGCAAGAGCGACACAACAGCATAGGCCTGGTGGTTTAAGCACATGTCCAGACGGTCGCAAGGGTGGCAAACACATCAAAGTTTCTTCAGAAACTTTACAAAGTCTAGTTTATTACTAGCACACAGTTGTTTTTTGCCAGCTGCAGTTCCATCTCGTCCATTTTTTTGAAAAGGGACCTGGCACTGGAGAGGAATATGCTTGGTAGCGGTGGTTTGTGCAGTTGTTTCCTTAGCCTAGCAAGTAAGCCCGTTCTGCAGCCCCACTTCTGCTTCCTCTCTCTGTGCCGCCTCCGCCAACAGCAATCCAAGGAGAGCCCGGGGTCTCGCTATGGCTGCGGGATGTTATTAGCCCAGTGGAAGTACTCAATTACAGCTCCACTGAACAGCAATCCACAATTTATAAACTCTTGTCGGCTGTAGACTGTTACGGGTGTGGTTATGACCCAATAGCAGCACAGCAGACCACAGGTATTGTTGGAAGTGACTTTTAATCAAGGTTGTAGTTGTTACAGATAAATGCAGAGACAAAGTAAACAGTTCAGTGTACAAGGAACGTTTCTGATGTGGAAGTGAGTCCAGAGCCAGGCGAGGGATCAGGAAACCAGCCAGTAAAAAATCCATACAGTGCACACTCCGAGAAAAGTGTGGCCACACAATCAAAGTCACAGTCCAGGGAGTAACAGGCAAGTCAAACAGAAAACTCACACTGTTGCAATGAAGCAGAAACTTGCCCAATAGCCACAGGGACAGGCAGACAGAGGCCAGGAGGGCGAAGGCAGAACTTGTGGTCAGAGACAGAAGGCTAAGACAGTTTCCAGGGTTCAGGCACGGTAGGCTGGTGAAAGGCAGGCAAGGTCGGCAACAGGTAATCAGTCCGGGGAAAAGTGCTGGAGAGTCTTGCATGTGGAGAGCGAAGAACAATCTGGCAGTGAGTGTGTGGAAAGCAGGAGTCTTTATACTGAGCCAGTCAGTGACTGAAAGCAGGTGAGTGCAGTTGGGCTGATGAGGTGGCAGGCTGAGTGGAGCAGGTGAGCAGAGTTGCCTTGATGAGATGGGTGTGGCTGGCAGTCAGAGTGGAGCAGAGGTGCGGTGAGTGGAAAAGTACTGCATGAGATGAGCAGAGGAGTAGAACTGTAACAGTAGACATGCCTTGCCTGTCAAGTCTCCAGCAATTGTTTTTATTGAGCAATGATTTTACTATGCAATTAATTATTACATGCCCATGTGCGTTATTGTTTCCTTGACAGTGATGGTTGTATGAGCTGCATGTAGAAAAACTGCATATGAATTTCCCTGTTGGCATAAATAAAGTTTTCTGAACTGAGCTGAACTGAGCAAATATACCACAAGAAACAAGAAAAAACACCATACTAAACAAAACATTCAACATTGGCTCATCCTCCCTGGCTATGCTAACCATCAACAGCCAGTTTTCATTTTCTAGAAAAGCAATGGAATGAAATGTAGAACATTCAGTTACTGCCCTAGGAAAAAAATTTGGCCCACCAGCACTAGGGGTGGGTACGATTACTCGAGTACTCGTTGTTGGCGTTAATATTCGAGTAACGTCTATTCAAGCACCTGCGTAGTGTGTTGGTATTGGCTACAATTCATTTGACGTTAAATGCACCATGTCAGCCGTGACCAGGAAGAGTGATGTCTGGAAATACTTTGACAAAAAGGACAATGATAACGTGCAGTTCAACATAAATGGTTAAGTTTGATGTAAGAATGTTCTCTGACAGCCATAAACCTGCTGTTTAGTAAACAACAGGCCATGTTGTTGCAACACTAGTGGAACCAATGTTAAGTACGGACCTCCCGTGTTTATTTTTTACAGTAAAATATATTATTCGCAAGTAATCGATTACTCGTACATAATGTAATTGCGGTACTCAAATATTGAAATCACTGAAGATGCCCATCCCTAACCAGCACCTCCTTTTCCAACAGACAACAGGAACTTCAGCACGTCGCTCTTCTTCCTCATCCTCTCCCTCAGTGTTCACCAGGAGGTGAGCGCCAACCCTAGATTCAGTCTTGTGGAACAAGCCTAGTCCACTTGTTTCTCCTCGTTAGATTTCCTTTTTCATGCGTCTGTAATTTTTGCAGCTTCCTATCAGATGTGGAATAAATGCCAGAACAGATATTTAAACAGTGAATTAAACGGTTACTATATATATCGTAACCTTGAATTAAAAGGTTACTATATAACAATTAATTAGTGCATATCAAATCAGATAATGTGTGATATGCATGTGTAAACAGAATAATTCAAAGAACTTGTAATTGACTTTTTTTCTTGTCTTTTTGTGTGTAATCAACTTGTGAATTTTTATAGTGATATCTGAAAGTAAAATTTTGAACCCCTTTCACCTGTGTGTTAAAAAGGGTGTTTTTTGGTATTATATGGTTATATGGTTACTTTCCACCAATGCGATTCCTTGGGACTTTTTTCCCCTTCACTCAGGACAAACTGAGGATCCAAAATCAATTGAGTTTGCTTCTCTTGTAATTTGTCCTAGGTTTTCTCATAAAATGACTGGACTAATTAGTGTCTGGGCCCCCATTTCTCCAGATTTCTCATCATCATCATCATCATCATCATCAGCTTTATTTATATAGCACATTTAAAAAATCACAGGGGTAGCCAAAGTGCTGTACATTGAGACATAAACAATAGTTAAAAGCAAAAAACACAAGCATAAAACACTTAGGAAGAAAAAAGAAGAACAAAGCAATGAGCTCACAGCAAGTGTTTTTTATTTTTATTTTATTTTATTTTTTTTTAGAGAATGCCAAACAAAGTGAAAATAAGTTATATTAAGCTTCACATTCACATATTCACGATTGGCCATGATTGGTTTTACATGACTATACTTGTATTTTTAACTCAAACACAATGAGTCAGTCCCATCTCAACCCCTACATGAATAACTGAAGCTAACAAGGCCATCATTTTTTTACAGCTCTAAAAAAGCAGATAGGTCCAGAAAATATATAGCAGCTCCTGAGACAGAAGCAGATATTGAGAGGGATTAATTAGGTGGTTAATTCTCCATCTCTCCCCCCTCCCACTCCCATCTCTCTTTCTCTCTTTCTCTCTTTCCACACACACACACACACACACTCATACCCACACACACCCACACATAGTCTCAAAAAACAGTTGCTGGCATCAGAGTTCCCAAAAAACTCGATATCCTTGGCACAAAAGCCAGCTGAAGCTGAAGTTACATAAGCTGTCGTGAGGCCCTTGCTTACAAAACAGTGAACATTTCAGGGGATGCAGCAATCTGCAGTTTGGAGGTAGCTGAGGAAAAGTTGTGTTGTGGCATTTTAATACAACATTTCTCTCAGTTTCACCTCAAGGCCATGGTCTTACTTAATGCACGTGAATCAGTGCTTTGTTTAGCTGTCAGCCAGGCTACTGAGTCAATACAACATCACAAGTTATTGTTGCGGCCCGCCGGCCGCATGGTGCACATTTCCTATGGATCTGAAAATAGATCAGAGTGGGTGTGATGTGTCCCCTGCACGCATCTGCCCCTGCTGGGTCGCTTTTATGCTGCCTGAAACTGGCCAACCCTGGCCAGCAACAGCTTTATAACCACTTCAGTCTCTCTTTCTCTCATGCTCCCCCTCTCTCTGTCTGTCTGTCTGTCTCTCTCTCTCTCTCTCTCTCTCACTCTCTCTCTCTCACTCACACACACACACACTCACACACACACACACACACACACACACACACACACACACTTTATTAACCATACACGCACGCACGCACCCATGCTCCTTTAATTCTGTCTCCCTCACATATAAATACACACACAAACATGCATTTAATTCTCTCCCTCTCTTTCTGTGTCCCCCTCCCCTCTCTCTCCAGTACACACAGAGGTCTACAGTCACCTGGAAAAATGAAAATGTGCAGTATTTTGATAGCTGGTGACAGGTGTATGTTCATTTAAATCTGACTAATGTCAAGTAGAATAAAATAAAGACAATTTTCCACCTTGGTGGACAATAAAGATTTATTCTATTCTATTCTATTCTATTCTAATGTCAAGTAGCACACACACACACACACACACACACACACACACACACACACATACATACACATAGACACAGATTCAAAGGTAAGAGCAGGGATTAACTGTTCCATTATTATGCTGTATCTTTTATTATACTGTCCACAATTATACTGTTTTTTTTTTATCTTATCATATCTATCTGTCTATCTATCTATCTAGATAGATAGATAACAGCAATTCTTCTGTTTAATGTTATTTTAATGTTTTGTTTATTGTTTTTATTTCACACTTGCTTTGGCAATGTAAACGTCTGTTTCCCCAAGTCCCTTTGAATTGAATTCAACAGACAGACAGACAGAGAGATAGATAGATAGATAGATAGAGATCAAGAGACAGACAGGCATGAACTGGGAGAGGGGGATAGATAGAGAGGGGGGAATAGGTAGAGAGGGGGAGAGAGAGAAGGAGAGAGAGGGAGGGGGAACTCACGGTCTCAGTAGGAGTAATGAGTGGGACTCTGAAAGAAAGATGTCTCTCTTTCTCTCTCTCTCTCGCTCTCTCTCCCTCCCTCTCTCTCTTTCTTTCTCTCTCTCTCTGTCTCTGTGTTTTTTTTTCCTCTTTACTCTGAACTTTCCCAGCTAAAGACATGGACCAAACCATAAAAGGACATGGCGGTTTTTTCTCACAGTCCTTGATGCACATTATGACTACTGGACGTCTAATTTTAAGCCCATGGACCTACTGCAAAGTGTGCTGCTCTCTCTCTCTCTCTCTCTCTCTCTCTCTCTCTCTCTCTCTCTCTCTCTCTCTCTCTCTCTCTCTCTCTCTCACTGTATGTGTGTCTCTCTTTCTCTCTCACTGTGTGTGTGTGTGTGTGTGTGTGTGTGTGTACGTGTTTGTGTTGTTGACCTACTGCTACTGATGATCACCGAGCCGGCAATTCCTGCTGTGTAGTCTGATCTGTTGCGGAGGACAAAACAGGTACGGCTGTGGCGAAGTGCCTGCATCTGGCATCATTCACTAGCAAAACTTATACCCTGCTTCCATTCGATCACTTTATGCGGACAAACACTGACTGCACTCGGTATCGGGTCAGAGTGATTTATTATTATAGTATAAGAGTAGAGGATTGGTCCTGAATGCTCCCTGCTGTGATTTATCTTAGATAAAGCTTCCAAATATATATTTATGGCATTGTATTGTTTTATTTATTTTTACCTTGATGTTTGCGTTGCATTATAGTGCTAAAAAGCAAACAAACTAGACCTAACAAGACTCACTTAGGCTAAATCATGGCAAGTATTCTCCACAGCTGACAACCTTCTCAATATGAGTTTTGACGCCGCGGATGTTGTGTGGACTAACGGGAGCTCCCCGACTCTTTACGCGGAGACTCCGCCGTCGCGTGCTGGCTTCAACTCCTCTAACCTCACGGCCGTCCCGGACAACCACACGCACACCAACCACACCGCCCCTCTGGACCTGAGCCGGGCGGTGCCGGTGGGCATGGTACTGGCGTTCTTCATCATGTTCGCCATCGTCGGGAACATCCTAGTCATTCTGTCAGTGGTGTGCAACCGGCACCTGCGCATCCCGACCAACTACTTCATCATCAACCTGGCCATCGCAGACCTGTTGCTGGGCACGACGGTGCTGCCGGTGTCGGCCACCCTTGAGGTTCTGGACTACTGGGTGTTCGGGAGGATCTTCTGTGACATCTGGGCGGCCGTAGACGTCCTGTGTTGTACGGCGTCCATCATGTCCCTGTGCGTCATCTCCATCGACCGCTATATTGGTGTGCGCTACCCGCTGCAGTACCCGATGATCGTCACGGAGAAGCGGGCCCTCCTGGCCATGCTGGGCGTCTGGATACTGGCAATAGTCATATCCATCGGCCCGCTCCTCGGATGGAAGCAGCCCCCATCTCAGGTACATCTGTTAGAATAATCACCCAATATGTTGTTTTTTAAACGATTTTTAAACATATATATATATATATGTGTGTGTGTGTGTGTGTGTGTGTGTGTGTGTGTCTAAAAATTATTGTCCAGTAGGGCAACAGAAAGACATAACATCTGTTATTACAAATCTAATACATTTATGTGACCCCCACCTCCCCCCATCATTATGTCCTCAGTTGGAAAAAAAAATGTAATACTGTAAAACAAATAAATAAATTAAACAAATGATTAAATGAAAAGTAAAATTAAAAGAAAAGCCCCGGCATGTCTCCCTTAATAAACATAAATAAAATGCACCATTTCCAAGGAAGAAAAAAAAAATCAGTCAATATAGATTTTTTCACACAGCCTACTTTTTTTACTTTTTAAAATTATTGCCCAGTAGGGCAACAGAAAGACATCTGTCATCTTATCACAGACCTGATACATATATCAACATTTTCTTATTGTACTAAGTTATCCTCTTCATGCCTGAGATTGACCCCCTACCCTAACCATTCCCCCTCTATTACTCTCAGTTGAAAGAACATTTAATATTGTACATACATGAGTAATTAAATTTCTAAATAAATAAATAAAAATCAATAATACTGCAAAAGTAAAATTAGAAAAGAATTCTGTCATGTCTACCATAATAAACATAAATAAAATATTTCATTCCCAGTGAAGAAAACAAATGAGCCAGTATGTTTAAAATAAATCCAATTTTATACCCAGTGCATTTGCTGTACCACAGGGTAGGGGCTCTGTATGGTATCTTTTTTTCATTTCTTCAGTTTATCTCCCAGGGACAGTGCAAATTAATAAATATTACTGTAAATATGTCAGAATCAGCCATTATGCCAGTGTTTTAGGGGTTTGTTTGCTATTGTGCTTTGGTCATTGTGTAATTTACACGTGGGTTGTTTTTGCTGTTAATGCCTTGTTAACTAGAGAGACTGTAAACTTCGGTTTACTCGTTTTGTTGAGGGATTGTTTGTCAATGGACATTTAAGAGGATGCCTTTGTTTTGTTAGTTTTCGAACTTTTTGGCATCAGAGTTTATTTGTTTTTTTGGCCACTAATCTTGTATTTTATTTGGCTGTATCACGGTTTTGAGTGGTGGCCTATTGTAAATTTGTTTTATGCAGGTAAGTGTAGAGTAGCCTAGGTAGGCTCTTTTTGTTTGGACCGGGTGGGGTAGTATTTCTTTTTGTTATAGAGCAGGCTAGTGTTGTGTGTGTATTTTGCACTGTGTTGTGTATCCACTGCCTTGTTTTTCATTTTTGTGGTTTTTTATTACCCCAACTCACTACAAATAAACGGCTGTACATGCCTGTACAACCATTTTTGTTGCGTCCCTGATATCCCTAGATATTTCCCATCTTTAGGGTTGTAACAGCAGAAATTCATCCTTTGCTTTTCCTCTTGTCATCTATAAAATCAAAAGATATTGACCTGACCCCCTGGCACAAGGTAGTGCTTATCACACAGGGCACATAAAATGTTTATTAAATGTCAAAACAAAACAACATATATATATATATATATATATATATATATATATACACACACAAATATTACTTCCATGCATACTATCCTACATGTATGCACTTTAGTTAATGGTAAGCAAATGTTTAGTTAGTTAGTTAATAAAAGAACAATCATATCCATCTGGAAGTGATTTGGGCCTAAATGAGATGGCGTAGATATTTCTGAGGGAGATAGCGCAAGCAACAGAGAGATAGAGATAAGTGTGTTTGTGTGTGTGTGTGTGTGTGTGTGTGTGTGTGTCTTCTTATGTGCTGACCAAAGTGGAAATCAAACCAGTCATGTAAGAGAGAGAGGAAGATGCAGAAAAAGATGAGAAGTGGAAATGCAGGGAGTCACACTTTCATCTCGCATTAATAATATCTAAAAATAGTGATATTCTGATATTTTATTGAAGCTTCTGGTGATATAGTCTTTCAGTGCAGTGAGAGGTCAGGTTCAGGTGCACAGCAGCATCCCTGGAACTTAGCAGGGATTCAGTGTTTTGCTGAAAGATACTTGAGGAGGGTGGGATAGGGGTTTGATTCCAGGTTCTTTATCCACCCAGTTACCATCTAGATTGTGTCCAGTTGTTAATTATCTGTATTTCATATAGCTGATGTAATAAATGTGTCTGTTATACCTTTATCTGGATAAAATCTGTGCCCTTGGCGCATATAAATGTCAGAGAGAAAATGGTAATAATGAGAGAGACAGAAGAGGGGAAAGAGACAGGATGTGTATGATTTATAGAGACATTTTGTTGTGCCAGTGGACTAGACTGCATCACAGTATACAAAAAGCCCTCATGTGGTTTGGTGAAAGTTTTATGTTTCATTCTCATTGCACTGTGTTGATCTGAGCATTTTCATAACAGTGTTTCACTATGTTATGTTCTGTTTCCTGTCAGTCATCTGATGCCCACGGAGACAAGTCCACTCCAGGAAAAAAATACCTCAAAAACAAAACATGTTGCCTCATACAGTTTACTATATATATATATATGTATATACACTACTCACAAAAAGTTAGGGATATTTGGCTTTCGGGTGAAATTTACGGAAAATGTCAAAAGTTCACGCTACAGTGATATTATATCATGAAAGTAGGGCATTTAAGTAGAAGCATGCACTGGTGATTTCCTCATCTCAAACAATTTCTTGAAACAAAAGCCAACAACAGTGGTGGGTATACCACAACAAAAAATGTCAGTGTCTCAATAACTTGTCATGTGCCCTTGAGCATCGATTACAGCTTGACAGCGACGTCTCATGCTGTTCACGACTTATTGACTTAAGTCGACTTATTGTCTGCTGAGGCATGGCATCCCACTCTTCTTGAAGGGTGGCCCTCAGGACATTGAGGTTCTGGGGTACAGAGCTCCGAGCCTCTACACAGCGACACAGCTGATCCCATAGGTTTTCTATGGGATTCAGGTCTAGAGAAAGTGCAGGCCACTCCATTTGAGGTACCCCAGTCTCCAGCAGCCGTTCCCTAATGATGTGACCTCAATGAGCTGGAGCATTGTCGTCCATGAAGATGAAATTAGGCCTGTGTTGTTCATGCAGGGGCACAATGACTGGATTAATGATGTTATTCAGGTAGTATGGGCTTGTCACTGTACCATTCACAAAGTGTAGAGCAGTTCTGTACTGACTAGACACACCTGCCCACACTGTAACACCACCACCACCAAAGGCTCGTCTGGTGACAACAGTGGCTGATGCATAGGGCTCTCCTTGACGTCTCCAACATCGTTGGCGGCCATCATTTCTGCTCAACATGAATCGGCTTTCATCAGAGAACAGCACTGAGGCCCACTGGTCCCTCGTCCAGCGTAAATGCTCTCTGGCCCATGCAAGACGATGACACCAGTGCCTGGTGGTGTGGTCAGGTACCCTTGCAGGTCGTCTAGCACGCAGACCATGCTGATGTAAACGGTTTCGAATGGTCTGACGTGACACTTGGGTGCCTCTCACCTCCCTTAAACGTGCCTAGAGTTGAGTGGCATTCATCATCCGGTTCCGTAGGGCACTGTTCACAATGAAGCGGTCATCAGTGTGGGATGTGGCCAAAGGATGTCCACTTCTATGCCTTTCTGTGACTCTTCCAGTCTCTTTGTATCTCTGTTGCAACCTGCTGATGACACTCTGTGACACTCTAAGCTCAGTGGCCACTTCCGTCTGAGAACATCCTGTTTGAAGCCTCGCAATGGCGAGGTGCTGCTGATCAATTGTTAGGTGTCGTCTTGGTCTCATGATGTCAAAATGTGAACAGCATAATGAGGAGGACTGTTTAAATACCAATTCTAATTGAACCAGGAAATCTATTGGTCGATTCATGGATCAAACACCTGATGTGAATTTTGTTTGGTTAAACTCCTTGTTAGAGAACAGCAACTTGTGCAAAAAGTACTGAAACACTGAACAGTTGGACATGTGCATTCAAAAGTTTACAGAAGGTCACATTAAGTTCACCTGTAAAGGTTATAATGCATTTTAGGTTCATCCAGAAATTTAACCTGAAAGCCGAATATCCCTAACTTTTTGTGAGTAGTGTATAGATATATATATATATACAGTACAGGCCAAAAGTTTGGACACACCTTCTCATTCAATGCGTTTTCTTTATTTTCATGACTATTTACATTGTAGATTCTCACTGAAGGAATCAAAACTATGAATGAACACATGTGGTGTTATGTACTTAACAAAAAAAGGTGAAATAACTGACAACATGTTTTATATTCTAGTTTCTTCAAAATAGCCACCCTTTGCTCTGATTACTGCTTTGCACACTCTTGGCATTCTCTCCATGAGCTTCAAGAGGCAGTCACCTGAAATGGTTTTCCAACAGTCTTAAAGGAGTTCCCAGAGGTGTTTAGCACTTGTTGGCCCCTTTGCCTTCACTCTGCGGTCCAGCTCACCCCAAACCGTCTCGATTGGGTTCAGGTCCGGTGACTGTGGAGGCCAGGTCATCTGCCGCAGCACTCCATCACTCTCCTTCTTGGTCAAATAGCCCTTACACAGCCTGGAGGTGTGTTCGGGGTCATTGTCCTGTTGAAAAATAAATGATGGTCCAACTAAACGCAAACCGGATGGGATGGCATGTCACGGCAGGATGCTGTGGTAGCCATGCTGGTTCAGTGTGCCTTCAATTTTGAATAAATCCCCAACAGTGTCACCAGCAAAACACCCCGACACCATCACACCTCCTCCTCCATGCTTCACAGTTGGAACCAGGCATGTGGAATCCATCCGTTCACCTTTTCTGCGTCTCACAAAGACACGGCGGTTGGAACCAAAGATCTCAAATTTGGACTCATCAGACCAAAGCACAGATTTCCACTGGTCTAATGTCCATTCCTTGTGTTTCTTGGCTCAAACAAATCTCTTCTGCTTGTTGCCTCTCCTTAGCAGTGGTTTCCTAGCAGCTATTTGACCATGAAGGCCTGATTGGCGCCGTCTCCTCTTAACAGTTGTTCTAGAGATGGGTCTGCTGCTAGAACTCTGTGTGACATTTATCTGGTCTCTGATCTGAGCTGCTGTTAACTTGCGATTTTCTGAAGCTGGTGACTCGGATGAACTTGTCCTGAGAAGCAGAGGTGACTCTTGGTCTTCCTTTCCTGGGTCGGTCCTCATGTATGCCAGTTTCGTTGTAGCGCTTGATGGTTTTTGCGACTCCACTTGGGGACACATTTAAAGTTTTTGCAATTTTCCGGACTGACTGACCTTCATTTCTTAAAGTAATGATGGCCACTCGTTTTTCTTTACTTAGCTGATTGGTTCTTGCCATAATTTGAATTTTAACAGTTGTCCAATAGGGCTGTCGGCTGTGTAGTAACCTGACTTCTGCACAACACAACTGATGGTCCCAACCCCATTGATAAAGCAAGAAATTCCACTAATTAACCCTGATTAGGCACACCTGTGAAGTGAAAACCATTTCAGGTGACTACCTCTTGAAGCTCATCAAGAGAATGCCAAGAGTGTGCAAAGCAGTAATCAGACCAAATGGTGGCTATTTTGAAGAAACTAGAATATAAAACATGTTTTCAGTTATTTCACCTTTTTTTGTTAAGTACGTAACTCCACATGTGTTCATTCATAGTTTTGATTCCTTCAGTGAGAATCTACAATGTAAATAGTCATGAAAATAAAGAAAATGCATTGAATGAGAAGGTGTGTCCAAACTTTTGGCCTGTACTGTATATATATATATATGTGTGTGTGTGTGTGTGTGTGTGTGTGTGTGTGTGTGTGTGTGTGTGTGTGTGTATACACACACAGTCAGGTCCATCGGTATTTGGACAGTGACACAATATTCATAATTTTGTCCTTGTACACCACCACAGTGGATTTGAAATGGAGTAATCAATATCACCTTTAATTCAAGGGGTTGAACAAAAATATGGCATTAACCTTTTAGGAATTACTGCCAGTTTTATACATTGTCACCCCTTTTTCAGAGGCTCAAAAGTAATTGGACAAACTATACATAACATATGTCACTATAATTATAAGGATTATATTCAATATTTGGAGGAAAATCCTTTGCAGTCTATGACTGCCTGAAGTCTGGAGCCCATGGACAACATCACCAGATTCTGAGTTTCCACCCTTGAGATGCTCTGCCTTTACTGCCTTTACTGCAGCCTTTACAAGCTGCTGCTTGTTTGTGGGTCTTTAAGACTTCAGTTTGGTCTTCAGCAGGTGAAAAGCAGCTCAGTTTGTCATGTCCAAAAAATTATGTTGAGTTTTGTTCTTGTGTATGTTGTCTCGTGGCTTCCTGTTTTATTTTGAAATCCTACTCTCCTCTCATTTCTGGTCACTTGCCCTTCCTCTCGTGTGTTTCCCTCTGGTCTGATTGTCTGCACCGCCCTGATTGTTTCCACCTGTTTCTCATTACTTTGTGTATTTAAGTTCCGTGTTCAGTTCTGTTGGTTGTCTGTTCATTGTGTTGTATCTTGTTGTTGCTGCATGTCATGTTTGGAGTTTCCTGTGTTTGTAGAGATCCCTGTGTTTCTGTGTTATTATTAAATGTTTTGGTTTTCCGTTGAGCATATTTGCCTGCATGATCCTGCATTTGGGTCCTCTACCAACCACCTGCCGTGACACAGTCGGGTTGAGATCTGGGCACTGACTTGGCCGTTGAAGAATATTCCACTTCACTGCTTTCAGTAACTCTTGAGTTGCTTTTGTAGTATGTTTTGTGTCATTGTCCATCTGCACTGTGAAGCACTGTCCTATTAGTTTTGTGGCATTTGGCTGAATCTGAGCAGATAGCATAGCCCTATAAACATCAGAATTCATCCTGCTACTTCCACCAGCAGTCACATCATCAACAAACACACTGGTTTCTGAATGTTGAGGACTTTGTTAGCACAGCAGCAGAACATTATAAAATGGCTGTTTCAACTCAAAATTCACATTTTGATTATATGTTGTGGAATCTTTGCACTGTACAAAAACATTTTCGTTTCAACAAGTTAGTGTCTGGGCTGCCTTAAATTTTTAAGGTGACTGAATTTTAGAAAAGTTTGAGTGTTTTTTTTAATGACTCAAAACAGGTTTTACTTTATAGTTAAATAAATAAGTGCAAATAAATACTTGTTAGTGTGTAATGAACCTAGAATATATGAAAGTTTCACTTTCTGAAGTAAATTATGGAAAAAAGGAACTTTTCCATGATATTTAAATTTTTTGAGATGCACCTGTGGATGCATTTATGACTCACTTTTAGATGAGTCGATATGTCATCAAATAAAGCACCAAGCCAACTCATATCTTCTTTCGTCATGAAACAGCCTACCTAGCTGCTCCTTTCTTAATCGAATGTCACTGACTCATTCAGCATAAGGAAAAAAAAAATCAAGCTTACCTGTTATTCTGTCAAAGACACGATCATACCATTGACACTGCCCTAAAAAGTTCTTTATACACGCTGAGAGGTAATGCAAATGACATCTCACATGCTAGGATTTCTAGTGTAGTAATATCAGCTGTGGCATCGGCCAAACTAGACATCACCATTAACATAATTGAGAGAGTACTGGCCAAAATGTATCGCTGACTGATACTTTGGTGCATCCCTAAGCTAAGATATTTACATCATCATAAGCATGCCTTGGAGATTTTTCAGCTCTGGAAAGCTGCCTTTCCTGGCCCTGTAGAGCTGCAGTAATCGAGGCAAATGCTTGTCCAGCCTCGAAAAGCGTCCTCTCAGGTCAGATGAAGTGATTTGAGTGAATCCAGCTTGAATCTATAGGAAATGAAACAAAAAACAAAGGAAAAACTTCTTTCAGCTTCATCCATGCAGAAAGATGAGCCGCACAGCCATAGGAAATAACAGCATTTCGCGTGGCTCATTTCCCAGCCAAACTGCAGTTCTTCTTCACAACAGATGGCTTAATATTTTTGTTGTTATTGAGTAGGACTGAATGAATACATTATTTCAATATCATATTTAAAGAAAATTATATGTTTATAATGCTGTCTGTTGAGGGCCTTTGAAGGAGATTGCCATGAGTTTGACTACTCAACAAGTTGAACCTTCTTATACGTTCATTATACTTATTTAAGTGCATTCATAATCTGCTCTAAGACAAATTGGATTGGGACTCTGTATCAGCAGATATTAAATACTGAACATATGATCAGATCGAGGGCAAAAAAAAGGTGATCAGGATATCACTACCATTTGATCCCAGGCTTCAGTAACTTTGGTTTGGTTGCTTTTTAACATACTGAGTTTATTCTAGCTAGAACTTATTCTGCAATTAATAAAAAAGAATTTTGATTTAACTGACCATTGTATATTGAGGTCAGTTAAATCCTTTTTTTCTTCAGTCACGAATAAGGGTACATGAAGGTAACAGTTTCTCCTCTGTACTTGAGACCAGACATGTAAATTCTTTCAGGTCAGAAAGGTGACAGGGCAGATGGGTGTTCTGAGGGGATAATAATAAAAGTATTCACATATTTCTCTACCCATGCATTATTTTAATATACTGAAGAGCTGTTATTAATGCAAAGAGTGCTTTTATAATGGTTTATTTATTTATTTAACCAATAAACTCATATAAATAAACCCCCGCCACCCAGCCTGCACCCTTAACTTCAAATCCTTACCTGTTCCTTCGTTAACAAAGCTGGCCAACTGGTCATCACTGGTGCCACTGTCACAGGTGGCTCTTATTCCACAATTTGCTTTCATCTCAGGGAAAAGGTGCTGGCCATCATTTCACTTACTTTATTCATATCAGCTTTCTTCCTCTTCATCTCTCCAATAATGGCTAATTTCTCTTCTTCCATAACATTTTGAGTTCTTCCCTCCGGGAAGTCAGAAAGAAAAATGACTTCAGATATGTTAGCTTTCTTGAGCTTCTGTTTTGGTCCTATGGAGCAGCAATTAATTTGGAGTTCAGAGCTCACAAAGGTTGTTCCTGAAGCTTCCCATTTTGAATATTAAGCTGAATTTCCAGCAGAGCCAACCCTTAGGGGGGTAAGGATATTTCTTTATGAGACTGTGGGCCACAATGTCATATTCTTCTCATGATGGGTAGGCAGTGTATATGTACATTGCCACTGCAAATTTGTCAAGGATCTCAGATGTTGTTTCTTTTCTTACATTAGGCAAAGATCCATTCTCCTGGTAGGCTTCATTACTCCTTATAAGCTGCAACTCTCTCATACAAAAATGTAGGAAGCTCAAACGGGTCAGGCCAAGGCCAATGGTGAGTGGAAATGTCCTCACGAGAAGGCAAAGGGGTTGAGGAGTTCAAGTTGCAGAGCTCATCATCAAACTCTGGATCATACTGGACGACCAAGTCCCCTTCCATCCCAAGCTTACATTGCAAGAATGAATAAAAAATGAATATATTTGAATAAAAAGTGAATTGAAGCAAGATACTGAGGGGGTTGGGGCAAAAAAATCCCAAATGCCCTACAATGCAATCCATTCCAGTAGCCATACAGTTAAATAGTCATAATGTTGTGTGTTTAGGTGAAACTGTAGGAGAGGTACTGATTTCACTATGCTGTCAACCCATCTCAATGAAGCAGAAATGCTGTATGAGATCAGAAGTCTGTCTTGAACCATCTTTGCTAAAAGGGTGAAGAAGTCATTCAGCTCCTCTGGCTGGACTACAAGCAGTTTTGCAGAGTGATTTTTGCAGATCTCATAACAGTGCTCCATGTACCAAGCTTTGTTGTGGTTCCATAACAGAGCTTGTTTTCAACAAATAGGACATTAAGAATTTTCCCAAAATCAGGCAGTCCATTTGTGCTTTGAGTTGATAAAGACATTCCTTGTGTGTACCGAGTTCCATGTAAGAATACAGTTTTTGCAAGAGAAACTGCAGTCACACTTCTGAATTTTCCCTTGACAGTGTCTTTTACAGAGAGGCCCAAAATCACAGCTAGTGCTGGTTTGAAAACATTAGGCAATGCCAACATGAGTTGGTGCCTGGAGGCTAAAGTTAGTAGTATATTTTTAAAACTATTATCATCATTAACAACCCTCTTAAAAAATGTTTGGCCTCAAATCTAATGGTTCAAAAGTCCAGCAAAGGACCAAGACAACTATCTAGATAGGAATAATGCTCTAAATAATGATGTTTTGGTTTCAAGTTAAACTCGGGAAAAACCTCCTGCAGGAGTTGCCGGTGTTCAAAAATTCTTGCTGCAAGATAAAGCAGCTTTTCCTCACTTAAAGTGGGTGATGCTAGAATTTCTATAGTGTCTTTCATGTCTTTTTTTTTTTTTTTAGATTTTTTTTTTTTTGGCATTTCTGCTTTATTTGACAGTCAAAGTGGAGATAGACATGAAGGGCAGGGGAGAGAGGAGGGATAACATGCAGCAAAGGACCTGAGGTCGGATTTGAACCCTGGTTGCTGCGATCGGGCCCTTGCACATGGTACACGCTTTTAACCAGCGAGCCACCGGTGCGCCCCATGTCTTTCATATCTAATATGATACCCCAAGTCAGGTCATTTTCAGGTATTTCATTGCCAGTAAGCAAGGGCAACAGCCTCAAAAGTTAATGGCTGCTCCAACCAACCGTTCCTTTTAATCTGAAAGTGTTAGCTATTGTTTGTGGCCTATTTGTCCTATCTGAGAATTTATAGGGAAAATACTGAATGTCAGTATTAAGTTCCTCTAAGGAAAAGTCATTATTGTCAGTCAGTGTCTTTAAACACAAACAACTCCACAGGTACTGTTCCTTCAAAAAAGTCATGTAGGAAATCCAGTGGAAATAAGCTAATTTGTTTAGGACACAGTCCCTTTTTACTCCATCCACAACAAGAACCTCGTTCTCTTTTACTCTCTGAACAGGTTCAATGTGCAATATTTTTGTTTTGAGTTGAAACAAACCATCCCTCACAGAAACACTCTGGATAGCATCATGGCTGGCTAAGCAGAATCTACAAAATTTATCAACACGAAATTACTCTTGAAACCCAGCCAAAGAATGGGCTCCTAAATTGTTTGATGACACATACAGGACTGTGCCTTTGATGCAGATACCCAACCTATCAATGTAAAATCCCTGGTTTTCAAGTATACCCCTTCTGTCGTCTTCAGGTCAAAATGACCCACTACTACGTTTAACAGCAGAGAAAAATTCCCTAAATAATATTTTTTCAATAATTTGATAATAATAATTTGACGACTTTTCCTAGATTGATCCCTACAAAAAGTGAAGTGTTGTCTTTATTCATATTTCATCTATTTTTTAAAATTATTTTTATTGCTTTCATCAAGAAATAATACATATAGCATACTGTATACTTTTGTACTCAAAACAAAATACAATTCCTACCAGTAACAGTATTCCTCTACTCCACAGGATCAAAGACCATACTCACGCTCATACACATAAACATAGATTAGCCCATACATATACCAATCCCCATAGTCTCCACACTTCCACTCATCCACAAACCATTCGCTTCCACTCATCCACATATACCATTCACCCTTTCCCAGACACACATACACGATTACACACATACTTCCACACACACTTGATTCCCATTCTTTAGTCATCATATCCAGTCTTTATTCCACAGCCAATATGATCACAAGGCTTCATAGACATCCTGCCATAATTTGCTAAATTGTTGCCTTTTGTTCCGGTCTTTGTACATTGATTTTTCGGTAACACTTTACAATAAGAGTACAACAATTAACGTTAGTTAATGCCGTAATGGTTAATTAACTGTTAGTTAATAGTTATTATGGCATTTACTAATGTTAATAATATCTACAATAACCCTTAAATAACATAAATTAATACCTTAGCATGAACAGCATTAGTACATGATTCTCGGAGACAGTAGTTAACGGTTAGTTAACTGTTACTCAGTGTTTATTACCTGTTACTTAATGTTTATTACGACATTAACTAACGTTAATTGTTGTACTCTTAATGTAAAGTGTTACCAATTTTTCTATGTTTAAATAGTATTTCATTAGTCCCTTCCATTCTTGTAGTGATGGGGCCTGTGTATCCTTGCAATACTTTAAAATAATTTTTTTAGATACCAAAGAGGAGAAAAGGACCTTCTATCCTATAGGGTATTTCAGATTGTCTCTCCTTTGGAAGATACCGTTCAGGGCTGTCAATCTGATTCTGATTTTACAAGCATTGGTCATACATTTCTGAATTTCTAAACAGCCATTACAAACTTTCTCACATTCCCAGAAAGCAAGTATTATTGTCTCCTCTTGTGTGCCACATTTTACACAGTGGGGGGAGGAAGAGACATCAAATTTATTTATTTTAGATTTAGGGCCCTATCTTGTACCACCCGCTACCCATTGCCACTACCTGCTACCCGTGAATTGCGCATTTAGGAGCTTCCGCTATCCCTAAACGGTATTTTGCGCCCGCGCAACCCGCTATACATTATGCAGACTCCGTTATTTGCGCCTGGAGGTGTGTTCATGGGCGTGTTTTATGCGCTATCCCTAAAATTGCTATCTTAAGCACACACTTTTGGGCTTTTACAAAAGCCGGTGGCTTCAATGCGTGCCCCAACGGAGCCACACCACGCACACGGTCGGACTGATACCAGGACGCCGCCGGAATGGACTGAGTATATTACTCATATAGACTGTTTAGAGGAAAGACTGTTTTAACTTGGACACTTACACCAGTGTGTTTTATTGTTTTATCATAAGCCAGCAGCTGTGCTATATTTTTATTCTTAAAATTTTATTTGCCCAATCTACCTTGTCAATAAATGAGTTTACACGTAGTTACACCTCTGCCTCTTGTGTCTGTGTGGTGTGGCCCAGGGATTTTACTCAATCAGTACAACCTTGTGACACATCCACTTGGACACATGTGGACGTGCACATGCGGCTCCACCTCCCGAATTAACTCGCCTATAATATAATATATAATATATAAAAAAAGCCACCTTGCTTTAGCCTCAGTTGAACCCCTGAGAAAATCTACCTTCCTCTCTCCATCACGGGTTTCGGTTTGCAGATTTAGGATAGTGCAGCCTGCCCTTAAAGGCAATGGCACCTGGCACACTGATTGGTGTAATTGGCCCAAAACACGCCTATGCATAATATAGCAGGTAGCGCAAGTGTTTTACGGATAACGACAGGTGCGCAAGATAGCAACTTTTGCGGGGGAACGCCTCTTGCGCAATGCTAAATCCCTAAATAACGGGTTTAGGGACTCTGGCGCAAGATAGCGCCCTTAGTGTAGTATATTCTTGTCATGAGCTTGTATTGTATGAGGTGCAAATTCTCATTAGTGGTAATGGTGTTAGTTAAATTCATATTTCCATCTAAACTGTACTAATATTGTCTTCGCGTCAAAATGACCCAACAGTTGAAATCACAGTCACATAGTCAGTTACATACCACAAAAATGTGAGAATACTTCAGTTTTTATTGGGATAAATAAAAATGCTTCAAAAGTACTTGTGCACTTTTCTGCTACTTTCTTAGGCTATAGAAATACTATACAAATACTCCAGTAAAAAAAAATACTACAGTAAAAAATAACATACAGAGAAAACAGTTGACAGTGTCATAGAAATGCATGGTGTATCCTGAATAAATGCAGTCTTTCTGCCATGTGAAGAGGGAAAACTCAGATATTCACAAAATTTGTGGTGAATGACAAGTTGTTTCTTCAAGCAAAATGGATTTGGTGTTTAATGTGAAATGATACAGATGAAATCTGTTAAATATACACAAATTGAAAGTTTGACCTGATGGTGGCGCTAGATGAAAGGTCATGCGGTTACCGACTTTAGTAGGTTTTATCCAATAGGGGTCATTAATGTCTCCAGAAAATTCAAAAAGATTTGGATGAAAGCTGTCCAAGATACACTTATGCTAAGTTGAGACTTTGAGCTGGTGGTTGCACCGGAGGAAAGGTCACAGGGCCACCAAAATCAATAGGGTTCATCCACGAGGTGTCATAAATGTGTCCAGAAATTTTTAAACGATTTGGATGAAAGCTGCCCAAGATACACGAATGCTAAGTTGAGACTTTGACCTGGTGGTGGCACTAGAGGAAAGGTCATAGGGCCATCAAAATTAATAGGGTTCATCCTCAAGGTGTCATTAATGTGTCCAGCAAATTTGAAAAAATTCAGATAAAAATTTTTCGAAATGCACTAATGCTAATTCAAAAGTTTGACCTAATGGTGGCGCTAGAGAGAACATCACATCATTAGTATTGCTCAGTACTGCAAGGTATATACTGGATAAGGCTGATCTGTATCTGACAAACAAATCTGCAAATACTCAACAAATAGCAGTAACTATGTTTTTTCCTTTTTTAACAATCAGCCTTATAATCAAAGCCTAGTTGGCGCACGCTCTGCTGCGACAGCACACACTGTACTGTTAGACACCATGTTTTGCTTGTGTTTTTGTCTAATTTGTGGGTTCGGTTTGTCTCCGTTAAGTGTCTTATGTCAAGCGTAACACTCGGCTGACCTAATATGATCAGAAACTACAAAGCGATCATCATTGTATTCACCATCTTATGGCTGATCTGCGACACCTCTGCACTGCTGTTGAACACCGGCAACAGCTTACTCACCTATGGCCGTGATGAACTCCTGCTCCACCGAACCTCGCCGCTGAGTAACATCAAGCCTGAGGTGGATCTACCTCCAGAGCTCCGGCCAAGAAAAAGGGGAAGACGCGGCGGCATCCGCAGCAGAGTAAGGAAGCGTCCATTTAAGCCACCTCTTCCCTCCATTATCCTGTCCAATGTCCGCTCACTCCGGAATAAAATGGACCTACTTCACGCCCGTTGCCGACTGGAAAGGGCCTTCAGGGACACCTGTATCATCGCTTTGACCGAGACCTGGCTCGACGGGTCGGTACCTGATGCCGATGTCATCCTGGACAACTTTACCATCGTCAGGTCTGACAGGACACGCCAGTCGGGGAAGACGCGGGGCGGGGCGGCGGAGTCTGTCTCTACATCAATAACAGGTGGTGTAACAACATCAAGGTGCACCGAAAGGTGTGCACACCCAACCTTGAGATGCTGACCGTGTCCCTGCGTCCATATTATCTCCCACGGGAATTCCCAACTGTTGTGGTCAGCTGTGTTTACATCGCCCCCAGTGCAAACGACAAGGCAGCCGCGGAGCTTGTAGCCGAGGAGGCTAACACGATGCTAGCCAAATACCCGGGAGCTCCGGTGTTCTTCTTGGGGGACTTCAACACCTGTAAACTTGACAGCGTACTGCCATCATTCCAGCAGTACGTGGATATTCCCACCAGGCGAGGAAACATTCTGGACATTCTGTACAAACAAGTACTGAAGAGTCACAAGCCACAACGCTACAGCGTCGCACAGTGGTCGGAGGCTGCCATCACTCAACTCCAAGGCTCCCTGGCATGCACCATCTGGAGTGTTTTTGATGGGCAGCTGAATGACAAGGTTGATGTCATCACAGACTACATCAAATTCTGTATGCACACCTCCATTCCAGTTAAGGTAATAAAAAAAATACCCCAACTCTAAACCCTGGATCACACCCCAAATTAAACAGTGCCTGAGGGAAAAACACATAGCCTTCAGCCTCAGAGACTGGACTGGCCTCAAATTGGCAAACCGAAAGGTTAAAAACGAGGTGTTTAAGGCTAAACTGGCATTCAGGAATAAAATGGAGCAGGAGTTCAGCAACATGAACACTAGGCAGGCATTCCAGAAAGTCAAAACTTCTCTGCAGCAAGTGAGAAATGGCTGAGAAGTCTTCCTCCTCTAGATCCTGCGGAGCCGGACCCCTTCTCAGTGGAGGAGGTACAGCAACAACTCAACCGGTGTAAAGCAGGCAAAGCCCCAGGTCCTGACGGCATCCCAGCCAGGGTGGTAAAGTCCTGCGCGATGGAACTTGCCCCCATTCTTCACTCACTCTTCTGTGAATCTTATCACACAGCCACAATACCCACCCTCTGAAAAACTGCCACAATCATCCCAGTACCCAAAAAACCCCGACCTAAGGAACCCAACCACTACCGCCCTGTTGCCCTCACCTCTATAATAATGAAGTGCCTAGAGAAACTACTGCTCACCATCCTTCTCCCAGTTGTCACCCCACAACTGGACCCCCTCCAATTTGCTTACAAAGCTAAGAGGGGCACTGAGGACGCTGTGGCCTGCCTGCTGCACCTCCTCCTACAGCACCTAGACTCTCCAGGCACCTTCGCCAGGATCCTGTTCGTGGACTTCAGCAGTGCCTTTAACACCATCCAGAGGCACCTAATGATCAAGAAATTACACCACCTGAACATTCCATCACATCTGATCCGTCTCCTGCACAGCTTCCTCAGCGACAGACGGCAAGCTGTGCGGGTGGGCAACATCACATCACCCACACTCACCATCAACACCGGAGCACCGCAAGGTTGTGTACTGAGCCCATTCCTATACACACTCTACACTAATGACTGCACCAGCCCTTCACCCTCCATCACTTACCTCAAGTACTCAGATGACACAGCTATTCTTGCCCTCCTCACAGACAGCCACTCCATCATGGACTACCACAGCACCATCACACACTTCACCAAGTGGGGGGAGGACAATCATCTCCACCTCAATGTCTCCAAGACAAAAGTACTCATCATTGGCCCACCCACACCCCAGCACCCCGTCACCATCAATAACCAAACTGTTGAAATAGTTGACAGTTTTAAGTACCTTGGCGTAACTCTGGACAACAAACTCAGTTTCGACCAACACACCACTGACATCTTCAAAAGGGGCCAGCAGAGACTGTCTGTCATCCGGAAACTTAAAGGACTTTATGTTTCACCCCATCTCCTCCTGCTACTGTACCAAAGCATCATCCAGCCCATCCTCATGTACTGCTCCTGCTGCTTTTTCAACATTTTGACTGTTGCCAACCGGGCCAAACTCACTCGCATCACCAACACCGCTGCCAAAATAATCGGTCTCCCTACATCCCACCTGTCTGCACTCAACAACAGGGCCATCTCACGCATGGCAAACACAATAGAACAGGACATTACTCACCCACTTAATCAGTACCTCATCCCACTGCCTTCAGGGCGGAGGTACAGGACATTACAGTGCAAAAAAGCTCGCCTTGGAAAAAGCCTGATCCCTGCGGCCATTGCTGCCTTAAACAGCTGGCCACGCTGAGAGCACAAGCTTTACACACCTGTCCTGTGTTACTGTGTGATGTGATGTGCTGTGGTGATGGGATGCTGTTGCCTAAGTGTGATGTATTGCTGTTGGTGTATATATGTATTGTATTGCTGTTGTGTACATATGTACAGTGTTGTGAAAAGGAATTTCCCCTGGGGGACAATAAATCTAAATCTAATCTAATCTAGTTCCACAAAAGTTCAGGACACAACTATAAATTTCTAGTGTTAGGTTAAAAGACTAGATCATATGTTCACTCTCAATCTTAATGCACTAAAAGATTTGCTTTTAATAAACAGATTTATTAAATCAATGGGACCAGTTTGCACTTAATTAAATTTTTAGTGTTTCTCATAATGTCCATAATGTCCATAAAGAAACTGAAATATTCACATCCATCTCAAAAATCCTTTATATCAGTCCCCAGGCAAAAATCCCTTTCCAAATGCAAAAATATAACTCAAAAACAGCAATGCATTGCACAAAAGGAAAGCAAATAAAAAAAGTCTCAATCTCACCAGCAGATATCCAGGGAATAGAGGAGTGGGTGAAAGTCCATACAGATGCTGAAGAATGCAGCTTTTGTTCTTACTTTGAGGTATTCAACACAGGGGAACCTTTCCCTTGGACATGGCTGGTCTTCTCAGACTAAGAGTCATTCTATTAATGTAACATTTTTAAATCAGATCTCCTCTCTCTGCTCCCTCTTTTTCCTTCTCTCATGCCCCAAACATTTCATACCTCCCTCTCTTTGTTCATCTGGCCCCACCCACATAGGAAACTACCAATAATCACTTGCACGACCATATATGAACAGTAGGTATACCTTCTCTGTGGGCCAGGATTACACGAGACTCACACCAGTTAGATCTAACCCTGCAAAGCTTTATCATTTAGATTAACCCATTAAACAACTGATCTCATGCCGGTGGTGATGCCACAGGTCAGTGATTTGCATTTAAAGCAAATCTTTTGGTCCATTAGGTTTTGAGAGTGAACATATGATTTAGTCTTTTAATCTAACACTGACAGTCAAGAAATTTACAGTAATGTCCCGAACCTTTATGGAACTAGGCTTTGAATATAAGGCTGACTGTTACATCTTCAAGTTCCCAAAGGGTTGCATATTTCTCATTCATCAACATATAATCCTGGGGAAATACCTAACTCTTTCCCTGAAAGAAGTGAAATATCTTTGAAATATAGCCCATTATGAAATGATTTGTACTGACCCGACTGAGAATTTACATTCGACTGTTCTAGGATTTTGTCAATCATGTCATCCCTATTCAATATTTTTGGCAATGCAATTGAAATTGGGACATACAGTGGTGGAAAAAAGTTTTCGGACACCCTTAAAATTTTACACAATCTCAAATATTATCATGAAATATTTGTGGAAAAATCTTGTTGGTGTTTCAAAAAGTGTGGTTGCATTAGACAGATACAAACAAATACAAATTATAATTTTTGTTTATTGTTTACAAGAAAAACTAACAAAACGTTGGAAACGTACAGTGCGGGTGGAACACTGGACACCAGTTTGGTTTGACCACCGCTGCTGAAGCTCCTGTGATGTCATTCGGCGGTTTTGCCTGCACATGCTGATCAGGATGTGGTCATTTTTTGCTGAAGAAACCCTTGGACGCCCAGATCTTGGTTTGTCTTCCAAGCTGTTGGTTCGTCTGTATTTCTGCAGAGTGTATCCAACCACTGAAGGACTGCATCTGCACTTCCTGGCTATCTGGCGGCAGCTGTACCCTTCCTGGCTGAGAATCTTTATCTTCAGGCATGTTTCCTGCGTTAGATTCCTTGTTTTAGCCATTTTTGTGTCTGAAGAACTTTCAAATGTGCTGGTTTTATATCGGCATGAAGCTTGGTAACAAAAATTGTCTTTTAATAAAAAGAACGACCTTCATCACTGGTACCAAAATTACCCAATACTCAAAATTTCTTATGTATTTTTATGGCTTTTTTAGGATTTGTTTAGTATTTTGGTTGTGACTGTTCTTATGTATTTTTATGGCTTTTTTAGGATTTGTTTAGTATTTTGGCTGTGACTGTACTAAAAGAAATTGCACTTGAGTGATTCTTAATGCAATATTTCACAAATGCATGGGGTGTCCGGAAACTTTTTTCCACCACTGTATACAAACGTTTCTAGTGCAGACCATCTATGACATATTCAACTGGCTCAATAACGAATAATGAATTTTTACTTGTAAAATGACAGTTTTTTGTATTCAGTTCCAAGAGGACCATTCTCTGAACGACAGCTAGATTAGAAATTAGAATATCTGTAATTTCTCTTAAATAGACAGAGATTGGAGTGATTACCTGAAGCCGTCAGTACAGTCACCCACCTCATCAGCTTGTGATGCTATTCTCCCTCTTGTCTCTTTTTTTTAACGTCTGATGGCAGACTCCTAGCAGGCGAACTGAAAGGTGTTGTTAGGCATGCAGTGTACACCTGTTCAAATATTCAAATAGCAGCAGTGTGTGTGAGCAGTTTTCAGCAGTGTGTACAGACGTTTAAAAAAACTCACGTTACTGTGCTAAGGAGGAATTCACAGTACAAATATACAAAAAACGGGACTTAAGGTCCCTGATTGCTGGACAAAACTTATGAGGAAACCCCCATCTTTTAAAATCTGTATACATGTTTCTATTCAAATGAGATTACACTTAGCAGTGGACCTTTGAGTTTGAGGAAAAAAATGTTTGTGTCTTGCTCTGTAATTATCACCGAACCAATCGCAAAAAACACACGATCAATTCAGACTGGATCAAAATCACAGGCGACGTCTGTGATGCACAAAATTATTTGATGCCCTCCTGCCCATGTTAATGCTAACTTGGTAAGTTAGAAAAGAAAGACAGAAGTCAATTTCAGATTATTTAGCCTAAAACCTCAATTAAAAGCACACTCCCAGTCGAGTCAGTCTCTTGTATTGGCCAGGTATGGGTACACATGTTGATAATTAAATGTAGAACCCTAAGAGATTAAAACATTCACATCAAAACTTGAGATGGGTTTTCCCGTCACATCCAGTTCATTTACCGGGTACACAAACAACACACCAGCTAAAGTACCAGTGTGTTTAAGAGTTTACACTTTTGAGACCAGGCCATATCAACCTCTTGATATGTAGGCTTATTTATTCCGGAAGGTACGGATAGTAGGCAGCTCATCCTCAGTGGTGCAGACAGGCAGGCAGGCAGTTTCCAAAGTTTGAAAACTTTTCATTAGTTGAGACAACAAGAATACAAATTATTTAGCTGTCACAGCAACGTCAATAATTTGTAGTCATACTGATACTAAATTCTAAGTTATGACTTTTTCCCCTGCATGATTTGATAAATGGTTTGTTGACATGGAAAAAATGTCAGATGTGTGGAGATTGTAGTCCAGGGGCCAAGCATTCAAAATCACTGCGATAGTGCTTTAACAGGTGCCTCGCTTTTGCAGAAGTGTTACACCTTCATTTCCCCATAATTTTGTTGTGCTGACCTGTAATTACCCCATAATTACCAAATAGTTACACAGTAATTTAAATAAAGTGCTACCCTAAATTGACCTGGCCATAACTCTGTCCCATGCAGGATGACACAGAGTGCCTTATCACTGAGGAGCCCTTCTATGCTCTCTTCTCCTCGCTCGGCTCCTTCTACATCCCTCTGGCGGTGATCCTGGCCATGTACTGCCGGGTCTACGTCGTGGCCAAGCGCACCACTAAGAACTTGGAGGCCGGCGTGATGAAGGAGCGTGTGGAGGACTCCAATGAGCTTACCATGAGGATCCACTGCAAGAACCAAGATATGTCTGCCTCTGGAGGTGGGGGGTCGAAGGGTGGAGGAGGTGCAGCAGGTCGCAGCACATTAACAGTGAAGCTGCTGAAGTTTTCCCGAGAGAAGAAAGCGGCCAAGACACTAGGCGTGGTGGTGGGCATGTTCATCCTCTGCTGGCTGCCCTTCTTCCTGGCGCTGCCCATTGGTAAGTGTGAAGAGCTCTTAATGCTTAGATCACACTACAGGCGCACAACAAGGGAGTACTTTTTATTACGGATCTTTTGTAGCACAGAGGAGATATGTTGCTCAAACACTCGGTATGTAGTGTTAGTGTATGTTTATGAGTTGTAGAACATAATAAATTATCTTGAAGGAGTAGATGTTTACCAGTAAGCTCGACTCCAATAATTTAACAATATGTTAAATTATTATTTGTTTTAAAAATGTAAATTACTTATCAAACAGACCTAACAATTCAACTATCAATGCATGAGCAGGAGTATGCCTGAAAAATAAGCCGAAGTGATACCGCTTCTCTGAATAGACAAGCTAAGCTGTCAGTGTGCTGCTGTTAGCCAGTGAAAATAGAGCGGAGTGGCAACTCTTCACTTTGTTAGAGAATCCATGTCAGTGCGCTGCTGTAGCCTGGAAAATGTCTTTGCATTTTGGACTCGTACGGTGCTGGTGCAGTTGTTTTTTTTCTTGGTGGTGCAGGTGCAGGTGAAACGACTGGAGGGGTTGTGCCACCCAGATTTGCTTCCCTCCATGTAATTTTTCCCAGACATACATTCATTTTCCACACAAAAACAGCATTTCATTCAAATTATGTCAAATTTCGCGTTAAAAATAGATTCTGTTTTATTTGGCTAATTCTGCGATTCCGTCCGCGATTCTGTGTTCGCGGAAATTATAGGGCCCTAGTTAAATTGAGAGAGTTTCACTGTTTGCATCCCTGATCCTAATTCTCCTAAATATCAAACATGTTTGAAAAAGATCAGAGCCTCAATGAGTCTGCAATCTGTTGGCAGATGTAAAATTAGATCTGTAAACCCCTAACATTATCAGATAATCTGGATCTGTAAACCCCTCACATTACCAGATGATCTGGATCTGTATACCCCTTCACATTACCAGATAATCTGGGCCAAACACTGGTCCCAACCAAGGTCCCAGACCAGGTTTTTGTTCTGATTGTCAGGAGGGTTGAATTGGGGTTAAAATGGCCCAAAACTCCTGTAGTCTGACTGATATTACTGTGTGGGTGCTTTCTTGTATTTATGTATTCATGGGGTCCATACAAATAATGAAAGATGTTCTCTGTAAATGGATGTGATTTAAAATGTGGTGAAGTAAAATAAATAAATAAATAAATAAAGCAAAAATGTACTCTCAAAAGTCCTGATTAAACAAAAACAAAAACAAAAAACTCAAAAGCACAATTACACAAAAAAGCTACTAAATTACTGTAACTTTCTCTACTACAGGACAGGAAAATAAAAGTGAACATAAAATTAAGACAATAAAAATGTCTGTCAAGCTGCCTTGTGGAAGAAGTCCACATGTGAGAATCCGTCCAAAAATCAGAGGCACTCTTATTGCAAAAAAGTAAAATAATAATAATAATAATAATTAATTAATTAATAAATAAAATTATATGTGTGTGTGTGTGTGAGTGTGCATATATTTATTTATTTATTTATCCAACATGTTTTGTCTATATCATCTTCATCAAACATGCTGGATAAAGGATTTTTACTCTCACAATCACAGTGCCTCAAATTTTTTGAATGTTTCTCCTCTTCCTGAAAGAGCAGCAGATTATTTTACTTTCCCTTAATTTTTTCAGTGCAGTACTCCGAATCACTTATTCATATAAATGTGTTTTAGAAAATTTTTATTTGTCATGTATTGTAGTCATTTACCTGACAGCCTTATCCCGGACGACTTATGAGTAGTAGAGGCTTCAAGTCCTAAATCACCAACCAGCCAAGTAGTAATGATTTCTGGGAACAAAGCCACAGCATCCAGAAAAAATCCTGTTTCACTGCTACATTCACAGTGATAATGAGGTGCAAGGCACAGAAATAACAGGCACGGAGTGAAAAAGTTTAATGTTTTTTTTTTATATTTTCCTGTGTGTTTCCCACAACATTGACCTCTCATGGAGCATCTGCAGACATTCTCACTTGGTGACATCAGAGATTAGAGCCAAGCATCCTTGAATTGTCAAGTCGAAAGGGGAATTGTTTATGTTTGTAAATACTGACTGGACTGTGTCAGAGCGCATGAATAACACAACACAGGTGTGAGGTAAATGTCCCTTTAAGGGGTCTGGGTCCTTAAGCCAAAAGTAACCAGAAGGAGATCCTAGCTTCAATAAGGCAAAATATACAGCTGGAGATAGATTTTTATCCTCAAAAAGACCAATGGAAACTTTTACACAAGAGAGGCCAGGAAGAGTACATTTGGTGTTTCTATGCTCAGAAAATTCTGCTTGTGTTTGTATATTTGTAAACATTTGTATTAATGTAGGCCCATATTTCCTGATGCAATACAGTGCTGCTGCTATGAAACAGAATACTCTTCCAGAGTCAGTGCATAGTTTAGGTTGTAATAGTAATTGCCATCATCATCATCATCATGAATTGTAAACAAAATCAGGATTCCCACACATCCTGGAAAAACTGAAAGTTTATGGATTGGTTTTCTGGTCATGGTAAAACACCTGGGAAACAGCAAAACTGATAAAAATGTCCTGGAAATATTAATGAAATCTTCTAAAATTGTTTGTGTGAGACTGACCAGGACTCCCTGGAAGAAGAGATCTTGTATCTCAATGGGACCTTCTTGACCAAACAAAGGATAAATAAAAAATAAGATAAAATAAATTACATACTCAGATGTTTTCCTTAGCTCAAGTACACATTTGTAGCTGCTGATGCCCTATGTCATGTGTGCATGGAAGGGAAAACAAATTAAAAACAGCTGACAGAACTGGCACTTTGATCAACATGGTGTTTGCTCATAAACATGTTTGCATGTTGTTAGTGTGTTGCTTATGTGTTAATTTTTTGATATATATATATATATATATATATATATATATATATATACAGTACAGGCCAAAAGTTTGGACACACATTGTAGATTCTCACTGAAGGCATCAAAACTATGAATGAACACATGTGGACTTATGTACTTAACAAAAAAAGGTGAAATAACTGAAAACATGTTTTATATTCTAGTTTCTTCAAAATAGCCACCCTTTGCTCTGATTACTGCTTTGCACACTCTTGGCATTCTCTCCATGAGCTTCAAGAGGTAGTCACCTGAAATGGTTTTCACTTCACAGGTGTGCCTTATCAGGGTTAATTAGTGGAATTTCTTGCTTTATCAGTGGGGTTGGGACCATCAGTTGTGTTGTGCAGAAGTCAGGTTACTACACAGCTGACAGCCCTATTGGACAACTGTTAAAATTCATATTATGGCAAGAACCAATCAGCTAACTAACGAAAAACGAGTCAGTCCGGAAAATTGCAAAAACTTTAAATGTGTCCCCAAGTGGAGTCGCAAAAACCATCAAGCGCTACAACGAAACTGGAACACATGAGGACCGACTCAGGAAAGGAAGACCAAGAGTCACCTCTGCTTCTGAGGACAAGTTCATCCGAGTCACCAGCCTCAGAAATCACAAGTTAACAGCAGCTCAGATCAGAGACCAGATAAATGCCACACAGAGTTCTAGCAGCAGACCCGTCTCTAGAACAACTGTTAAGAGGAGACTGCGCCAATCAGGCCTTCATGGTCAAATAGCTGCTAGGAAACCACTGCTAAGGAGAGGCAACAAGCAGAAGAGATCTGTTTGGGCCAAGAAACACAAGGAATGGACATTAGACCAGTGGAAATCTGTGTTTGGTCTGATGAGTCTTTGGTTCCAACCGCCATGTCTTTGTGAGACGCAGAAAAGGTGAACGGATGGATTCCACATGCCTGGTTCCCACTGTGAAGCATGGAGGAGGAGGTGTGATGGTGTGGGGGTGTTTTGCTGGTAACACTGTTGGGGATTTATTCAAAATTGAAGGCACACTGAACCAGCATGGCTACCACAGCATCCTGCAGCGACATGCCATCCCATCCGGTTTGCGTTTAGTTGGACCATCATTTATTTTTCAACAGGACAATGACCCCAAACACACCTCCAGGCTGTGTAAGGGCTATTTGACCAAGAAGGAGAGTGATGGAGTGCTGCGGCAGATGACCTGGCCTCCACAGTCACCGGACCTGAACCCAATCGAGATGGTTTGGGGTGAGCTGGACCGCAGAGTGAAGGCAAAGGGGCCAACAAGTGCTAAACACCTCTGGGAACTCCTTCAAGACTGTTGGAAAACCATTTCAGGTGACTACCTCTTGAAGCTCATGGAGAGAATGCCAAGAGTGTGCAAAGCAGTAATCAGAGCAAAGGGTGGCTATTTTGAAGAAACTAGAATATAAAACATGTTTTCAGTTATTTCACCTTTTTTTGTTAAGTACATAACTCCACATGTGTTCATTCATAGTTTTGATTCCCTCAGTGAGAATCTACAATGTAAATAGTCATGAAAATAAAGAAAACGCATTGAATGAGAAGGTGTGTCCAAACTTTTGGCCTGTACTGTACCTAAATAACCTGTTGTACAACACACAAACAGCATGTAAGCTGAGCAAGGTTATTATAGTTTTGCATTTTTCATTAGTTTTATTTTTATTTCCTTTTGACTTGTTTCAATTGCAGTCAGATTTAATTAGTTTTCAAAGTAGGTTTGCTAGTTTAATATTTTTTATTAGTTCCAGTGTTAGTTTTAGTGGAGAGGGTAATATGGGGTATTTGTTATGGGTGAGATTCAAAAAAGTCAGAAAATGTATTGTGTTGTAAACAGTAATTAACAATAATAACCTTGATTTTGCAATGTCAATTTCACACTGTTTTGAGCTCTTTGATCATTGAAAAATGATTTCTGTGACAAAGCAGGCGCCCTGAAAATTAAACACATGTAAGCTTCCTCTTCTTATATCTCTTGTGATTTGTACAACAACCCAAATAACTTGCCAAGACCTTAATAGTGCCAGTAGGGATACCAATACCATTATCAACCAATTCAGAAGTAATTAATGTTTCACATATGGGACTGACACTACTGATCCATATACCAATACATGACAGACATGCAAACAAATTGCTGCCCAGAATATTTCTGTAAGTAATGTACTGCTAGTGCCTCCACAATAGTCTGTTAGCCTGGCTGTAGTCAGTGAACACGGAGCTCTTCTTCTTCAGCAGTGTCTTCCCAGATGCTGTGCTGATTACAGTATTGTGCCACAGTGGATCAGTATTGCAGTCAGATTCAAAATTCTACTGCAATTGTCTAACAGCCAAATCTACTTACTTTTAGTTGTTGATAAGGCCAGACAAAAAAAAAATTCTGGGTTCCGGTTCCTGACCGAGTGTCCCATTTAAACCCCGAGTCAGGTCATTTTATTGGCCTCTGTGCAAAAATAAAATAATAAAATAAAGGCACTATGTGACCGAGTGTGACCTTGTTGGTCAAAAGTTAAGCAGGGCTTTTATTTTGATCTACGTTGCACTCGCCTTATTTGTGATGTTCTCGTGTAACTTCGGAAAATAACTTCATGGAATCACGCGCCACCGACAGCACTGGCTGGAAAGAATGGACTTCCGCACGGTGTGTGTGATTTGTCCTCGCAAACCACCAGCGAAAATAATCCGACTACAAGAGAAAACCTTGCCACTCCGCTCTATTTTCACTGGCTAACAGCAGCACACTGGCTTAGCTTGCCTATTCAGAGAAGAGGTATCACTTTGGCTTATTTTTTTTTTTTTGACTTATCTATGTTATCACATGCATACCACTGCTCATTCATTGGTAGTTGAATAGTTAGGTCTGTTTGATAAGTAATTTACATTTTTAAAACAAATAATACTTTAACATATTGTTAAATTATTTGACTCACACTTACTGGTAAACATCTACTCCTGCAAGATAATTTATTATGTTCTACAACTCATAAACATACTCTAACACAACATACCAAGTGTTTGAGCAACATATCTCCTCTGGGCTACAAAAGGTGGTCTTAGCCATTTTTACCAGTCTTACAGCCATTTTAATTATCAATACCTATATTAATTTGTTGTCAAATGACACAATATAATACAAGTATTAATGTGTTGCATAACTAGACAGGCATGTAATTCAGTAACAGCTCAAAATGCTTTTTAATAAAACTAACCAAATCAATATCGGATCGAATTGGATCGAATCGAATCGGATCGGCAATATCGGATCGAATCGAATCGGATTGAATCGTGATAATTGATTCTGAATCTTGTGAATCGCAATCGAATCGATTCTTGAAATTTGAATCGATACCCAGCACTAAATAACGCTGCTCCGTCCATTAAAAAGGTGGTAACTTATGCAAATATTGAATTCATTATATTTAAAAAGCAACCAATGCATTGCTTCCGAAAAAAAAAAATAAATAAATAAAATAAAATAAAATCCCTACCTACCCATCCTTCCCATGAATAAATAAAATAAAATAAATCCCCCCTACCTATCCTTAAAATGCTAAATAAAAAAAAATAATAAAATAAAATAAATTCCCTACCTATTCATGCCCTTAAATGACAAGGAACCGGAACCCATGCCATAGCAACTCCTACACCTGTTTCTGTGTGAAGCCTACCTAGGGCTCATTTATGCTCCATGTTAAACCCAGATACGGACATAGCCTTCTGTCCATACTCTTCTTTCATTTTGTGCATATTTGTGCATGTTTTCAGAAAGCTTGTGTTGAGTTGAGTTGAGTACTTTTATTGTCAGAATCTCTTCCGAAATTTTTCTTGCGTCCAAGACACTTGTTTCTCATGACAAAACAACAGATGCCAGATAACATACATACACACCCATACATATACATATACATATAACATAAGACACCCATCAGACATATAATGTGCTATACGCGTAAATTCCTCAAAGTGGCTGCAGTGCCTCCATGTTGTTACACTAACAGTAATTCAGTGTCCTGACGAGCCCAACTGATTCAACATTTTAACTGACTGAGGAATAAAAGAGTTCCTCAGTCTATTTAATCTGGCTATAGGGACTCTATATCTCCTGTTGGATGGCAGCAACTGGTATTCTTCAAAGAGAATATGTGTTGGGTCGGACAAAATGTTGTCTGCCAGGGATAGCATTCGTCTATTATATGCAGCTCTGAAAATTGGCTCAAGTATTTGGCCTACGATCTTTGAGCAGATGCTAAGCAGTCTCCCCAGTTGAGCTTTAAGTTGCACTTTAAGACAACTATACCATGCACTGACTCCATACTGCATAACACTGAGAACAATGGATTGAAAGAACAACAACAGAATAGGCTTACTAGTGCCAAAAGATCTTAGTCTCCTAAGGAAGTAGATACATTGCTGTATTTTGCTACAGATATAATCATTGTGTGCGCTCCATGACAGAACAGCGTCCACATAGATGCCTTAATATTTGTAGGAAAAGACTTGTTCAATGTTTGTGTTATTGATGGTGACAGGTGTAGGATATGAGTTCTCTGGAAGACCAAAAATAACTTATTTTGTCTTCTTTGCATTGATAATAAGTGACTTACACCACTCCACAAGACTATATGTGTGAACCTGATGAATACAGGGATCGTCTTCGGTCCCAAGCAAAGACAACTATACAGTATCATCAGAGAACCTCAAAATAAACGTATTTGGTCCATTGTTTCTACAATCATCTATGTACAGTGTAAAAATAAATGGAGAGCTTACACATCCCTGGGGCGCTCCAATATTAGTTACAATAGGAGCTGAATATGCCTGATTAACCTTGACCCTCTGTACTCTATTTCTGAAGAATGCGTTATAGCAGTGAATTAAATAGGGATTTACCTCCTTCTCAACCATCTTAGCCAATAGGAGCTCTGGCTGGGTTGTATTAAAGGCGAATGTAAAATCTAGGAAAAGAGCTCTAGCTATAGTTTTCGGCTTATCAAGATGCTTCAGAATGAGGTGCGTCAGTGTCACCACTGCATCTTCTGTGCTACGATTATGCTTATAAATTGCTGCCTATCAAGTTTGTCAGCTATGGACTCACTAAGCTCCTGAACTACAATTTTTTCCAAGGCCTTCATTACGACCGGAGTCAAGGCAACGGGACGATAATCACATGGTTGCTTTGGACATTTCACTTTGGAAACAGGTGTTATATGCGATGTCCTCCACATGAGAGGAATATTACCTGTGTCCATGAGCACTTGTAAATAGGCTGCCACACAGGAGCCAACTCATCAGCGAAAGTTTTCAAAATATATGCACTAAGGTTGTCCGGTCCTGTGGCCTTCCTCTGATTTGAACGTTTAAAGATATTTCTCACCTGCTCAACAGAAACATCAATCCTATCTGTCTCAGACAGTACAACTGTTTTAGTTATCTCAGCAACCCTATCTGTATCGATACCTTTTTCAAACCTAGCAAAGAACCCATTCAATTGGTTTGCAAATTCTAGATCATTGTCTACCACCAGAGCTTTTTGGGTGGTTGACAGCCCAGTCATAGCTTTCATTTTATCCCATAACTGTTGCTGCTCTTGTTTCTGTAGGCCTCCCCTAATTTAAGCCTGTGTTTCCTCTTTGCCTCCCGTAGTTTACTTTTTAAATCTTTTTCTGCCTGTTTTAGTCCTCCAATCCCCTTATTTTTGAAAGCAATCTTCTGCAGGTTTATAATGTGTTTAACCTCTTTTGTTATTAATGTCTTGTTATTGGGATATATTTTTATTTCCCTAGTTGGTATCACTGACTGTACACAGAAATCTATATAATCTTTTGTTACTGTTGTAGTTTCATCCAGGGAGTCATGGTGGAACTCTTCCCACATAGTACAGTCATATGATGCTTTTAGTTTTTCAATGTTATCAGGTGACCACACTAATTACTTTCTTCTCTGGTTTGGAGCGTTTCAATTTAGATTTATAGGCAGGTACGAGATGAACTACATGATGATCCGAAGTGCCTACTGATGGTCTTATCCTTGACACATATGCTCCCTCCACGTTCACAAAGCATTTGTCCAACAGTTACAGACAAGCTTACAGATATAGGGCCCTATCTTGCGCCAGACTCCCTAAACCCGCTATTTGCGGATTTAGGATTTAGGAAGAGGCGTTCCCCCGTAAAAGTTGCTATCTTGTGCACCTCCCGCTATCCGCAAAACACCTCCGCTACCCGCTATATTATGCATAGGTGTGTTTTGGGCGTTACGCCAGTTAAACCAATCAGTGTGCCAGGTGCCATTGCCTTTAAGGGCAGGATGCGCTATCCTAAATCCTAAATCCTAAACCCGCGAAGGAGAGAGGGAGGTAGATTTTCTCAGGGCTTCTACTGAGGCTAAAGCAAGTTGGCTTTATATACATATTATATATTATATTATAGGCGAGTTAATTCGGGAGGTGGAGCCACATGTGTCCAAGTGGACGTGTCACAAGGTTGTACTGATTGAGTAAAATCCCTGGGTCACACCACACACACACAAGAGGCAGAGGTGGAACTATGTGTAAACTAATTTATTGACGAGGTAGATTGGGCAAATAAAATATTAAAAATAAAAATATAGCACAGCTGCTGGCTTATGATAAAACAATAAAACGTGCTGGCGTAAGTGTCCAATTAAAACAGTCTTTCCCCTAAACAGTCTATATGAGTAATATACTCAGTCCATTCCGGCGGCGTCCCGGTATCAGTCCGACCGTGTGTGTGGCGAGGCTCCGTCGGGGCGTGCATTGAAGCCGCCTGGGCGCGCTCTCCTAACAGCCCAAACTTTAGGGATAGCGGATAGCGGGTGGTCAGGACCACCCGATGGTGAGCTCCACAGATCCTGTATGGAAATGGGACAAAGTTCCAGAAGGACAGCCATCACTGCAGCCCTCCATCCATCCAGGCTTTATGGCAGAGTGGCTAGGCGGAAACCTCTCCTTAGTGCAAAACACATGAAAGCTCGCTTGGAGTTTGCAAAAAAGCACCTGAAGGACTCTGAGACTGTGAGAAACAAGATTCTCTGCTCTGATGAGATTGAACTGTTTGGCCTCAATTCCAAACGATATGTTTGGAGGAAACCAGGCACTGCTCATCACCTGCCCAATAACATCCCAACAGTGAAGCATGGTGGTGGCAGAATCATGCTGTGGGGTGTTTTTCAGCAGCAGGGACTGGGAGACTGGTCAGGGTTGAGGGAACGCTGAATGGATCAAAGTACAGAGATATCCTCAATGAAACCTGTTCCACAGTGCTCAGGACCTCAGACTGGGCCGAGCGTTCACCTTCCAATGTGACAATGACCTAAGCACACAGCCAAGACAACACAGGAACGGCTTAGGGACAACTCTGTGAATGTCCTAGAGTGGCCCAGCCAGAGCCCTGATTTAATCCCTATCCAACATCTCTGGAGAGACCTGAAAATGGCTGTCCACCGATGGTCCCCATCCAACCTGTCCAAGCTTGAGAGGATTTGCAAAGAAGAATGGCAGAAAATCCCCCAATCCAGGTGTGCAAAGCTTGTTGTGTCATACCCCAAAAGACTTGAGGTTGTAATTGCTGCCAAAGGTGCTCAGCAACAATCAAGAAAAATGTAAATTTTAAAAAAATTACAAAAAAAATCTAAAATTCTGATTTTACTTTGTCATTATGGGATACTGAGTATAGATTAATGAGAGAAAAAATTAATGTAAACAATTGTAGCATCAGGCTGCAACTTAACAAAAGTGAAAAGAGTGAAGGGAGTCTTTCTGAATGCACTGTACATCACACAGTACTTGCTTTGCTTTTCAGAATGGTAAAACTGCACCTCCATGGGCTAAGCTGTCAAGTTAGGAAGAAAATGAGTTTTAAAAAAAAAATACATTTATATATATATATATATATGTGTGTGTGTGTGTATGTGTGTATATATATATATACACTATATTACCAAAAGTATTCGCTCACCTGCCTTTACTCATACTATGAACTGAAGTGCCATCCCATTCCTAACCCATAGAGTTCAATATGATGTCGGTCCACCTTTTGCAGCTATTACAGCTTCAACTCTTCTGGGAAGACTGTCCACAAGGTTGAGGAGAGTGTTTATAGGAATTTTTGACCATTCTTCCAAAAGCGCATTGGTGAGGTCACACACTGATGTTGGTCGAGAAGGCCTGGCTCTCAGTCTCCGCTCTAATTCATCCCAAAGGTGTTCTATCGGGTTCAGGTCAGGACTCTGTGCAGGCCAGTCAAGTTCATCCACACCAGACTCTGTCATCCATGTCTTTATGGACCTTGCTTTGTGCACTGGTGCACAGTCATGTTGGAAGAGGAAGGGGCCCGCTCCAAACTGTTCCCACAAGGTTGGGAGCATGGAATTGTCCAAAATGTTTTGGTATCCTGAAGCATTCAAAGTTCCTTTCACTGGAACTAAGGGGCCAAGCCCAGCTCCTGAAAAACAACCCCACACCATAATTCCTCCTCCACCAAATTTCATAGTCGGCACAATGCAGTCTGAAATGTACCGCTCTCCTGGCAACCTCCAAACCCAGACTCGTCCATCAGATTGCCAGATGGAAAAGCGTGATTCATCACTCCAGAGAACGCGTCTCCACTGCTCTAGAGGCCAGTGGCGGCGTGCTTTACACCATTGCATCCGACGCTTTGCATTGCACTTGGTGATGTGTGGCTTGGCTGCAGCTGCTCGGCCATGGAAACCCATTCCATGAAGCTCTCTGCGTACTGTACTTGGGCTAATCTGAAGGTCACATGAAGTTTGTAGCTCTGTAGCAATTGACTGTGCAGAAAGTCGGCGACCTCTTTGCACTATGCGCTTCAGCATCCGCTGACCCCTCTCTGTCACTTTACGTGGCCTACCACTTCGTGGCTGAGTTGCTGTTGTTCCCAAACGCTTCCATTTTGTTATAATAGAGCTGACAGTTGACTGTGGAATATTTAGGAGCGAGGAAATTTCACGACTGGATTTGTTGCACAGGTGGCATCCTATGACAGTTCCACGCTGGAATTCACTGAGCTCCTGAGAGCGGCCCATTCTTTCACAAATGTCTTGTTTCACAGTCTGCATGCCTGAGTGCTTGATTTTATACACCTGTGGCCAGACCAAGTGATTAGGACACCTGATTCTGATCATTTGAATGGGTGAGCGAATACTTTTGGTAATATAGTGTATATGTGTGTGTGTGTGTGTATGGGGTTGCCATGGCGGCGCGCATAGACGCAGCGGCTTACAGCTCTCCACTCTCGGTGCTGTATTATATGTTTTTGTATGTGTGAACGGTTGTGTTTTTAGCTGAAAACACCACGATATGTTGGGCAATGTACGCGTACAGTCATCAGAACCTTTTGAGCTTGGGATTACGCTGCAAAATACCAATTTCACTTTCATCGCTACGAGGACATTCCGGAGGACACCGTTAGAAGACCGGGGTCTCCCTTCTTCCCAGCGACAAGTTCAAGAGGAAACGTAAGCAAACAAAGGAAACAACAGTCGTCAGGACCTTTTGAGCTTGGGATTACGCTGTAAAATACCAATTTCATCGGACTTTCATTGCTACCAGGACATTCCGGAGGACACCAAAACAAAACAAAAGCGAGGCTGCAGGGCCGGTGCGTTAGCACGGCTGAAAAGACAATCCTTTAAGCTGCCGCCTCAAAACATTTTCCAACTCCAGGTCCATAACTAACAAAATCGATGAACTGCACCTGCACATCGCATCCAACAAGTGTTTCCGTGACTGTTGCATTTTTCTGATATCAGAGACATGGCTGCAGCCATCTATACCGGAGTCGGCTATTCAACTAGCAGGTTGCACGATGCTTTCTATTCTGACCTGCACCGAAAGTACTGAGCCCTAATTTCGTTGCATTATTATACCGTATATGATTGTACAATGACAATAAAGATCTATCTATCTATCTGTCTATCTATCTATCTATCTATCTATCTATCTATCTATCTATCTATCTATCTATCTATCTATCTATATATATATATATATATATATATAATGTGTGTGTGTGTGTGTGTGTGTGTATACATATACATATATATTAGGGCTGGGAAAGTTAATATGTTATTATTGCGTTAATCAATTAACACGGACAACTATTTTAACTCAACACATTTTAAAAAATTTTTTTTTGGAATGCCCTCTGTTATTCTTGCTGAGACAGGCCAGAGCAATTGTGGAGGTGAGAGGAGGGAACAGGAAGGGAAGGGAAGGGAAGGGAAGGGAAGGGGGGAGGGTGGCAATACTGGCATATGATTGGCTTAAACGCGCACCTCAACCAATAAGAGCATTGGTTTTGGTGCACATGAACCGGAAAAGAAAAGAACTGGGCTAAAAGTGATCTGTAACTACTGCAAAGCTGATTTTTCTTACTATCGAAGTACTTTGAGTTTAAAGTACCACTTAAACGCTCGGCACACTGCTGATGTCGACAAAGTACCCTCCCAAAACAGTGGCAGGAAGCTTCAACAGACTACGCTGGATGCAGCTTATGGGAGAAGTATAGATAAACAAAAATGTGACAAGCTAACAAATGCCATGGCGAAGTGGATAGCTAGAAACTGCAGGCCAATGAATATTGTGGAAACTGTCGGTCTGAGAGATATTCTTCAGATTGCAGCGAATGACTACACGTATGAGCTTCCTTCAAGACGCACCATCACAACAAGAATGCACGAGTTGTATGAAAAAGAGAGGGCTACAAAAGCGTCAGAATTGCAAAGCACGCCAACTGTTGCTGTTACTGGTGACTACTGGACCTCACTAGGTAACCACAATTACCTCAGAGTTATGGCGCATTATATTGATGAACAGTGGGAAATGCACTCACATGCTCTGACTGTAATGAAAACAGAAGAGAGACATTTTGCTGAAACATACTCCAAGCAGTGGAATGTTTCGAAGTCAGAACACTCAGCACAGATAGTGCAGGAAATATGATCGCTGTTGCCAGACATCTGCCTTTTGAACATGTCCCCTGCGTGGCGCATAGTCTCCAGTGCTCCAACCCAGTATCTTTGCAGGACAGTGCATTTGACAATGTCTTAGGCAAATACAGAAAAGTTGTGGGCCACTTCAAACACAGTCCAGCAAATGCAGCAGAGTTAGAGCAAAAAACAAATTCACCATGGTCAAAAGGAGTCGCTTATACAAGACGTTCCATCCAGATTGAAGTTAATTTTGTCATGGTATCACTACTTTTTGTCATGGTATCACTACTCACTACTCACTGATTCCTTAAAGGAAAACCTGTACATCAAACATGGACTTCACAGCCTAAAAAAATCCATGGCAAAGTAAATCCCAGCTGTGTACTTAATAAGTTTGTGCTAAATCACTTACACTTGATACTGAATATTGATTGTACCCAGTGGTCGAGTTGTAAAAAAAATTGAGGGGGGATGGTCAATTTTTTTCACTTGATGAAAAGGGAGGATGGCAGTTTTACAGGGTGGATGATTTTTTACCGTTGTTATTTCAGGGGGGATGCCATCCACCCTCATCCCCCCTCAACTTGAGTACTGATTGTACCTGCTGCTAGTTGATAAAAGAAAATATGTTTTTGTTGCTGCCTCATAAAGGGAAAATGTTTCTGTGTTTGTGTTATTGCACTTTGGATATTTATTTTAATTTCTTTAAAAAAAAGAAAAAAAACTCAATACATTACCTCTTAAGTCATTATTAAATTATGAGCATAAAAATGTCATTAAAAAATGCGATTAATCGCGATTAATTGTAGACAGATCTGTCATTGTTTGATGGTCATTGTTTACATTCCGCCCCGAGCCGACGCGGAAGTCGCGTGTGACGTCATCCACTCCGCTGTTGATAAACTCTCAACACAGCATCCCGAGGCGCTTGTGTTGATCTCCGGGGACTTCAATAATGTGACCCTGGACAAGACACTTCCTGCTTTTTTCCAGTATGTGGACTGTAACACCAGGGGAAATAAGACTATTGACCTGCTGTATGCAAATGTAAAGGATGCATACAGGGCCACCCCACTGCCTGCACTGGGAAAAGCTGACCATAACCTTGTTCTGCTTCAGCCTCACTACAAACCAAAGGTGAGGAGACTACCCACAACCACACGGTCATTCAGGAAGTGGTCTCCTGAGGCAGAGCACGCTCTGAGAGACTGTTTTGGCACTACTGACTGGGATGTACTGCAGGGGTCGCACAGCGGGAACATAGAGGGGGTTGTAGACTGCACCACTGACTACATTAACTTCTGTATGGATGTTGTTGTTCCTGTAAGAACGGTGCGCTGCTATGCAAACAACAAGCCCTGGATCACGAGTCACATTAAAGGCCTCCTGAACCAGAAGAAGAAGGCCTTCAAAGACGGTGATAAGCAGGAGCTAAAACGCATGCAGCGGGAACTCAGAGTCCAGCTCAGGGAAGCAAAGGAGCAGTACAGAAGGAAGTTGGAGCAGAAGATGCAGAACAACAGCATGAAGGAGGTGTGGGATGGGATGAAGATCATCACCGGCTGCAGATCCAGGCAGGGGGCCACCATTGAGGGGGATGGGGGGAGGGCGAACAAGTTGAACAACTTTTTCAACAGGTTTGACCACCCCATCTCACTCTCACCTCTGACCACCCTGCCCCCCACACCCCCATCTGCTCCCCTCCCCCCGCTACCAGTGGACAGATGCGATGAGGAGACCCCCTCCCTGCCTACAATCACAGCAGCCCAGGTGTGTGGAGAGCTGAGGAGGCTTCGCCCCAGCAAAACTGCAGGTCCGGATGGTGTATCCCCACGACTGCTGAAGGCCTGCGCGTCAGAGCTGGGAGACCCTCTGCAGCACATCTTCAATCTGAGCCTGGAGCAGGGGAGGGTCCCACTGCGGTGGAAAACATCATGCATCGTCCCAGTCCCAAAGAAGCCACGTCCTACAGAGCTGAATGACTTCAGGCCGGTCGCCCTGACGTCACATGTGATGAAGACCATGGAGCGGCTGCTGCTACACCATCTGAGACCGCAGGTGAGCCATGCCCTCGACCCTCTGCAGTTTGCGTACCAGGAGAAGGTGGAAGTGGAGGACGCCATTGTCTACATGCTACACCGATCCCTCTCTCACCTGGACAGGGGCAGTGGTGCTGTGAGAATCACATTTCTGGATTTCTCCAGTGCCTTCAATACCATCCAGCCCCAGCTGCTCGGTCACAAACTGACTGATATGGGAGTAGGCTCACACCTTACGGCATGGATCATGGACTATCTGACAGGCAGACCTCAGTATGTGCGACTGGGGGACTGCAGGTCAGACACTGTGATCAGCAGCACAGGAGCGCCGCAGGGGACTGTGCTCTCTCCAGTCCTGTTCACCCTGTACACGTCGGACTTCCAGTACAACTCAGAGTCCTGCCACGTGCAGAAGTTCGCGGACGACACAGCCATTGTGGGATGTATCAGCGGTGGACAGGAGGAGGAGTACAGGAAACACATCCAGGACTTCGTAGCATGGTGTGGTTCCAACCACCTCCACCTGAACACCTCCAAGACAAAAGAAATGGTGGTGGACTTCAGGTGGACCAGGCCTCACCCGGAGCCCATAAGCATCAACGGTGCCTGTGTGGAAATGGTGCGGACCTATAAATAGCAACGGGCGCTGAGCAGGCTCCTGTCAATCATGGACAATCCACTGCATCCACTGCACAGCACCATCACCAGGCAGAGGAGCAGCTTCAGTGACAGGCTGCTGTCACTGTCCTGCTCCACCGACAGACTGAGGAAATCATTCCTCCCCCACGCCATGCGGCTTTTTAACTCCACCCGGAGGAAATAACTCATTATACACACACTGCATTACTGGTAGATAAAATGCAAAGACTGGAGGGGAAGGGGTGATTCCATAAGGCTGGATCAAGTCTGACAGTTCCTGAATTCCCAGTACCGGGCGTCAGGTTCTGTCGACGGTCTTGGTCTCATGGTTTCACACTAACTCTGAACCTCGGTCGGGGCGTGTGTTCTTCAGGTTAGGTTATTTTCCACTGCTGTTTAACTGTTATTACTTCTGTTTAACTGTTAATACTTCTGTTGAAATTGTTCATATTCCTATCTTTTTATAATCCTTGTTTATAGTGTTTATATTGCTTACTGCTATTTATCATGTGTATACTGTATATTTCTTCTAAATTTGCACATTGACCTACCTCTATGCACATTTTATACACCCATGCACACGTTTTTTTCTGTTTTTTTGTTGCACATTGCTTTTTGCACACTGGATTGTACTTAGGTTATTCTGTTGTACTCAGATCTTATTCTGTTGTACTTCTTATTCTTTATTTCTATTTTTTTTTTTATTTACTTAATCTGTAATCTGTGGATACTGCTGAAAAAAATGTGAATTTCCTGCGGGATGAATAAAGTATCTATCTATCTATCTATCTATCTATCTATCTATTTTGCACTGTTGGATCTTAAGAAGGTTCTAAGTAGAGCTTCAAAATGCAAAAAGAAGAAATGGGAGTGAGACAAAAAAAAAAAATTGAGTAAGCAATTTATTGCAAACAACCATTAAACTGAAATAGACTGTTCATCAGCTGATCAAAAGTTTAAGACGACTGCCTTTAAAAGCCCAAATCTTCCCAAAAATGTGGATTCAGTGTCATTTTCTGTCAGGTATCCACACTGTCATGACCTCCTGATGGCAAAGGCAAAAAAGCTTTCTCTCTTTGAACGTGGTCGAATTGTTGAGCTGCATAAGCAAGGCCCAACAACAAGGCCCTCACAGTGTGCCATTGGTGCTGAGGTTGGATGCAGTAAGACAGTCATTTTTAACTTCCTAAAAGATCCTGAGGGTTATGGAACAAAAAAGTCAAGTCAAGTGGTAGTTGTGGTACACAATTAAAACCAGCCTGACCAAAACACAGTTTTTATTACAGATTCATGACTATAATAACTTGACACAGAGCTGAGCTGCAACTCAAATCGCAAATTAATCTTCAGGTTACCAGTTTTCAGATTATGTTTAACACTTCCATGTGACAAGGGGTTAAAGCCCAATATGTGCAGAATATTAACCTCAATAGATGCCATAATATAGGCTGCAGAAAAATGTGACCATGGCTGTGGATACTGGTTTATTGTAAATTTAATACTGTAGGAGGTGATTAGAACTAATAATTGCCCCGTAAGCACCCAGTGCACTCCTGGCCGGCCTGGAAGGGGCTTCTTTCTCTATTTGGGCCTTTCAAAGAAGGTTGTCTGTTATTTTGGGGCGTTTTCTCTTGCTTGTGTCATTTTCTTTTTGATTTTCTATCATTTGTGGACCTGTAACCTTTGAGTCTGTAACTACGATTAAAGGCTTGAAAAAAAAATGACTTTGAACATGAACTTGGGCAGCACCTTTATGTCAAAAAAACATGACTACAGCAATTTTCTTACTCGTTTCTTGTATTGGGACATTTAAAAAAAACTGGAATGAAAAAATGCAAATTACAGCAGGAAATTATGCATGTACATATTTGCTTGATATGGTAACTTCAAATAACATAAAAAACAAAAACATGCATATATGGGTAGGAGGCACCATCTTCAGTAGTAATGGAGTGTGACTGCTTAGGATGAGATAATCTTCTTATCTGATGATATATTACACATCATTGGGTTCAGGATTTAATGCAAACATGATACAGTAACAGTTCAATAACAAAGTACAACTGTGAAGGACTGTGTATTTAATTTTCACCCATAAAATCTTTCTGGCAGCGGCATCTAAAGTTTTTTTTTTTTTTTCCTACAAAGTGCAGATTATAGTATTTGCCATTATAGCACTTACATCTAAGAGAAAATGAAAAACTTTGGGAAAGACTGTACTGTATATTGATACATCTCTCCCTACACGTCCTGAATGTTGTCACTAAAAGGCTCTATGTCAAAATGGCCTCTCTAAACATGATACAATGCATGTATGAAGAAAGGCAAGGAATTAACAGTTTTGCTCATTTGGGTCCCTTTGGATTTTTGCATGAATCCCTTGTGCATTAACATAAATCCTTTCTGAGTCACTTTCTGTGCTGTGTCGCCATCTAAATCACCTGGAGACAATGCAACAAGGGCATACTGCCCTTCTGAGAAAAACTGCCTACCCTTTAAAGAATTTTAATTTTACGGTCTCTGCACTCTGAATCGAAGCTGCTATTCTCTCAAGTGAGAGGGAGTGTCTGTCTGACTGGTTTTATTTCCTGGATTGGATTATTGCCCTGGGCACAGGCCCTCTGCACAGAGTCAGATCAGATAGAAGTGACATTGCTGCTCCAGTCTACATTGTTCAAAGGTGATTTGGCAAGACATCTCATGATCTGCGATTCTGCAAGTAAGTTAGTAAGTCATCTTGTCAAGGGTCTGGATTTCGGCTTTGATTTGATAGGATTTACCTTGGAAAAATGTCCCTACGAACATTTTATTTTTTCTTCCACTGTTGTTCTCAATGTAAGAAAAAAATAACAGGTGCTTGGCGTACACCAAAAACCACTGTAACATTAAAAGTGAACAGGATGTACATGGCATCAGCCAAATTGTCCTAATACTGCTACAAAGAATAGGAAGTTTTGATTTTGTAGGAGTAGGCAGTTTCTCAGATTGATGGCAGCAGGGCAAAATGAGCCTTTCAGATTGGGGATTGTGCAGGACTTAACCCCTTATTATGATACAATACGATAAACTTTATTGTCAGCAGGTGCTGAAATTTATTTTGCGACACAGCAGTCTCATATACAAAACATAGTAAACACACACTTAACAGAAAAGAAAACAGACAAAACCAAAAACACACATGACAGATGTGTGACAAGAGCACTGGTCATTGTTCTACTGGCCCTCAGCAGAGGTGGGTAGAGTAGCCAAAAATTGTACTCAAGTAAAAGTACTGTTACTTCAGAATAATATGACTCAAGTAGAAGCAAAAAGTAGTCATCCAAATAATTACTTGAGTAAGAGTAAAAAAGTACTTGGTGGAAAAACTACTCAGGTAGTGAGTAACTGTTGAGTAACGTCTTTATTTTTTAACACAAGCATTCAATCAGACAGACAATACAAAATAATCATCCTCAGGCAAATTAAAGTTAATCCAATCAATAAAATTAATTGAATAAATAATTAAATTAAATTAAATAAAAGCTTAAATTAAAATAATCTTCAAGTAAAATAAATAATAAAAATAATAAATAAAAATAAAATAAATAAATAAAATGTCCAGGTTCTGGAGCATCTCCAAGGCAGCTGTCATATTTCTCTTCCCCCATTCACTGACATTGTTGAAAGTCTCCTGATAACTCCAGTGTCGATAAATACAATCACTTGAGACCGCCTAAACAATGCAGGGTTGCCAACTCTCACGCATTGGCCATGACAGTCACACATTCAGCCTCAATCTCACGCTCTTCACACTCAAGAGAGAAATCTCACGCCAAATCTGACTTGTTGTTTTTTTTCCACTCATCATCATTTTTTCCACTCATCATGTCAGTTATCCGATAACTGCTTGATATAAACAAAAGTCGGTTTATAATGAAAGTACGGCAGTCTGTACGTGCGGCACACCCGTTAGATCAGGCAGACCTGGTGCCGGCCAGCACTGGCCACAGCACCGCACAGTGTGCGCGGCCACCCGGTCAGGTTTGGTCTGCCGGATCTGACAGGTGCCACTCTGGCTGTCAGTTGGACGCTTTCTGAAGAAGGAGGAAGTTACCTCCAAAACTGTCAAGGTAAATAAACATCCCTATGTCTGATTAAAAGGAACGAAAACGTCTTTCAGTTAAAAGGAAGACATGATAAATGTATTTGGACTATATTGATTTATGATGACGTCGGGCCATGCGTGTGTCGTATTTCAACGTGATGATATGCATACCGGGGGCAATCTCGCTTGAGCGTGTTGTAACAGAGAATGTCTAATATAGCGTCGTAGACGGGCTCTGGTTGTAATGTGAAGTGCTGGCCTGCACCCAGGGCCGGCTCTTGGCATAGGCGGTATAGGTGGTCGCCTAGGGCGCCATCTGCTGGAGGAGCGCCACAAGCGGCAGTCACCCTCAGGAAAAAAAATAGTAATAATAATAATAATAATAATAATAATTTCCGATGCCCATTGGCGCCCTCTCAGGGTCAGAGGAGTCGGGGCTTTCACATAGCGCTCGCGCGGCGCAGCCCCGTGCACGTCGTGCCCAACTTGAAAATTTTTGTAACTTGGGCGTCCAATTGGACAGAATAGTGGAATCTGAAAAAAATCTGGTGGATTTTGGCAGAATGGCAAAACAACAATGGAGGAAAGCATCATTGTGGCTGTCTCTCTGTGTGCAGAGCTGTGGGAAACCAGACTACAGTCCTATCGGGATCTCATTAAAAAGCCCAATCATGAAGAGAGATATCCAACAATTTGGGAATACCAGGTGTGTTTAAAAACTGGCAGAGATATATGATGTTTTTGCTTTCCACAAGTGCAAATGCCCCTATATTGCAACACTTACGGTAACTCATACGTTAGGTAAAACACAGAGAGAGGCCACAGAGAGAAAGTTACAGCCAACAGCAGGCATTCACTGTCTGTGAGCTCCGGGTGACTCTCAGCCGTCTGGCTCTGTCCCACAGCCCCCAGCTGTAGCAGGAAGCCCTCACCCTGGCACCGGATTGTAAGGAGGACTACCGTTATACAAAATTAATTTAGTCAAAAATCGAGTCAAATTATATCTGGTTCACACTCAAACATTTCTAGCACACAACGTAGTAAAACATAGCATGGTGTGTTTTATTTTTCTCTCAATGGCCCCTCTGCGGCTCCATAGTACATAAACATAAAAACAAGAGAAGAAGAATATTTACATTTTTAATCCAACCAAAGAGGACGTCACACAATTCAAATACATACAGTGTACTGTACATCAGCCAATAAAACTGTTTCATTGCTTTGTGTTGTGTTGCCTGTTTGAACTGACCACGTGCATCTGCAAACATGTGAATAAGAAAAAAAATACTGCCAAACAAAACTGAACTTCATGAAGGATGTCGGGAATCCCGACAGGCCCTGAACCCCCCACAAGGTCTCGCGATGCTGTTGTCACCGGCGCGCAGTGCTTTTGGCTAGCAGCTAAGGTGGAGATTCCCCATGAAAAGACTTTCTAACTTGATATTTGAGGAAAAAAAACGTAATATTAACTGGGAAACCAACACCTGACCTCAAGGATTTAATCCAAAGGAAGGGACAAAAATTGTGAGGACTTTTTAAAAGGCTTGGTACAAAAAGAAAGACTGGGTTGTGTGAATGTAGTCAAGCTAGCAAGTTGTGCTTTCCGAGTCTCCTTTTCTCGGCGGGTAGCAGCAGCAGCAGCGTCTGGTTGACAGAGGCTGACTGCGACCTGCACAACTTGCCAAGGGCTTTGCTGAAGTACCAAACCTCCACAGCCCACATCCGCTCTCAGATCGCCCTGAGCACCTTTGGTAAGAGTTGGACAGACACAGCACTGGATGAGCAGCTCAGGCTCCACATCACTGCACATAATGAAAAGGTAGATTTAAAAGTGTCTCTCTCTCTCTCTCTGGTTATAAAGTCTTCCTATGTTGTGCTTGTATGTGAGTGACACAATAGCTTTTTAGGCTTTTCAGACTTAGTTGTGCTTGGAGGTTTAATGGTGTGTGATCAGGGCGGGCGGTGTTTATAATTTATTGTTGTTGCTCTTACAGACTACACTGGAGCTGGAAGTCCTGTGTTGCTGAGATACAGGTGATTTCTTGTTGTGATCTTGTCTTTGGGAGCTCCTGGGCTGTAAATCCTGCAGAAATGCAGGTGAATGTTTGTCTCAGATAATTGATTGACTTTTTAGTTTTTATACTGCAAGTGTTGCAATATATACACTTCTTCTTCGTGAATCTGGCGCTCCTGGTTGTCACCCAGTAGTGGGGTGGAGTGGCAGGATGGGGGCGCCAGGGAGTAATTTCGCCTAGGGCACCAACATGGCTAGAGCTGGCCCTGCCTGCATCATCCCCTCCCCCCACCCCTCCTCCCCGAGACTTTAGGGCAACAGACAAAGTCATACCAGGTGGTACTACAGTACTGTAAGACACTCATGATCACTGTGGTAAAAAATAAAAGCAGAATCTGTCCACTTGCGCCAAAGGACCTTAACTGGCGAAGAAAATAGAATCTTTGCTTTGTTTTCTTACACAGGGCCTCTATGTGATCTTTCCATGACAGTAGGTGGTCTATTATAACACCCAGATTTGTGTATGAACACACTTGACTGATCTGTTCACCATGAATGGTTACGGGGGAGCTGTGTGCTTCAGATGGAGTACCAAAAACAATTTCTGCTGTCTTTTTTGTGTTGATTAGGAGAGCATTGCTATCGCTCCACTCAACCACCTTATCTACTCTGTGCTGGTGCAGTCCAGGGTCACTAGAGCTTCCCAGTAAGGAGATCTAAACTGTATCATCAGCACACTTTAAGATATATTGATCTTGCGTTTTTGTATGACACTGTTGTACTGTTCTAGCCCTTTACTTAGACCAGTTTTAGTAAAGGAAAACGGATCTTCAGGGAGAGATAAAAGGTCAATAATAGAAGCCAAATAGAAGTGGTTAACATCTGAAAGCTGGGAACCTGAAGATTGATTTTAAATGCAGTTCAGCTCTGTGTCAAGTTATTATAGTGATAAATCTGTAATAAACATTGTGTTTTGGCTAGGCACCTGTTTATTAATTTTATTTTTTTATTGAGGGTGTATAAGGGTTAGAACATTATGATGGCATATGAAGCCATTCTGAAGTTCAATTATGTGTCATAAGTTCCATCCATCCATCCATCCATGTTCTGTTGCTTATCCGGAACCAGGTCACAGTGACAACAGGCTGAGGAGGTTAGCCCAGATGGTCTTTTCCACGGCCACATCCACCAGCTCCTCCTGGGGGATCTAGGGTGACCACCTGCTAATAAGCCCAATGGGGGCTGATTCTGAGGGACAATGTGGGACACCGCCCGGCGTGGCGGCGCCCCCACTTGGCGGGCAGACTCACCGATACCGGTTTACCGATTTCTAGCAGATACCACTTTACATGGTATATTAATGTTGCTCTGTTCCCCTAACATATGTAATTGCTGCTGTATGTTCATGAATAAGCCACCCTTGTTAATGAGCCCTTAGCTTTCAATGTGTTTTTTTTTTCTAAATAAAAGATATTCATAATATTTTAAACATTTCAATTAATTAACAGATGAACTTCCACTTAAGATTTACTTTTTATTTAAAGTGAATGAATTGCAATGGAAAATATAAATAAAATTAAATAGCTTAAAACAGTGTCAATTTCGTTGGCTATTTTTCAATTTAATTTTAGTCTTAGTCTTGTGTCAAATGCCCTTATTAGTTTTAGTCATATTTAGTCAACTTGAATTCTTTTTTGTTTAGTCACGTTTTAGTCAATGAAAAGTCTTGGCATTTTAGTCTAGTTTTAGACAAAGAAAATCCAAAGTATTTTAGTCTAGTTTTAGTTGCCCGTTCGCTCGTTCGCCCTATCCCCCGGGTGAACGAGCTTTTTTTTGAGAGTTGATTATGCGGGACACGGTCTCAATTTGCGGGACCCGTGAAATGGGCTTCAAACGCTGTACGTGCACGCGCTACGCAGGACAGGTGGTCACCCTAGGGGGATCTCAAGGTGCTCCCAGGCTAACCGGGAGACATAGTCCCCTCAGTGTGTCCTGGGTCTGCCCCGGGGCCTCTTCCCAGGTGGTCATGCCCAGAACACCTCCACCAGGAAGCAGCCAGGACGTATCCTGACTAGATGCCCAAACAACCTCAACTGGCTCCTTTCAATGTGGAGGAGCAGCGTCTCTAATCCGAGCTTCTCATGGATGGCTGAGCTCCTCAACCCATTTCCACCGCTTGTATCTACGAACTTGTTCTTTTGGTCACTACCCAGAGCTCGTGACCATGGGTGAGGATTGGAGCAAAGATTGACCGGTAAATTGAAAGCCTCGTTTTCTGGCTCAGCTCCTTCTTCACCACAACAGTCCGGCACAGTGACCGCATAACCAGAATATACACTCCTGATCAAAATCTTAAGAGCAGTTGAGAAATTGCAAGAATTTACATTTTGCACTGTTGGATCTTAAGAAGTAGAGCTTCAAAATGCAAAAAGAAGAAATGGGAGTGAGACAAAAAAAAAATTGAGTAAGCAATTTATTGCAAACAACCATTAAACTGAAATAGACTGTTCATCAAGGCAAAAAAGCTTTCTCTCCTTGAACGCAGTCGGATTGTTGAGCTGCATAAGCAAGGCCTCTCGGAGCGTGCCATTGCTGCTGAGGTTGGACACAGTAAGACAGTCATTTTTAACTTCCTAAAAGATCCTGAGGGTTATGGAACAAAAAAGTCAAGTGGTAGACCCAAAAAAATTTCACCGGCCCTGAGCCGGAGGATCCAATTGGCTGTCCGTCAAGACACGGGACGATCCTTGGCCCAAATTAAGCTTGTCACTGGTGCCAACTGCAGTCCCATAACCATCAAACGGCATCTGCGAGAGAAGGGTTTTAAGAACAAAAAACGTCTTCAAAGGCCTCGTCTCCTTCAACGGCCCAAAATTGCCCGTCTGGAGTTTGCATGAGAGCACCAAACATGGGACACTGAAAGGTGGAAGAAAGTTGTATTCTCTGATGAGAAAAAAATTAACCTTGACAGTCCTGATGGCTTCCAACATTACTGGCATGACAAGGAGATCCCACCTGAGATGTTTTCTACACGGCACAGTGGAGGGGGCGCCATCATGATCTGGGGGGCTTGTTCCTTCAGTGGAACAATGGAGCTTCAGGTTGTGCAGAGGCATCAAACAGCAGCTGGCTATGTGGAGATGTTGAAGGGGGCATTCCTCATGACTGAAGGCCATCGTCTGTGTGGTAATGACTGGGTTTTTCAACAGGACAACGCTGCAGTTCACAATGCCCGCCTAACAAAGGACTTCTTCCAGAGAAATAACATCACTCTTTTGAACCATCCTGCGTGTTCCCCTGATCTAAATCCAATTGAGAACATTTGGGATTGGATGGCAAGGGAAGTTTACAGAAATGGACACCAGTTCCAGAGAGTGGATGCCCTCCGTGAAGCCGTCTTCACCACTTGGAGCAACATTCCCACTAGCCTCCTGGAAATACTAGCATCAAGCATGCCGAAACAAATTTTTGAGGTGATTACCAAGAAAGCTTTTTTGCCTTTGCCATCAGGAGGTCATGACAGTGTGGATACCTGACAGAAAATGACACTGAATCCACATTTTTGCCAAGATTTGGGCTTTTAAAGACAGTGGTCTTAAACTTTTGATCAGCTGATGAACAGCCTATTTCAGTTTAATGGTTGTTTGCAATAAATTGCTTACTCAATTTTTTTTTTTTTTTTTGTCTCACTCCCATTTCTTCTTTTTGCATTTTGAAGCTCTACTTATAACCTTCCTGAGATCCAACAGTGCAAAATGTAAATTCTTGCAATTTCTCAAGTGGTCTTATGATTTTGATCAGGAGTGTATAAAATAAGAGCATATCATCACAGATCATCGACCACTGGCCTGAAAAGCTCTGGTACCAAGTACATTTATGAGCCTCCTTATGCTCTAACATAGTTTTCATTATGGACAATCCATGGCTTGCACAGAAGTCCAACAATAAAGCACTACTCGGGCAAGCCATTCTTCCCAATCACCCCCCTGCAAGTTTCCCCGTCATTGCCAACGTGAGCGTTGAAGTAGCCCAGCAATACCAGTCCCCAGATGGTGCCTTCGCTGGGACACTTCCCAGTGCTTCTAGGAAGGCGTGTAAGCCCTGCTACCCGAGGGTACAGGGAGGCAACCCTGTCGTCCACCAGGACAAACTCCAACACAGAGCAGCTTAGTCATGGGCTGACAAGTAGCCCCTCTCCTGCCCCGTCTCTCACTTTGGGCAACTCAGGAGAAGGGAGTCCAGAGAAGAGAGGTGACATTCCACATTCCAAAAGCCATTTTCTGCACCATGGTCCAATCCACTGGGGCTGAAAACTTTTGACTTTTGGAGATTTGTGTAAGACTTACATTTTTCAGCAATTGTATAATGAGCATTCTATTGTGGATGTTTCAGAAACTCGCCTTTATTGTCAGTATATCGGCCAAAACAGCATGGATGAGGCCCTGCCTGCCCCTCCTGAGACACCTAACTCAGACATCCTCTGAGTGTCCTCAATCTCTAGTTTATGGTTGTAAAGTTCTGATGATTCTGTTATTCTCATAGAGATCACTAAAGATCATTTTATAGAGTGATGTCAAGTTTCAAAAAATGGTCTCACCACAATGAAATGGCTCCTATGCGGGCGAACATCATCACACAGGAATTAAATATGGCTTATTCCACAAGAGTCTTGGTTTACCAGTCTAACGTAATTTATGCAACTCCAACAGTGTTTAGGCCCCAGTATGCAAAAAATACACCATTTTACAACAGGCCAAAAGAGCACATTTATACGCCATGCAAACAACTGCATGGTGTGTGACCCAAACTGCACGGGATTAGCATAAGGTGGGCATGTCTGCAAAGGGGAGACCCATAGTAAACAGTTGAGTGGGTATGCGGCAAAGCAGAAGGTTATTGAGGAAGCTGGCAGTGGATGAATGAAACGGCATGGGACAAATTGCGGCGATAAGGGAATAACAACCTTACTTTGTGAGCTAATTTCACATGAGTGTTTGCTACGACCGTGACTTCCTCTACCGGTGCTCTCCTTCCTCCCTGAAATACAATGGATTTGAATGAAGGTGCAAACTAGGGGCAAATCAGTAACAAAGTGGGTGTTACCAGGGAGTGTACACAAGTGATGTCATCCGCTTGTCACAGTGTGTGCCTATAGAATTCATTTTCATTGAGATATCTTGACATCAAGAGACTTTGCAGATATTTAGCCCACTAGTTTCATATGATACCAGTATAGCTCACTCTAGTTCTATATCTGAGCCCTCTATAGTCTCTGAAAGACAGTAAGTCAGCCAGGCCCACCAGCAGGCCAAAGTCCAGGAGCCGAGCTAGCAGTAGCATCCAGTGGTATATAAACAGCAGTTATGACATCATTAAACTCCCCAAGAAGATAAATGGGCCTGCATTTCACAGTCACGAACTCCAAGTCCAGGGAGCAGTGGCTGGCTATACTCTTGGTGTTGGTACACCAGCTGTTGTTGACATAAATGCATAATCCCCCTCCTCCGCTCTTACTGGAGCCCTTAGTCCTGTCATGCCAGTGTGCTGTACAGCCTGCTAGCTCTATAGCAGTGTCAGAATCTGCTTCCTGATTGATCAACAACTAAGAAAAATATTTGATCACTCATTAGTTGTAACAGTTTTTGGACACATTTCATGTCTTCATTCAAAACAGTAATGTTAGCTAGGAAGTGGCTGAATGTAAGCAGATGTCTAACTGTAGCCAATGGGTAATCAAATCTGTTGTTTTACCTTGAAATATGGCCCAATGTCCCTCTGCATTTTCAAGGATACAAGGATACAAGGAAGTTTATTGGTCATTATACAACAGGTTGTATAATGAAATTGATTAATTGATTGTATAAAAAAATAAAATTATTAAACATGGAGGAGTGTAGATGGTGCATTTAGTAGTCTCACAGCCTGTGGGAAGAAGCTGCTCTGTAGTCTGGTGGTACCAGACTTCTGTATCAGACTTCTGTATCTTTTGCCTGACGGCAGCAGGGTGAACAGGCTGTGGCTGGGGTGGCTGTTGTCTTTTAGGATCCTTTTGGCTCTGCGCAGGCACCTCACCTCCCCGATATCACTGATGCTTGGTAGATGGGTATCAGTGATGTTTTGGGCAGTTTTAATCACTCGCTGCAGAGTCTTCCTGTCCTGGGCCGTGCACATCCCATGCCAGTTTGTGATGTTTCCAGTCAGGATGCTTTCAATCGCTCCTTTGTAGAAGTTGACAAGTTTCACTGTCCACTGTTTTCTCAGTTGCTGGTCAGTCAGGAAGTGGTGAAGCATTTTGTCAGATTCCCTGAATTTCTAAAAGACGCAACCTAGAGCACAGCAGTACAACATGATTACAGCATTTCAGCTTCCTACCCTGAGGAAATGGCCACCGTGTGAATATGGTCTTTTTTAAACAGATCAGAGCAGACACACAGCTGATGTGAACAGTGCATCTCAGGTGCGGCTGAAACCTTGCTGCAGTGTTAGGGCAGCTGGACTTTCGGTGTGGAGGTCATTTTCTGTGCATGAGGCGCATGGTTCTCAGAAGAAATAGACAGAGAAAATGGTCCACTGATAGCAACAGTAACATTACATAACTGACACCTTTTGCTAATATTTTTGTTGTGACGACCCCTCCAGCCAGGCACTAGTGGTCCCTGTTGTTTGTTCTCTCTGTTTCTCAGGGAGTAGTCTTGGCTGGAGGGTCATCAGCTGCTCCACCTGGGCCCATGTGCTTTGCCATATAAATACATCCCACACTTTCCAGACAGGGAGAGTCCCACTCCCATTGTGAGCATGGTGGTCGTTTGTATTTTCATTTTCCATATACATTGCCACTCATTCATTCATCGTTCTGCATTACTGATGCACCAATATTACATGTTTTTGTTGACAATGTTTTTGTAAAAATGTGTTGTCTCCCTCCTTGTCATAGTCTTTGAGCCAAGCTGTGACAAAATCTGTAGAATATGTCATAGACCAGAAAAAGTCTTATTTTTTCTACTAACTAATTGACCTTCCATTTCAAAAACTGCATATGATGTCCATTAAAGACAAACTCAAAATGACAGGGCTGTGAGTAGCAGCACCATAGACGTGCCATCACCTCATCTACAATTAGCAAGTTATCCACTTGAATAATAAAAATACTTAACCGCACAATAAATTTATAGCTGTAAATATATGATACACTACCTCTACACTACTAAAATAAATTAATGAATGAATTTTTGTGCAGGCATCGCAGTAATGACTTAAGAGCCATTTTATAATGAGATTTGTGATTTGTGAGAGATAGGGAGGATGGAGACCCGAGGCTGCCTTTTTATTGGCTGGAGATTAAGGAATTACTTATTAATCTTATCATTCTACTGTTATTCTCATCATTGTACGTCTTTGTATGTGAACATTTGAGAGATATGGGAAGGAAAGAATGAAGGAGGAGCAAGGACACACAGACATTGACTTGGTCCAGATTTTATTCCTTCTTCTTCTCCTTCAGCATCCTCCTTCTTCTTCTGTGAAGCAGCAGCAGTAGTAGCAGTGCTATTTTGAGCACACAATTTTGTGTCAGATCCACCATTTGAAAACTGATGGATCCATTCCTACAAAATGACTCATAGCACAAAGTGAAAATACATGGATCTTGACTTGGTTGACAAAATGGCAGCTCCTGTGCAGACTGGATTCTCAATATATTATGGGAAATGATCAACTGAGGTAATAATTTTCCTTTTCATTTTTTCCCCTTTATTTTACTGCCTCGCTGGCATAGAAGTCCATTCTGTGTATTATACACTCCTGATCAAAATCTTTTGTTTTGTTTCTTTTTATTCTATTGTGTATGAGCGTTATGTACAACACCAACCTGCCAGTGGGACTAGAGATGGAAATTAGCCGCACGGCTACAATCTCACGTGTTTACATTTATATGTGCATTATTGAATTGAATTGAATTGAATTGAACATGTACTGTCCCATTTCTTTTAAAAAATAAATAAATCTACAAATCTACAAATCTGCAAATCTTAAGACCAGTTGAGAAATTGCAAGAATTTACATTTTGCATTGTTGGAACTTAAGAAGGTTATAAGTAGAGCTTCAAAATGCAAAAAGAAGAAATGGGAGTGAGACAAAAAAAAAATTGAGTAAGCAATTTATTGCAAACAACCATTAAACTGAAATAGGCTGTTGATGAAAAAAGGTTAAGACCACTGCCTTTAAAAGCCCAAATCTTGGCAAAAATGTGGATTCAGTGTCATTTTCTGTCAGGTATCCACACTGTCATGACCTCCTGATGGCAAAGGCAAAAAAGCTTTCTTGGTAATCACCTCAAAAATTTGTTTTGGCATGCTTGATGCTAGTGTTTCCAGGAGGCTAGTGGGAATGTTGCTCCAAGTGGTGAAGATGGCTTCACGGAGGGCATCCACTGTCTGGAACTGGTGTCCATTTCTGTAAACGTCCCTTGCCATCCAATCCCAAATGTTCTCAATTGGATTTAGATCAGGGGAACACGCAGGATGGTTCAAAAGAGTGATGTTATTTCTCTGGAAGAAGTCCTTTGTTAGGCGGGCATTGTGAACTACAGCATTGTCCTGTTGAAAAACCCAGTCATTACCACACAGACGATGGCCTTCAGTCATGAGGAATGCCCCCTTCAGCATCTCCACATAGCCAGCTGCTGTTTGATGCCTCTGCACAACCTGAAGCTCCATTGTTCCACTGAAGGAACAAGCCCCCCAGATCATGATGGCGCCCCCTCCACTGTGCCGTGTAGAAAACATCTCAGGTGGTTAGGGTTAGGGTTAGACTTTTTTGACTTTTTTGTTCCATAACCCTCAGGATCTTTTAGGAAGTTAAAAATGACTGTCTTAAGGCTGAATTATGCTTCTGCGTAAGAAGAGCGTACGGGGGTTGTGTGAAGCTTACGGGGGTTGTGTGACCGCCACAGAGCCTTGCCGCGCACCTCCCAAAAATTGTAACTACGCGGACCCTAAGCAGCCCCACAAGAGCTGTGATTGGTCTGCCAAAGTACATCATTTCCAGCATTTCGTTGCATCCGGCATCACATCCTGTTGTGCCGGCCGGCAGCGCCATTTTTAAAACAACTGTTGTGTCTCGACTCGTCGGTTGTGTTTGAAAATGTCACAGGGTCTACGTTGGTGGGCGGAGAATTGCTCAGTGTGTTTCACAGAGATATGTTGGACACACATGCGCTGTGTAGGAAATGCGTGCTTTGCACAACCCCCGTACGCGGAAGCATAATCCGGCCTTTACTGCATCCAACCTCAGCAGCAATGGCACACTGTGAGGGCCTTGTTGTTGGGCCTTGGTTATGCAGCTCAACAATCCGACCGCGTTCAAGGAGAGAAAGCTTTTTTGCCTTTGCCATCAGGAGGTCGTGACAGTGTGGATACCTGACAGAAAATGACACTGAATCCACATTTTTGCCAAGATTTGGGCTTTTAAAGGCAGTCGTCTTAAACTTTTGATCAGCCTATTTCAGTTGGTTGTTTGCAATAAATTGCTTACTCAAATTTTTTTTGTCTCACTCCCATTTCTTCTTTTTGCATTTTGAAGCTCTACTTATAACCTTCCTGAGATCCAACAGTGCAAAATGTAAATTCTTGCAATTTCTCAACTGGTCTTAAAATTTTGATCAGGAGTGTATGTTAAATTCAGTGTTTATTCCAAAAAAGCTATATATCCTTTTCTGGAAGGGAAAAACCTCAAACTGATTATTTAATATTATTCCACAGCAGAGCTTTAAGTTGCCCTGTGTATGAGTCATTATATTTCTGTCACTTTTCAAGAGTTCATATCATGTTTCTTCACGTGCCAGATATCTCATTTTGCAACAAAACACTTCAAATATAGTTACAAAAAACAACGGCTGGCGCTGAGGCAGAAGATTCCCTTACAAGTCCATGTTCAGATAGAGGACTCTCAGGTTGATTTCTTTCTTAATCCCTGCAGCCTCTACCTGGTCAGGAGGTTTAAGGGTTTGTGCTTTCTTATCTTATCTCTGGATGATCACTTGATTTCATTCCTCCTGACCAGCAAGGTCTTAGCTCTTTCATCCATGGCGCTGTCCTGTAATCCTCACCCCAAAGCCGGGCCTCCTTTAAATTGCCCGCTTTATCTCAAGGTCTTGATCTTTTCAATCTCACAGGCCGTAAAAGTACATGAGACTCATTTTCTGGCTGTAAATACACAGCACAGAGGATAACCATCCGAAATGTTTTAATCAGCATTCACTAGATGTGCACAGGAATTTGTGTTGGTCACAGAGGTGTAGAGCAGTGGTTCTCAACTTTTTTCGGGCCAGCGCCCCCCTGTACATCATCCAGGTTGCTTACTGCCCCCCATTAAATATCATGTAGTTTGGTCATCTTTCCTTAATATTAATGTTGATTATTATCTTGTTTTGTAGCTATAATTGGTATTATTTTTGACAAAAAAAAAAAAAAAAAAAACCCTGCACCCTGATTGTTAGGTAAAATTGCCAATTTTAATTACTATCCACAGCCAATCAGAAACTGTGGATTTAACAGCAGCCAATAAGAATTATGGGGGAAAAAAGGGTTTATTTCAGAACGGAGAACAAGAACAGCATTACAACAGTTACTAGACTAGAAAAGCCTATGACAGCCCAATTTTCATTTGTGGAAAAAGCTAAAGAAAAAACAGCCAAATTTTGTGAGCCCTAGAGGGTTTTCTTGATGCCTCATCATGACGCGCCATGGCACCGTTAGTGAGAGCCCTGCGCTTGGTGTGTATAGGTTATGGCATTGAATGACACAGTAAGTAGTAAGGACCTGCGGAGCCCGCTCTTATAACAGAGAGGTGAATCCGCGGTACCGGCACACCATGGCTAACACATCATCAGAAACGCAAGCGCGGCTGTTGGTGATGGGGACGGTCCTCCCTTACAAGTATGCATCCCCTGCATTAAAAATTGACTGACCCCGGGTGTCGGTTACCAAATACCTGGCAAATATAAATTCTTCAGCCATCTCCTGAGCGTTAAGATTTTTATAGCGGACATGCGCCAAAAGCAGAGCGCAAAAGCGCCGGATTCACTTAAGATGTGGGGGCCAAAAAGTGCCGTGTTGTGTGTTCAGCTCATTCACAGTGCCTCTATTCCGTGCACCTCATCCATGCCCCTATATTGCAACACTTACGGTATAAAAAAGAAAAAGACGTTTCCCAGTTAATATTACGTTTTTGTTCCCAAATATCAAGTTAGAAGAGCCATAGTGGTGGTGACATTTAATACAGGATGCTCTGATGTCCCATTCTCCTAAATGCAGCATGAAGTACGAAACAGAAATCATCAACTGCCGGAAACTCAGAGGTAAAGAGACTCCTGTAAACTGGCAGGTTTTTGCAAGTACGCCTAATTCTATATTTCAACCCATGTATGAATCTTTATGTGTTATTATAGTAAAGACTTTTATATTAAATATTTACATATATATTTTTATATTTTTTTCAAAGATCCCCAACGCCCCCCTGTCAAAAGAATTCTTTCCAACGCCCCCCGACCTTCTTTGAAGGTCGGGGGGCGTATGTAAACATTGTAAACATTCTTCTCAAGAATGTAAAACATTCTTCTCAGCTTGTCGGCTTTTCCTAAAGTGTCCAGCTTGTCAGCTTTTCCTAAAGTGTCCAGTTGGCAAGAAATCTGGCTTGATTCTTGTGTAGCTGTGTGACTAACACAGCTAAAAGAACAATAACAAAATAACAGAAAGCTTGGCAAAGAGTCCACGCACCAACCTGTGTTTCAGGGCCTTGTGCTCCTTCTGTGTTTTATCAAATCTCTGTTTTTCTCTTTCTTAAAGGCCCAGACCAGTGATTCTGCATGTTCAGTGTAATCAATCAATCAATAAATCAATCTTTATTTATATAGCGTCAAATCACAACAGAAGTTATCTCATGACACTTACAGGTAGAGCAGGTAAAGACCACGCTCGCAGTGAAGCTGCAACGCTATCAAAGAGACTCTCAATTTGCAAGGGACTAAAGGTAGCATAAGAGTCATTAGTTAAATTTAGAGAGAGGAAAGGAAGAAGATTAGAAAGAGGAAAGTGCTCTGAGCATTATATGGAGTCAACCTGGCTTGGCCCTAACTATAAGCTTTGTCAAAAAGGAAAGTTTTAAGTCTACTCTTAAAGATAGAGAGTGAATCTTTCTGCTTTTGGTTGAGCTGGTTTCAGTGGTCGGGGGGCAAACACAGTCTCTATGGGCATTTGGGTGGGTAACTGCTCTAATATGCAGAGACGCGTGTAGGACTGCAACTCTGCCTCCTGGTCTCATCTCTGGGTTGTCAGGCTTTAAGTCTAAGAAACTTGTCCATATTACTAGAGATGAGAGCTGCTCCATCCAAAGTGGGATGGAGGCCACCTCTCCTAATTAGACCAGGTTTCTCCCCAGAATGAATGGCAATTATCAATAAAGCCCACATTATTTTCTGGACACCACCGAGACAACCAGCAGCAGAAGGATGACATGCGACATGACTACGGAGTCCACCATTGTTTTTGCATAAGCACACACCGATTCAACACTAATTTTAGTTATCTCCAATTGACTCTGTGCACAAGACGAGTGACGCACATCCGGTTTCGCCAGATAGCGGCACTTCAGTTTCCGGTCTGTGTAGTGGCTAAGCCTAACGCTTACATATTCTCCCGGTGCCTCACGGATTTGCCCAGACTAACGATAAACTATGTCCACCGAAACGTTGCTGCCACTTCCCCTGCCCCCAAAAGCAAACAAGAAAAGGGTTTTAAGTTATACATCTCCAGCTATTTGCACAACATCGAAGGTATGTAATTTAGAGAACGTTAGCTAACGGTCGTTAGCTAGCTTTAGCTAACTAACGTAGATGGTTAGCACCAGGCGAATCACACTGTAACGTTTGTTGTGTAAAATGAATCTCGTTTTTGTATCCAGTGGCAAGTTAGCTGACTATACCTAAGGCCTTTATCATGAAGCAAGCTCAGTTTTCCCAGGATTTCTCAGACCTATCCGGCTACACTAACAGAGATCATGGTGATCGGGGATAACCGGTATCACGACGCTGGTTATCAACTCGCTCACTCAATCCAGGTTTGTCTCATCAAGAGCCGTGAACGCGCATGTATAAGGGAGGGCTCCGAGGCAGCTGACTGGAATAGTATGAGGAGGAAAAACAAAATTTACACACTAAATCGAACACCGTGGCTGCCGCGAAGAGAAGGCAGCCACGGCATAAATGCGCAAACTACACATCAGTGGCTCAAGTAGCCCACATCTGACGCTGACACCTATGAACTCACTGCACTGCACAGACGTGTTGCGTGTCTGTTTTACAGGCTATAATAATAAAGCGGACGCCAAAATCCAATCATGTCAGTACATCAAGTTGATAGCAGGTCAGCCCTATCCCTAACCCTAGCAGGCTAGCTCTCAGAACAGGTTTAGGATAGGCATCCTGTCCGGATGAGAGGTGAACCAGCTTTGTGATACAGAAAATCTGGAGTTGAGCCTGAAGTTATCTCGCTAACGCCTTAATCCCGCTTCATGATACAGACCTCAGGTATAGTCAGCTAACTTGCCACTGGATACAAAAACGAGATTCATTTTACACAACAAACGTTACAGTGTGATTCGCCTGGTGCTAACCATCTACGTTAGTTAGCTAAAGCTAGCTAACGACCGTTAGCTAACGTTCTCTAAATTACATACCTTCGATGTTGTGCAAATAGCTGGAGATGTATAACTTAAAACCCTTTTCTTGTTTGCTTTTGGGGGCAGGGGAAGAGGCAGCAACGTTTCGGTGGACATAGTTTATCGTTAGTCTGGGCAAATCCGTGAGGCACCGGGAGAACATGTAAGCGTTAGGCTTAGCCACTACACAGACCGGAAACTGAAGTGCCGCTATCTGGCGAAACCGGATGTGCGTCACTCGTCTTGTGCACAGAGTCAATTGGTGTTGCCGGGTGTCATTTGTGCCACAGTGAATAATAATCGGACCATATTTACGCTTATCCTTAGCCAGCAGCTTCAAATTTGATTCGACGTTCCCCGCTCTGGCTCCTGGAATGCATTTAACAATGGTTGCTGGTGTCGCTAACTTCACATTTCTCAAATTCAAGTCTCCAATGGTCAGAGATGGTTTCTCAGCGGGTGTGTCACTGAGTGGGGAAAATCTGTTAAGAGGTTGGGGGAGTCGTGTGTGCTTTGTTTTGTAGCTATGCTTCGCTCGGGCAGTCACCCAGCCGCATTGCCCTCCCTGTGCTTGGAGACTGTCGGGGGATTAGCAGCTACGCTTGTCCTGCTCGCACTGGCTGGCTATCTTTAGTGCGAAGCGGGGCTTCTAACTCACTGAGCCTCGCCTCGAGCGCTTCTATTCTATCACAATTTTTACATTTACCAGGAGCATGGTTGCTAAAGGAGGCAGAGGAATAGCTGAACATACCACGCGCCAAGCAGGAGAAGGAAGGGGAGAGGGAGGGAGAGGAGGAAGCCATTGCTAGCCACTAGGCTAAGTTAAGCTAAGTTAAGTGACGGGCAGAGAGGAAAGCGCTAAGAAGGAGGAAAAGATTGTATGCTTTGGTGAAACGAGTTAAAGTGTGAATGTACAGCAGGTAATATACTACAAGCTTACTATATGGCAGATTAGGGTTATTTAAGATGTGGAAAAATACGCTAAAAATATGCTAACAACAAACAGTAGCAACGAGCACTGCTTTAGGACCGGAAGGAAAAAATACGCTCACCGTCAGTACGTCAGCACGTCAGCACGTCAGCATCTACACACTGTTTCTGCTCATTTTTTTCCCAAAGCAAGCAGTTGTATTTTAGAACTGCCATATCATCTTTCCTCCCTTTTATCCAGCTGTTGGTTTCCATTCATTCCACTACAATATGAAAATGAACTTTCAAGACTTCAAACTTTCCTCACACCGGTATTACATCCCCGTAAAAAGTCCTTTCATAATAACTGAAAACTTTCATTAATAAAGTTTTAAGGACATTTTGAAATCACTGCAGAAGTGAAAAAAATGCTCCTTCCCCCTGGGAAAATAGTTCCCATGGAAATGTTTTTCTTTCCACAGCCAATTATCAGTTGTGTGGTTTATGAATGTTGAGGACTTTGTTAGCTGCAGAAGCAGAGCATTATAAGGTGGCTGTTTCAACCAAAATTTCACATTTTGATTATAGTTTGTGAAATCTTTACTTCCCCCACACGATTTGCTAAATGGTTTGTTGCCATGGCAAATGTGGGGGAATTTTAGTAAACTGACCAAACATTCAAAATGACAGGTACAATCTTTTAAAGCTGCAGAATTTTGCAGCTTGCATGATTTGTCTCCCTCTCCTGGCGATGAATTAAAGCAAAACATTAAAAGCCCCATGGCTTGAAAAATGCAATTTTCATTGTTTTTGCGTGATAGGGAAGGTCTCGGGGCCACATAAATACTGTCCCATGCATTAAACCTGATAAACGGAGAAGTGCACACAGCCCGTTCTTTGAAACTCTCCCTGTAAAACGAGCGGATTGCACTTCGCCTCTTTATGATGTCATAAAGAGGCGGAAGAAGCTAGCCAGCCCGCCTCCGCTCCCCAGGCAACAAGCTAACAAGTTAGCAACATACCGAAGAAACGTTGCTGCACCACAGACGGATGCAAGGAGACTTGCTCGTCTGTTCAGCACCGATTGTTTTATCAACCGGACACAATACAATGCTGGTTTCGCGAAGAAACTATTGAAAATGGACACTGCTGTCCCCACACTGTCTGGACCAACGTCAACTCTGCAACCGGTACGTGATTTTTTTTTCTCTGTCTCATCAAGACGGTAACATCCTTTAATAAACAGATTTGAGGTGGTTCAGGGTCTCCTGCCGTCTGTGGTTCGGGATCTGAGTCGGGCTCAAACATGTACGGTTGGCTAACTTTTTCATTATCTTTACATAGAGAACAGAACAGCACAGAGACAGCATTGTTGAGGGTAACCAACGACCTTCTTATTGCCGCTGACTGGATCCCCCTCCCTACTCATCCTCCTTGACCTTACAGCAGCATTTGACACCGTCGACCATCATATTCTCCTAAACCGCCTCCACACAGATATTGGTCTCCGCCACTCCTCAATGGACTGGTTCGCCTCGTACCTTGCTGACAGGATGGAGTATGTCAGCCTGGGGTCTGCCAGGTCTCAAGCAGCCCCTGTCATGTGTGGTGTCCCCCAGGGATCTGTCCTTGGACCCCTGCTCTTCATTTTATACATGCTGCCACTGGGTCATGTTATCAGCCGTCACGGCATTTCCTTCCACTGTTATGCCGACGACACTCAGCTGTATCTGTGAACCGACTCCAACCAATGCTCTACCCTGGCCTCTTCTCCATCATCATCATCTGCTTCTTCTTCATCATCAGTTCCGGCCCTCTCCAACTGCCTAGAGGAGGTTAAGGCGTGGATAAGTCACAATTTCCTACAGCTGAACAGCTCAAAAACCGAAGCCATATTAATTAGTACTCCTCGTCAGGTCCAGTCATCTCCCATAACTACCATCTCTTTTTCCGGTGAAGACATCCCCCTTTCTAACACAGTTACCAACCTTGGTGTGAAGCTGGACCCACAACTGACTTTTGCCAACCACTTCAAACACCTGTACAAAACCTGCTTTTTCCACCTCAAGAACATTTCCAAACTACGCCCCTTCCTCACTCTCTCCGATGCAGAGAAACTCATCCACGCCCTAATCTCCTCCAGGCTTGACTACTGTTACAGCCTGCTCATCGGTGTACCTGGTAAAAACCTTCAGAAACTCCAATTCATTCAAAACTGTGCTGCCCGAACTTTGATGAAAGTTCGCAAAAATGATCACATCACCCCCATTCTTCAGAACCTCCACTGGCTCCCCATAACCGCAAGAATTCAGTACAAGATTACCCTAATCACCCACCTCTGCATCTACAGCAAAGTCCCACAATACCTCAAAGACCTCGTTACCTCTCATTCATCCGCTCGCAACCTCCTGTCCCAAAGCTCCAATCTCCTTCACCCTCCCCACACAAGACTCCGCACTATGGGAGACCGAGCTTTCTCCTCCGCTGCCCCCCACATCTGGAACTCCCTCCCTGATAATCTCAGAAAACCCCAGTCTGTGGACACCTTCAAAAAAGGACTTAAAACTTTCTTGTTCAGGCAGGCATTTTTAAGCTGTCCTTAGTTGCCCTTGTATTTTTATCCTGTGTTTCTTACTCTTCCTTTTAGCTGTTCTCTCCCTGTTGATGATTTTTACTGTTTTACTGCTCTCTGCGTTTTTGTTATGTTATTTTAGGTTTTTGTAGCACTTTGAGATTCTTTTATGAAAATCGCTTTACAAATAAAATTTATTATTACTATTATAGTGGCAATTTGGTCATAATTTCAGAAGCCAGTATTTTTTATTTGCACCTAATACCTGATTGCACTTAGGTTTGATACATGCTAAAATGTTTAATAATTTAGAAGTTATAAACATGTTAGTCATTTTAAAAAATTGGCAAGCAAGGGCTCTATTTTCCCGGCGCAGCGCAGGGTGGCGCAGTGAGGCGCAGTGAGGCGCACCCCACGCAGAGCTATTTTCGACCAGCGCAACCCGTGGGGCGCACAGTTTTGTATTTTCGCAGACCGAGGTGCGCTGAGATGGGAGTGGCGGCGCAGCAGGGGGAGGTGTCGACAGATTCAGCTTGGCGCAGTGACATTTTCGTGCCAAAAGCTCGCCTCCTGAAACCAGGTCTACTTTCGGCGCAAGGCGCAGCGGGGCCGGCACAGTGGAATTTTGGCTGACAGGCGGGCAGTGCGCACACGTCACCACAACCTCACAGATTGTCAGGCACATTAACAATGCAATAAATACCCACAAAAAAAACACTATTCAATGCTATAATCTCAATCAGCACATAAATGTATCTCCATATCAACTGTCCCATCACAACTGATGTCAGATCAAAGGAGATTGTCATCGTTTGGCAACGTAATGAAAACCCAACCTGATCACCTGTCAGTCAAACAATATGTCCAGTACGGTGATGTCTTTTTTCCAGTCATGGTGTCTGGCGCTGCTCCTGTTAACTACACAGTTCTTCTTCCATATATATAAATATTCCACACTGGGTTTCCGTTATCGGGATAATCATCGGACTATGACTGGTAAAATCTGTCAAAGTCCGGTAATTTTTAAATGTCCGGTGAAAATATTCCCTCTAAGCACAATTTGAATGTTATTAAAACAATCAATCAAGTCAATTTTCACGTAATTTTATTTATTTATTTATTTAAAAAATAGCCTGCGTGATCCCTGTCTCCAGTGTACCAGAGAGAGAGAGAGAGAGAGAGGTTTTTCTCTGCAGAACCGGATCAAAACAGTGCAGCGAAGTCGCCTGGGGGAGAACAAAGTCACAAGACTGATGCGCATTGCAAGTTGCGGAGAGACACTTGAGACTTTTGATTTTAATTCAGCTGCTGAATTAAGTTTTTATTCCTCCTTGTCAGTTGTGTAAACTTTCATTACGCCTTCACGCAGCGCATTTTAAAGGCGAGGACAGGGGCTCATTTGATTGGTTTAAAGTGAATTGGCTGTGTCAAACCCACTCCACGCCTTCTCTCCACCCTTGCGCCGGTAGGAGGAACGGCGCAGTAGTTGCGCCACGGCGCGCGGCGTGCCAAAATTGCAAAATCAACTTGGCCACACCCAGTTGGCACAGCATAGCTGCGCTGCGCTTCCGCCTCACCTGGGCTGCGAAAATAGAGCCCCAAGTGTTAATTGCAAGCCCGGTCATAACATTAAAAGATACTTATTTGTGTTTATGCAAACCATGCATTCTAATGAAATCATAGAGTAGACACATAACCTAACCTGATATAAAATGGACACCGCATATGCAAGCATTTTTGATCGTGTCCTTAGTCCAGTCTACATGAAGCTACATGATAGCTTGAAGCCGCAGCCACCTTCGGTTGCTTTGAAATGGTTGCGATCCAGTCGGTATCCTATAGAATAGGGTTTCTCAACGGGGGCGGTACCGCCCCCCAGGGGGCGTTCAAAGAAGGTCGGGGGGCGTTGGAAACAATTCTTTTGACAGGGGGGCGTTGGGGGGTGTTGGGGGGCGTTGGGGATCTTTGAAAAAAATATAAAAATATATATGTAAATATTTATATATATAAATGTCACCACAAGTATGGCTCTTCTCCAATAGCAGCGGAATTGGGGGGTTCGGGGCCTTTCAGGATTCCCGACAGGCCCTGAATCCCCCACAAGGTCTCGCGATGCTGTTGTCACCGGCGCGCAGTGCTTTTCATAGATATAGAAACGTTTCTATATCTATGGTGCTTTTGGCTAGCAGCGAAGGTGGAGATTTCCCATGAAAAGACTTTCTAACTTGATATTTGAGGAACAAAAACGTATTATTAACTGGGAAATCAACACCAGGCCTCAAATCCAAAGGAAGTGAGGTCTTTTCAAACGGAATGGTACAAAAAGAAAGAGCGGGTTGTGTGGATGTAGTCAAGCTAGCAGGTTGTTGGGCTTTCCGAGTCTCCTTTTCTCGGCGGGTCGCGGCAGCGTCTGGCTGAGAGAGGCTGATTGCGACCTGCACAGCCTGCCGAGGCTTTGCCGAAGCACCAAACCACTACAGCCCACATCCGAGGGGTGTACTACAAAGCAGGTTCAGTGGGTTAGCGAGGTATGTTGAGTCTAAAGCCAGGCTTTCCTGTATCACGAAGGTGGCTCTCTTTTAACCCGGCTAGATCACCATGGTAACTTATGCTTAACTCATAACCTGGTCCCGACCAGGTTATGAGTTAAGTTTAACCCCCCCTGGCTATAAAAGCGGCGCTATCTCACCCAGGTGAAATCACGAAAAGTAATTTTTGTCCGGTGTTTGGTGGCACATATGCACAATGCAGGTATACTATTAGTGGTGCACAGACTTCATGTTTGTTAGAAATAGTCCGTTGTATCACAGACTTTGTTATAGTAGGCTACTTTTTTTTAAAGGAAACCCCTTATATTATAACGGTGACTGTCACGGCATGATGATTGGACGGGAGCAGCCCGTGGTGATTCAAACGCACTCCAAACACCACTTATTCCCATTTAGAAAAAAAGATTTAACAAAAAAGGAGCCAACAAACATCAACAGAAATGGCTCCATAATTCAAGTTAAACTTCAAATGTAACGAACAATTATCTGAAACTACTGACAAGTAGCTCTAAGCAGCGTAAATAGTGGTCAAAATTGTCATGTAACCATGGTAACCACCGCCTGCTCCGTCCGACACTGCTAGACTCACCCACACACACCTTCAGTCACCTGACTTAACCTCAGGCTTTACCTCCAATTCCTAGGCAACACTCCCATAAGGCTACTGAAGTTACATATTTCTAAACTAAAATTCATAATACTGAATGAATATTGCAGCAATTATTTAAAATGGCTATAACAGTGACAGAATCCACAAGCTTTGTGCTTCCTTTGAAATTAATCGCCAACTCTCCTCTCTCGCCTTATTTGCGGCCACAGTGTTGCTCTTAGCATTAATTTTATTTTTGAAATTTTCATAGCTTTCCATGAGGACAAGCTGCTCCTCTTGCGTGAAATATGCAGCCCGTGAACGGTCCATTTTTCACGGAAGTAGAATCATATGACGCCAAAACGCCCCCTTTTCTGTGAACGCGCACAGAGCACAAAGCTGGCAGCCGGGCTTAACAAACCTTGATGAGAACCAACGTCGTGATACCACTTAACTTTGACTGGAGCTTTAGGTTTTGTTGAGCCTGATAGTGAACACAAAGCCTGGCTATATTGAGCCTCCTTCGTAGTACAGCCCTCCGCTCTCTGATCAACCTGAACAGCTTTGGGAAGAGCCGGACAGACACAGCGCTGGATTAGCTAACCCTAACATCACTGCACACAACGAAAAGGTAAAAGCTAACAGGGATTTAAAAGTCTTTCTCTCCTGGTTGTGCTCGTATGTGAGTGACTCAGTAGCTTTTTAGGCTTTTCAGACTTAGTTGTACTTGGAGGTTTAATGGTGTGTGATCGGAGCGGGCAGTGTTTATAATGTATTGTTGTTGGTCTTATAGACTGCACTGCAGCTGGAAGTCCTGTGTTGTTGAGATTCAGCTGATTTCTTGTTGTGAGCTTGTCTTTAGGATCTCCTGGGGTCCGTTTCACGAAGCAGGTTCAACAAACTCCGAGTCTTACCCCGAACTCTGAGTTGATCTACTCTGAGATAGGAAACTTTCGAGTTTTCGGTGCCAGAACAGCTGATTTGAGTTAGTTTGATCAACTCAGAGTAGTTTCACCTGGAGTTAAGCGTGTGTACCACAGCTATAAAAAGACAGCGTCAATGGAGCCCCGATTTGAAGAGTCACCATGGCAACGGGGAAGCGTCGGGCTGCGTTTTTCACCCCAGCTGAATTGGAAATCTTAATGCATTCGTACAGCGAGTTTGAAAAAAAGTGCAACACCGCTGCAGCGGCAAAGGAGAGGGAGACGGCGTGGGAGAACACTGCTGCTCGGGTCAATGCGTAAGTTTAAATGTAGTCCGTTGCAATCACAATAATATTTCTGGGGAAAACTGCTTGAATGGTTGCCTATTAATTTATTTCATTTAGGTGCAATCCCGCGGTGGAGAAGCACACTTGGCAGCAGTTTAAGATGAAATATAAAAACATTGTTCAAACAGGTAAGACCTCGGTATAAACATCTATGCGCGGTCACCATCTCCCGATGAAAATTTAATTCTCTGCGCAGTAACACTGCACCTTCATCCACGGGATCGTTGTCGAAAGGACATGCCATGTTCGTGAAAAAAGTCGCCACCTAACTACTAATGGACTTCTAATAAAGGCCTACTGACTGTTTATTATTATTATTATTATTATTATTATTTTAAATAACAGACGGCAGAACTAATATGCCACGCCAAAACTCGCCTGCTGACTGAATGAATGAGGAAGTTTAATACCGCGTGTGGCTGAAAGAGGGCGGACACAGAGAGAAACTCGAGGTTTCATGAGAAAAACCTGGTCCCGACCAGGTTAGTTTCATGGAGTCTGTTACTGCGGTAACTGACCGAGAGCTTAAGTTACCTCCCTCTGTGAAACAGGCTAGAGTTAGGCCTACCCCTCTTTCTCTGCTTTGAGTTACCTCCCTTTGTGAAACGGAAAACTCAGTTTCTCTCATTTCAGGGTTAACAGACTCAGAGTTTTCACTAAACCTGCTTCGTGAAACGGACCCCTGGGCTGTAAATCCTGCAGAAATGCAGGTGAATGTTTGTCTCAGAAAATTAAGTGGCAGTAATTACGTGCGCACTATAATTCGCCGATGTCAATTTGTCATTTGACAGTTTTTTCTTTTGCTTTTTCCATAAATGAAAATTGGGCTGTCATAGGCTGTTCTAGTCTAGTAAATGTTGTAATGCTGTTCTTGTTCTCCGTTCTGAAATAAACCCTTTTTCCCCCCATAATTCTGATTGGCTGCTGTTAAATCCAGTTTCTGATTGGCTGTGGATGGTAATTAAGCGACACCTCAATTAAGATTGTTTGTTAAAATTGTCAATTTGTAAAGAGCAGGTTTTTTTTTTAAATCAGAAAGAATACTAATTATAGCTACAAAACAAGATAATAATCAACATTAATATTAAGGAAAGATGACCAAACTACATGATATTTACAGGGGGGCGGTAAGCAACCTGGATGATGTACAGGGGGGCGCTGACCCGAAAAAGGTTGAGAACCACTGCACTAGAGGCAACTCTAGCAACCACCCAAGCAACTTTGGTGAGTCTGGGGAATGGTGTTGCAGAAATTGAAGAAGCTAATTCCAACTCCATCCAGGTACAGGACCAACTATTTAAACAGAGACAGAAACAATTTGAACTGGGGGATAAACTTCAGAAACTGTTAGCCCGACAGCTGAGGGGTTTGCAAACTAGTAGAGCCATATACATAAGTGCTTTAGGGAATACCAGCAATTGTATACAGTGGTCCCCTGTTAATCGCGAGAGTTACGTTCTAAAAATAACCCGCAATAGGCGAAATCCGCGAAGTAGTCAGCTTTATTTTTTGCAATTATTATAGATGTTTTAAGGCTGTAAAACCCCTCACTACACACTTTATACACTTTTCTCAGACAGGCATTAACATTTTCTCACTTTTCTCTCTTGTTTAAAGACTCTCAAAGTTCAAACCTTCGTAGAAAAATAAGTCCAGTAGGGTTAACTGTATATCGAGGGCTGAGGGGAACGTCACTGCATGGCTAGAAAATATAAACCTTCCTAAATTGAGTGATGCTGCGTGTGAAACGATTAATGATTACATCACTGTTCAAGAGATTTTAGACACTATAAAATCGTTCCCCAATGGTAAGAGTGCTGGCCCAGATGGTTTTGGAATAGAATTGTATAAGATGTTCCCAGAAAAGTTGGCCCCCCTTCTGCTGAGGATGTTTAAGCACTCATTTGAAACTAAAGAATTCCCAAGATCTTTGTATGAGGCTAATATTTCACTAATCCCAAAAGAAGAAAGAGATGAAACAGAACCCTCATCTTATCAGCCTATAGTGGGGAATTACTTGCTAGTATTGGCAAATAGGTTAAACAAACATATTACCTCCATAATCCATGCTGATCAAACTGGCTTTTTCCCTGGAACGTTCTCTTTTTTTCAATGTTAGAAGATTATTGAACATATTATACCATAGTTATAAAGGGGATCAGAAGGGGCCTGTTAGATGCAGAGAAAGCCTTTGACCAACTGGAATGAGCATATATGTGGAGGGTATTGGAGGAGTTTGGATTTGGTAGCCACTTTGTTTCTTGGATTAAAATATTATATGCAAACCCATCCTCCTCCAATCTTACAAATCAAGAAAGATCAACCCCATTCCCGCTACACCGCAAAACACGCCAAGGCTGCCCCCTCAGCCCACTTCTTTTTGCCATTGCTATTGAGCCTCTGGCTATTAGTATTACACAACATCATTCTATCAAACCCATTTGGCTCAGAGATGTGGATCACCATCTTTCTCTGTATGCAGATGACCTAGCAACCTTAACATCGCAGCCTGAGAAGTCCATTCCCATCCTATTAGACCTCATACAGTCATTTGGTGATGTTTCTGGGTATATTATTAACTGGCAAAAAGCAAATTTATGCAGTTTGAGGCAGAATTCTTGCATAATTTACCTTTCAAAATTACATATAAACTGAAGTATCTTGGAGTAATTTTGCATAAAGATCCTTAATTAATTTACAAATTAAATTTTCATGATAAGGTGGACAAGTTGAAAAGAGTATCTTTGAATCTCAGGACCTAGAGGAGTACACTACATCTGTACTCCTTTACATCAAGCACTGCACAGACACCGGCGCCCTTGAAAAACACATCCAGGTGTATGCCAAACAAAAACTCTGGATGACGAGAGAAGTCAGGACCCTGCCAGGGAAAGAAACACGAGCTTCAGGTCCTGTGATGTGACATTGTACAGTGCAGCCAAGGCAAACCTGAAAAGGGGTATCAGACAGGCCAAGCTGGATTATAAAAACAAGATTGAGGACCACCTCCACAGCAACAACTCTAGGCAGGTGTGGCTGGGGGTTCAAAACATTACAAATTACTAACCCAGATCCAACGCAGTGGATGGAAATGCAGTGCTAGCAGAGGAGTTAAACTGCTTCTTTGCTCGCTTTGAACAAAACACTTGAGCAGGAGCTACATCACATCCACCAGCAAACACCAGCCACATCTTCACTGTGGAGGAGCATGAGGCGAGGCGTGTGCTTAGGAAAGTAAACCCCAGGAAAGCAGCAGGACCCGACCACGTCCATGGGAGGGTTCTGAAGGACTGCGCTGACCAGCTGTCAGGGGTTTTTACATCAATATTCAATCTGTCCCTTGCACAGGCCACAGTCCCATCCTACTTGAACTCCTCAACCATCATCCCTGTCCCAAAAAAGACCACCATCCACAGCCTAAATGACTACAGACCAGTGGCTCTCACTCCAGTCATTACCAAGTGCTTTGAGAAACTGGTCAGAACTCACATCATCCAAGCAACCCCACCTTCACTTGATCCCCACCAGTTTGTATACAGGAAAAACAGATCAACAGAGGATGCTATCGCCATAGCCCTCCACATAACTCTGACCCACCTGGAGCAGAAGAACAGTTATGCCAGGCTTCTCTTCCCTGACCTCAGCTCAGTATTCAACATGATCATACTGGTAAACAAATTAATCAACCTCGGCCTCCCACACTCCACCTGCATCTGGATTAAGGACTTCCTTAGCAACCGCCCACAGAGAGTCAAAGCAGGGCCTTTCTCCAGCACTCAGCCTCAACACAAATAATCATGGACTTCAGGAGAATCCGACCTGACTCCCAGCCCCAGTTCCTGGTCTTCACCTGGACGATGACCTCTCCTGGAAATCTAACACCACTGCGCTGATCAAGAAGGCACAGAAGCGACTCCACTTCGTAAAGGTCCTGAAAAACAATGCCTTAACCAAGGAACTGCTGGTGTCCTTCTACAGATGCTCTGCGCAAAGTGTAATGGTGTACTGCATTACAGTGTGGTTTGTTGCACTGACAGCGCTCCAGAGGGTCATCAACACAGCACAAAAGATCATCGGCTGTACTCTCCTCTCCTTAGAGGAGCTGTCACAAGAAAACCTGCAGTATCCTGAAGGACTCACTCAACCCAGCACACCACCTGTTCCAACTGCTTCCCTCCGGGAGGCGGTACAGGTCAATGAAGACTAAAACAAACTGACTGAAAAACAGTACATATCCCAGGGCTGTTGAAATAGTTAAAATAGCAAATAGTGCAATATATTTATTCTTTTTACTTATTGTAAATTTATTGTTTTTATTTACTGTTTGTTTTAGTAATTTATGTATTAGGGTTTTTTTCTTTTTATTCTTTCACTATTGAAAGGCACTGTAAACGGAAGCGCACACAATTTCGTTTCGTTTCTGATTCTGATTCTAGATATTGGCAAGTAGCTTACTCTCCCTCTTTCTATGGTGGGCCGTATAAATGCTATCAATATGGTTTCCCTGTCAAGATTTCTGTACCTCTTCCAAAATCTTCCTATTTTCTTAATAAAGTCATTCTTTAAATCACTAGATTCGGGGCGCCCAGGTGGCTCACCATGTACCAGGGCTCAGTCCCGATCGTTGCGACCGGGGTCCGAATCCGACCTCAGGTCCAGGTGCTGCATGTCATTCCCTCCCCTGCCTTTCCTGTCTATCTCCACTGTGACTGTCAAATAAAGCAGAAATGCCAAAAAAAATATTCTTTAAATCACTAGATTCAATAATTATGCCGTTTATCTGGGGTTTTAAAGCGCATAGAATATCAAAAACTCATTTACAAAAACCAAGAGAGAAGGGTGGATTTGGGTTACCATGCTTCCAGCATTACTATTGGGCAGCGAATCTTTGAGCTCTGGCTTACTGGCAGGAAAGCTATCTTGATGGCTTGATACTATCTTGAACGAATACTCCCTCCTGGGCGGCTGTTGAAAAAGCAGGGGTTATAAACAGTTCACTTCCAGCAGTTCTTTTCTCAACATCTGAACTCCCTATAAACTTGAGGGAGGGGGGGGGGGGGGGTTAAACTGGGAAATAAACACTGGGGAGCTTACTTATGTGATTACACATCAGGCAATCTGGTATGACACCTCACAGGCGCTCACACGGCTTCACAAATAATAGCGACAACAAACACTCAAAGTGCCTCTGTCCGTCAATGTCTACTCAATTCTTATGGTACACAAAGGGTTAACAGTCGGTCTCCGCTAGAAGTCCCGCCTCTAACGTAATATCGCTCATCGATTGGCTCTGCCGTTTCTTGCTAATGCGTGATTGGCCGTCCCCGCTGTCACTCTATGTGGTTGTAAAAAAAGCGCCGGAGGTCGCGCACAGCAGAGTTTGTTTCACTGGTTGGCCAGCAGACGCACACGGACTGTGTTCTTAACTGTTTATTTTGTCAGGTGGCAGTTAGAACAATAGTTCAGCATCCTTCTTTGAAATGAGAACTTTTATCAGGCACATTGGCCTGTTGTCTCCAGGGAAGCAGGGATTATCCATTTTTACTAACCATGATTTAAAATGTCAAGCTTATAGAACTGTAGAGCCACAACAACACTGAGATTTTTTTTTTTTTTTTTTTTTTCAAATAAGAGCAAGGCAATGGACACTAATCTGTTTGTATTTAGGTATTTAGGGCCCTATCTTGTGCCACCCGCTATCCGCTGCCACGACCCGCTACCCGCAAATTGCGGATTTAGGAACTTCCGCTATCCCTAAACGGTATCTTGCGCCACCCGCTACCCGCTATCCATTATGCCGACTGCATCATTTGCGCCTGGAGGTGCGTCGTGGGCGTGTTTCATGCGCTATCCCTAAAGTTGCTATCTTGCGCACACACTTTAGGGATAGCGGATAGCGGGTGGTCAGGACCACCCGCTATCCGCTTTCCCTAAAGTTTGGGCTGTTAGGAGAGCGCGTCCAGGCGGCTTCAATGCGCGCCCCGACGGAGCCTCACCACACACACGGTCGGACTGATACCGGGACGCCGCCGGAATGGACTGAGTATATTACTCATATAGACTGTTCAGAGGAAAGACTGTTTTAATTGGACACTTATGCCAGCACGTTTTATTGTTTTATCATAAGACAGCAGCTGTGCTATATTTTTATCTTTAATATTTTATTTGCCCAATCTACCTTGTCAATAAATTAGTTTACACATAGTTCCACCTCTGCCTCTTGTGTGTGTGTGTGTGTGGTGTGACCCGGGGATTTTACTCAATCAGTACAACCTTGTGACACGTCCACTTGGACAAATGTGGCTCCACCTCCCGAATTAACTCGCCTATAATATAATATATAATATGTATATAAAGCCAACTTGCTTTAGCCTCAGTAGAAGCCCTGAGAAAATCTACCTCTCTCTCTTCATCGCGGGTTTAGGATTTAGGATTTAGGATAGCGCATCCTGCCCTTAAAGGCAATGGCACCTGGCACACTGATTGGTTTAACTGGCGTAACGCCCAAAACACACCTATGCATAATATAGCGGGTAGCGGAGGTGTTTTGCGGATAGCGGGAGGTGCACAAGATAGCAACTTTTACGGGGGAACGCCTCTTCCTAAATCCTAAATCCGCAAATAGCGGGTTTAGGGAGTCTGGCGCAAGATAGGGCCCTTAGTGTCAAACATTTATTTTATTTTATTTATGTTTCTGTATGGTGTTGTTGATGTGCAGTATGATGCACAGTTGCACTAAAGACAAGAACTCAGTTAAATTGCCTGCTTGTCTTTCTTTAGTTGCCTTTAACTTACAACATTACAGAATTATTAAATACTTGTAGTCAGTATAGATATTCATATATGCAGTATAAAAATTAATGTCAGTCCCTTACTAGTTTTATTTTTTCTGATTATGATCGTTTGCTTGTTTATTTGATCAGCTCTACATGACATGAAATTGCAGTCATAAATGCAAAAAACATCAACTTTCAGGGGCGCCGCCTTGGAGCGCCTTTCCGTCCCCACCAATGTCAAAATCAAACCTACCCCCTTGGATGAGGCTATGTACTATTGCTGCTAATGAACTAGCTAAGAGTACAAATGTGGTTACAAGTATTATGCTTATCGATGTTATTGGTGTCAGGGGGTCCCCGGAAAATTTTGACCCCTCCAGGGCACTGGCGCCGGAAACGGGGGGGCCAGGGGGCCATTGGCCCCCCCCACTTTTACCCTCCTCCCACGTTATTTTTAATCACAATCAGAGTCCCTATATTGCAACACTTACGGTAACTCATACGTTAGGTAAAATACAGGGAGGGGCCATTGAGAGAAAGATACAGCTGACAGCAGGCACTCACAAATTATATCTGGTTCGCACTCAAACATTTCTAGTGCACAGCGTAGTATAACGTAGCATGGTGTGTTTTATTTTTCTCTCAATGGCCCCTCCGCGGCTCCGTAGTACATAAACATAAAACAAGAGAAGAATATTTACATTTTTTATCCAATCAAAGAGGACGTCACACAATTCAAATACATGCAGTGTACTATACATCAGCCAATAAAACTGTTTCATTGCTGTGTGTTGTTGTGAATTGACTGCTTGCATCTGCAAACATGTCCGAACTGGTGAAAAAGAAAACAAAACACTGCCAAACAAAATTGAACTTCATGAAGAATGTCGGGAATCCCGACAGGCCTTGAACCCCCCACAAGGTCTCGCGATGCTGTTGTCACCAGCGCGGGATGCTTTCGGCTAGCAGCAAAGAAGGAGATTTCCCTTGAAAAGACTTTCTAACTTGATATTTGAGGAAAAAACTTAATACAAACTGGGAAACCAACACCTGACCTCAAGGATTTAATCCAAAGGAAGGGACAAAAAATGCGAGGACTTTTTAAACGGAATGGTACAAAAAGAAGGACCGGGTTGTGTGGATTAGTCAAGCTAGCAGGTTGTTGCTCTCCGAGTCTCCTTTGCTCGGCGGGTCGCGGCAGCGTCTGGCTGAGAGAGGCTGACTGCGACCTGCACAGCCTGCCGAGGCTTTGCTGGAGCACCAAACCTCCACAGCCCACATCCGCTCTCAGATCCACCTGAAGGCCTTCGGGAAGAGTCGGACAGACACAGACACAGCGCTGGAGGAGCAGCTCAGATTCCACATCAGTGCACACAACGAAAAGGTAAAAGCTAACAGGGAGATCTCTCTCTGGTTATAAAATCTTCCTATGTTGTGCTCGTATGTGAGTGACTCAGTAGCTTTTTAGGTTTTTTAGACTTAGTTTTGCTTGGAGGTTTAATGTGTGATCCAAACGGGCGGTGTTTATAATGTATTTTAAAACGGGTGCTTCCCATCCTTAAATGTGATTGGCTGAGCCGCGTTCCATGCTGTTGTAAAATCTGTGTAACCCACTGGCAGACCGCGGCACAAAATATCCCTGCGCCACTGTAAACGGACATAGCGTTGCCTAGCAACCAACTACTCTGCGCTCAACTTACTCGTTAGGTTAAATATCAGACTTTGTAGTGAATTTTGATTTGCTGGGTGGCCTGAGCCTGGATGAGTGGTTGGAGGAGGTGCTTGGTGTCTGTTAAAAGACGCTGAATTCACCACCAGCAACAATGTTTTCGGCGGTGTGGTAAAGAAACTCCGCCGAAAAGGACGTGACAAATCTTCCCACCACCAAGCCATAACCGAGGCAGACTGCCAGAAGATGAAGCACTTTCAGGCACGAAGTTCAAACACACCTTGGGGGCTTGTCTGTAAAGTCTGGTTTGACGTGCAGCTTCATATGGGACGCAGGGCGAACGAGGGCAACCGCAAATTAAAGGCCGACTCCTTCAGCATTCGCCAAGACGGAAATGGCCTAAAATATGTCACCCTGTCTTTGAACGAATGCATAAAAAAATCACGAAGATGCTGCCGAAAAAAAAAACATAGAAAGCCTGCGGGGATTCATATATGAGTAGCTGGGTAACCCACTGTCCGGTGGCCTCCCTGGAGAAATAGCCTACCTCTCCCTGCTGCCTCCTGATCCACCTGCCTTTTATCTCCACCCAAAGCGGACACAGTGTGACAGTGCCGATGTATGGTAAATTACCATACATCTATTTCGTTTTAACCTGTGTATTTTTTTACTATGGGCGAAATGACAAATAAAGGAATCTTGAATCTTAAATTTAAATTAACAGTATACTTATATTATTATTGTTATTGTTACATCCGACGTTAGGCATACGTCTGCGCAAAAACGCACCTGTCACGAAATGCACGCCACCGTCCCTGCAAAGAGGAGTCCAAACATAATTGAACACTATTTTAACAATTGCACTATTAATGGAAATATCCAATTCAACATTAATGAGCCCAAATAGCCTGATGTGACATGATGATGTCACTAGATGAAAAAGCAATCTTAGAGTCTGTGTTGCTTGGTAACCGTTCTGTCCACTCTATCTTGCTTGGTGGAAGAATGAATAGTTCTCAATTTTATTGTTGCATTATTACCAATAAATTCTTGATTTTTCTCTTGTGTGTTTATTTTATGGGCTATATGTAGGGTAACCGTTTTATAAAAGCAATAAGCCCCGAGAAGCCGTGGGTTACAGTGATTTTACAACGGCTGAGGGGCGTTGTAAATCACTGTCACCCACGGCTTCTCGGGGCTTATTGCTTAATTGTTGTTGCTCTTTTAGACTGCACTGGGGCTGGAAGTCCTGTGCTGTTGAGATTCAGCTGATTTCTTGTTGTGATCTTGTCTTTGGGAGCTCCTGTGCGGTAAATCCTGCAGAAATGCAGGTGAATGTATGTCTCAGATAATTAATTGGCAGTAATTATGTGTGCACTATAATCCGCTGATGTCAGTAACTTCATTTTTGACAACGGCAGCTTGATTGACTTTGCAGTGGTTTTAATATTGAGTTCTACTTAATATATATTTTTGTATGGATGTATTATGCGATTTCAGCTCTGGCTGATCCTGCCTACCCAGCCACGGACCTCACTGCGCCTTAATTCATGATATACATTGAAACGACAAGTCCAAAGCATTAATTTTAAAGACACCTCAATCTTGGTGATGGATTTGGGGCATGTGTGTCTGAGTTAACGGGAATGAGCCAAACGTCGTTTTATTTTTTATACCGTAAGTGTTGCAATATTGGGGCGTCGATGAGGTGCACGGAATAGAGGCACTGTGAATGAGCTTAACACACAACACGGCACTTTTTGGCCCCCCCACTTCTTAAGTGAATCCGGCGCTCCTGCTCCAGGGGGTCCCTGGGCCAAAAAAGTTTGAGAACCCCTGAGTTAAAGAGCATACTCACTTTAAAAGACCTATACATTGATAAACGGTTTGCATCATTCACCCAGTTAAAAGACAAGTTCTTTCTTCCATCAACACATTTTTTTAGATACCTACGAGCAGGGTGAAAAATTTACTTTTTACCTCATCTGCCATTGGCTACTGACCTCCAAAAATTTACTGGCCAAAAACATTTTTCACCGGCCAAAAAAAAAAAAAAAAAAAAAAAAAAATCATGCCTTATTTGATTTAAAGTAATTACCATAGGTTTTTATTGTGAAAATCCAATTTAAACAACACTTAAAGAATACAGTTATGTACAGATTAAATTAGATTATTTTATTTATTTTAAATTAGGTTATTTCATTTCAAGGTGCTGCATCATCATCATCATCTATCAAAAATATATTTAAAAAGTGCTATGTATGCAGCAATCTTCATCATATAACATATATACATTATTTGAAAATAATCCTATTAACTATCTTGTAACTATCTATTGCCACATTGCTCCCATTCTCATCTATCCAAGCCCAGCGCCATTTATTCTTAACCCTCTTAACCCTGCAATTAAACTAAATCCGCCTTGATTTATTTTGCTTTTTATGGTTGTAGAATTGTGCAATGAGTGAGTGTTTTTGCACACCATCGGAAAGCTCCGGTTCTCTGCTTTCAGAAACCGTCTGATTTTCTTCGATCGCACCATTGGTTCAGCAGTTACGGTACTGAGAAGCTCATATTACAAACATGTGACACACCAGGGTAGTCGTACAGAGTTGCCGTAATGGCATTGTACATAGGCGCAAAGCTCTGTTTCTCTGGTTTCCGACGTTTTTTGAAGTTTCTGTATTTCATACACAGTCTGGGAGATATCCATATGTAATGTAAGCATGCCGAATCCTGTCGGTGCCGACATCATCGGTTTAAGAGACATCTTTGCTGTGTTCCCCGGGCTTCATGAGCTTGCAGCCCATCCTGTGGGTTGCAGTGCATCACTGTAGGCTAAAGGCTGGTAATGAGGCTCACTTTTGACGGCAAATGGAGCGCCTGACTGTCAACACCCAAGTCCCGCCCCCGCCCTACTTATGATTGGCTAGTAGGCCTATTGTTAGTGTGATTGAGAACGAAAGCTGCGCTTCTATTGGATACAGAGAAATGCATCTTCAAACAAAGGGCTGACATCATGCCGGCCCCCGGCATTAATTTTATGCCCTGCCTACAAGTCAAGAATTATGCTCATCAAAACATACCTAATTTTGAGTCTCTCCCTGAGGAAAAGGTTTAGGGTTTTTAGACTTTTGCTTAGCCCTCCTGATAAAAAAAAATATTTGATGTCAGATTTTGTTAAGGTATTTTTGGATAAAGTGAATTGCTCCACTCAGTATTTTATGACTGCTTGGGAAAAGGAGCTGGGGTTACAAATTGATGATAATGTTTGGAAGGACAGCCTCAGCAGGATTCAGCACTGTTCTATTAACGCCAGACATCAGTTAATTCAATTTAAAGTTATGCATACACTTCATCATTCAAAAATGAAAGTTACATTAAAGTTATAGAATCTATCCTTCTGTTTCTCCGTTATGCAAGTCTGCTGATGGCTCTCTAGCCCACCTTTTCTGGACATGTCCAAAACTGTATGATTGCTGGTGTAAAATATTCAAATGGTTTTCTGAGTGTGTGTTTAAAGTTGACCCAGAGGTGGCACTGTTTGGTTACTCTCTGTCTTTACTGACTTATAGCTTCCCTGTCCAGAAAACCATTATGTATGGAATGATAATAGCAAAGAAACTGATTTTAGGACTCTGGAAATCAGAAATGGTGCCCCTTTTCAGGACATGGCTAACGGAACTTACCTCTGTGCTCCATATGGAGAAAGTACGATATGATGAACAAGCTCAAGAAATTCCGCCAGACGTGCCAGCCATTTCTGGACCACCTTGATAAGTTTAAGGGGGACCCCAGGGAGTAACGGGACCCACACTTGGGGGACATCACAGGCATATACAGACAGTGGGCTCTAGTTTCCCCGCGCAGTGCAGGGTGGCGCAGTGAGGCAAACCCCCATGCAGAGCTAGTTTTGAGCAGCGCAACCTGAGGCGCCCCTTACCAAAAAGAATTAAACTTCTAGTTTACCTTTCCAAGTATACTTAAGTGGAGTTTGAGTATACTTTATCAAGTATACTTTCCTTACCAAGTATACTTGTATTTATGTACTAGTAGTGTACTTACATATGTACTAGTTAGTATACTTATACTAAAAGTACCCTGATTTGGCCCATTTTTGAGTATACTCGGGTAAACTTCAAGGTTACTTTACTTATATATAAGTATACTTAAATTATACTATTTCCTGTACTTGAGTTGTACTATTCTTTAGTTAAAGTAAACCATTCGTATACTCATTAGTGTACTTCAAGTACACTATTGCTTTACTTACTTTGCACTTTTATAAACTTAAAAGTGCACTACTCTTTTACCTTCAATGTACTTGAAATATACTTTACTTATACTTGATGCATACTACAACCATACTTGAATTTGTTGACCCAGCCGGGGATTGAACCCCCGACCTCCCAGTCTCAGGGCGGACGCTCTACCACTAGGCCACTGAGTTGGCACAGTCTAATTTGAATCAAATAGCTGAGTGGAGAGATATATCATGTGAATAAACACCTCTTGGAAAAAAATACAACAAGCCAGCTAATACAGTAAAATAACACTCCATGTTGCAAGCAGGTACAACATTTTTATATACTTGTACTAAGTTTTAACTACTATTGGATAATATACTTAAACTTAAAGTATATCAAGTATGTTATACTTGGAGTATACTTAAACTTTGTCTGTGTACTTGTCAGTATAAACTAAGTATACTTTTGTTAAGTATATTCCTGATAGTACATTCAAAGTAATCTGAAAAGTATACTTACCTAAGTATTAGTTCACAGAAAGTATACTTAGTTCATAAAAAGTATACTTTATAAGTATACTTGAGTATACTCCTTTTTGGTAAGGGGCGCTCAGTTTGGTAGTTTGGCAGACCGAGCTGCGCTGAGATGGGAGTGGTGGCACAACAGGGGGAGGTGTCGACAGATTCAGCTTGGCGTAGTGACAATTTCGTGCCAAAAGGCTTCGCTGAGGTGCGCTCAAAGCTCGCAATCTGAAACCAGGTCAACTGTCAGCGCAGGCAGAGCGCAGCTGGTGTAGTGGAAGTTTGGCTGAACGGCGCACAGTGCACACATGTCACCACAACCTCACAGGCAGGTTTCCAGAATGTCAGGCACATTAATAATGCAGTATGTATTTATATGAAGATGGCAAGGATTATCCTTTGAGGTAAAACCATTCATAGAAAATGGGAGCTTCACAGTTAAATTTATATTTGCTCGTAAAAATCAATAACTTTAAAGGCCCCATGGTGTACACTTTTCCAGGGTTTTATTTTAACTGCTGATATCCCTTGCATGATGTATTTGTGGTTTTGAGTACCTGTGGTCTGCTAAATATAGTTTCACAGCTCCTCTCTCTTTCCTTTATCCCGTAGCTCTGGCAGCACGGTTCATTGAGCCAATCAGAAGAGAGAATCAGCCGCTCTCCACTGATTGGCTGACTGTTTTCTGAGTGACATATGGTCAGGCCAATCAACCGAAATCACTGCGCAATGCATTCTGGGACGTAAAGAATAGCGCTCCGCCATATTGAGCGAGAGAAAAACAGAGCCAATGAGATACAGTAACTATTTGATAACTTGTCGAAAGTGAGTTATCATCTTAAGTAAGATTGTCATGGCTACCGCCTAGCGTGATGTTATACAACCGTACGTATTTGAGCGCGACTCCGATCCCGAACCACAGATGAAGCCAGCATTGTATTGCTATTGTGATGGTGGCACGCATGAACATAGCGGCCCCTCCAGGGATCAGCGCGAGTGAATGTTTTAAATGTTTTGCTTAACCCAGACACTCAGATTGCATAACTGTCGAGAAACTTCACTAAACATCAGGGTAAAGCATGCTGCAAGAAATTAGGCACTCTGCTTTGATGTGGACATACTACGCCAGCACAGAATTTTGCCTGTGTCTACACCGGCAGTCACCAGGGAGAGGAGGAAGCGCAAGCAGTGCGAACATAAAGAAAGGAGGGGGAAGAGAGCCGGGATCCACGCTAGGCCAAAAGCTAACCTCTCCAGACCAGCAGTACCGTCGCTCTTGCTCTCTAATGTTCGCTCCCTCGACAACAAGCTGGATGAGCTACACCCGCAGAGACTGGAGAGACTGCTGTGTGCTTGCTTTTACGGATACATGGCTCCATGAAAACATCCCAGCCCTGCAGGAGTAGAGCACTGAACATCAGAGACCGTTCTCACCCACTCCACAAATACTTTGAACTGCTGCCTTCAGGCAAACGGTTCAGAAGCATGGAAAGTAAAACCACCAGAATGCGCAACAGCTTACCCAGAAAGCTCTTAGACTTTTAAACTGCTGACTTTACCCATCACTTGGGGATCCCAAGTGAGAAACTCTATCTCATTTTGTGTGCCCTACTGCTGTAGCTGTATGTGCAGCTTAATAACAATAAAGCTTGATTTGATTTGATTGTGTTGGGTTGATAAAACAGTCGGCGCTGAAATGAGCCTAACAGACGAGCAAATTTGGACTGAAACCCGGCGGGACACATGTAAATATGTTGTTAACTTGTTGCCCTGGGAGCCCTGGGCTAAGTTCACTAGCTTGGTAGCTTGTTGGCCGGGGAGTAGGCTAACTGGCTAAGTTCGCTAGCTTGGTAGCTTCTTGGCCAGGGAGTTGAGGTTAACTGGCTAAGTTTGCTAGTTTGGTAGCTGGTTGCCTGGGGATGCAGACGCTCAGGGCGGAGTCACTAACGTCAGAACAAACACTGACGTCACAATTTCAAGGAAGTGCAGTCCACTTGTTTTATAGGGACAGTTTTAAAAAACGGGCTGTGTGCACCTCTCCATTTATCATAGGTGAAATACATGGGACAGTATTTATGTGGCCCTAAGCCCTTCCCTATCACGCAAAAACAACGAAAATTGCATTTTTGAGGCCATGGGGCCTTTAACAGACGGTGACAGAGCTAAAAAAAGAGATACGAGGCAGGTAGGTAATGGAAAGACGGGACTGAGGAAGACGAATGTAAGGATAGATGGATGGCAGGTAGCTCTAGCAACATTTTTTAGCAACAACTTTCATTACGCCTTCACGCAGAGCATTTTAAAGGCGAGGACAGGGGCTCATTTGATTGGTTTAAAGTGAATCAGCTGTGTCAAACCCACTCCATGCCTTCTCTCCTCCCTTGCGCCGGTAGGAGGGACGGTGTAGTACTTGCACCAGTACACACGGCGTGCCAAACTTGCAAAATCCACCTGGCCACACCCAGTTGGCGAAGCGCAGCTCCGCTGCGCCCCCACCTCACCCGGTCTGCGAAACTAGAGCCCAGTGACACACATTTATGTAACAGTGTGGTTTTGCTATCTAGTGGTTCTCTTCTTTAACTGCATGTGAAATGAAGGTTTTGGAGTGGCCTTGTTAAAGTCAAGGCTTAAATCCGATTGCGATGCTGTGGCATGACCTTAAACAGGCCGTTCATGCTCGAAAACTAGGGTTGAGCTGGATACTTGGCTGAAACGAGTATCCAGTACGGATAAAGAACTTTTGACGAGTACGAGTATTATACAAGTAATATGAGTCGATATCTGTGCTCTTGATGAATGAAATTCCTCATTGGGTAGCTGACTGTGTCCACAGTGTGATAGGCCGGTCACACACAGCGCTCCTCCCCTACACACACACAGTTCACTGCAGCTGCGCAGTTCACACACACAGTGACAACCTGTCTCTCACTCACATATTGCAACGGACAAAGACAAGTGGATAAAACAAAGGCAGTGTGCCAACATTGCTCAGCTGAGATCGGGTATGTTCATGTCAACACAACAAACATGCTATTTCATTTGAAACGGCGTCATCCGACTATGAATATCTCTGGTACAAGAAAAAAAAAACCTAATGCAAACGCAGCTAACTATGGCTTTCATGCAGCCTCTCCCTAGCAGTTCAGATCGGGCCAAAGCTATAACAACTGCCATCAGAGTTTTTATAAATATATATTTTATATATTTTTGGATTATTTGAGAATATTTTATTTATTGGAAAACTAATTTTATATATATTTTGTTCATAATGAGAATATTTATTGAATATATATATATATATATATATATATATATATATATATATATAGTATAATGTTACAAGTTCCTAACAAACATAAAATTGCTTATTTAAAGCAATTTTATGTTTTGCATTTTTTTCCCATACTGTATCAAAAATGTACCGAATCGAGACCTCAAAACTGAGGTACGTACCAAATCGTGATTATTGTGTATCGTTACACCCCTAGTGTATATGTATATATGCTCTCTCACTCTCTCTAGTACTTCATAATTGCCCACTGCATGTGTTGTATTCACTGATGCACTTGAGAATATTCATGTTATGTGTTTATAAAAAACTTATTCTGTAAATAGTTTGTTTCCTATTGTGATCAAAAACATTGATCTGAAGCTCAGTTCTGAGGCTATACTGTAAATAGTTTTCTAATAAACAATAAATATAGCAACTTCTGAACACTCTGGGCATCAGTACCACTCTCTGCAACTGGGTACTGGACTTCCTCACAAACAGACCCCAGTCAGTTCAGATTGGCAGTCTCTCCTCCTCCACTCTAGTGCTCAACACTTGAGCCCCCCAGGGCTGTGTGCTCAGCTCCCTCCTGTTCACGCTGTACACCCACGACTGCAACCCCCGACATGGAGAGAACTCTATTGGGAAGTTTGCGGATGACACCACCATCATCGGCCGGATTTCCAACAATGATGAGTTTTCATATCGGGAGGAAATCAACCATCTTGCAGAATGGTGCACAGAAAACAACCTACTGCTCAACGTCAGCAAAACCAAAGAGCTGATAGTTGATTTTAGAAAAAAGGAGGCAAAGATACACAACCCTGTCTACATCAATGGAGCTGAGGTGGAGCAAGTGAGCAGTTTTAAGTTCCTGGGAATCAACATAACAGAGAACCTGTCATGGACTTCAAATATCTCTGCCCTGGTTAAAAAAGCTCAGAAACGGCTGTATTTCTTAAGGAAACTTAAGAAAGAGCAAAAAGGTAAAAGAAACAGAAGTATTCGCTGCCGTACAACCAGACTACAGAGCAGCTTCTTCCCTCAGGCTGTGAGACTACTAAATGCACCATCTGCACTCCTCCATGTTTAATAATTTTATTTTCTATACAATCAATTAATCAATCAAGTGGGAACCACACTTTAATTTCATTATTCAACCTGTTGTATAATGACAAATAAACTTCCTTGTATCCTTGTATCCTTAAAGCAAAATTCCCACGCCAAGTTCTTGTCAGCTTCTTCAAAGGAGCAGTTGAAAGAACCCGGCCCAATAATTTTTTAGGCAACATATGATTGGGATAAGCTTTCGTCGCTTTCCCACTGTTTCTGCTGGGTATTGGTTGCTCAGATAAAACTGTGTCCCTTTCAATCTCTTGCTGAGGCCAAGGTCTGATCCTTACATTTTCCGCTCGCAAATTTTGCCACCAGAGGTCTTGGTTTCTCTTTATTCTGCCCCTTTCGAGGTCCAAGCCTGTGCACTCGTTCATGGCAGATGTTCTTGACTTCCTCTTCTGGGATTTTTAATTGTTCATTCAAAAATTTCCTCACAGTGGCCTCCAATGTTTCATATGTTTCCACCTCCCTTTCTTCAATCCCCATAAACAAGATTATCCCGCATGCTTCTGTATTGCAGATCTAGAAGGGTCGCTTTGAGTTTTGCATTTTCGTTAGACAGTGTTGTTGTTACTGACTGTAAATGTGCGACTTCCTTCTTGAGCAATTTGTTTTCCTTTTTTATTTCCTCGATTAGGGCGTTATTGTACTCCTCGACATTGAATGCTATGCTTTCTTCTGTGTCACTGGCTCTTTACGACTCATCATGTTGTTTTGTTTAACTTGCAGTTTAAAACACTACAAAACACTATCGTCCAGAGAAAAAGGGGGGAAAGGGTGCTGCCGATCAATGTGTTGCAGGCGCAGATTTCAGTCCACCCGCGTGGCACCAAAACAAACACTCACTTTCTCGTTGATTTTGTGAGCTTACCTTGTCGTAGTGGAGGTCGGTGATTTAAGAGAGTATTACTGGACCATCTCATGTCACACTTACATTCTGGAGCACATTTTTATCCACTAGATTAGTGGATAAAAGTTTTGGACGTGTTTGTTGGAGCTGCCTCAGCTCTTCCTTGTCCTTGCGGCCATCTTTCTCAGAAATGCAGTCCATTTACCATTTATTTACCAATAATATGTGTGGCTTTTTCAAGGCAAGCACATGACGTGACTTTGCGCACGTTTCTGAAGAAATTTTAAGTGTTCTTGCCTCTGTTGGCAAACCATGCTGCCTTGCACTAAACCACCATCCCTTTGCTATGCCATTTATGGGATATGTTTGATTTGTAGCCGTTTTGCTGAATGGATGCAGTTGCTGGGGGATGTGGCTACATTTGATAATCCACATTTTATATTCTGAATTCTAATTATCAGTATCAGGCTATTGTTTCAGACACTGATGGAACTAGACTGGGCCTCTTTATCTAGGCATTTTTATACCTTTTTTGTCACTGGTCAGGGGGTACTTGGCTGACAAGTGAGTTTGTACATTATTGAAAAAGGCTTGAGAGCCACTGATCAGATGGTTCAAATTACATTTTAGGGAAATGTATTCAGTGATCTGTAGTACAATTTAAAAGTAACTCTCCCAACACTGCTTAAGTGTCAGTGCTTTAACATGTTGCATTTACTTGCAGCAGTGTATGTAGTGGTCTGCTGTGCTGTCCCATAGTGCACTGTATGTGTCAGTACCTTTCAGGATGGTCAGGTGTTTTCCAGAGACACTCATCTGCTTGCAGCGGATGGAGGGAGGAGGCAGGACAGTCAGAGTGGTGCTGACTGCAAACACACAGGGGGCGTTACCGTCTGTTCTGCTGATCAATATAAATGTAATACTGTTTTCCTTGTAGGCCTGTGTGTGGGTGTACCCTGAGCTTTGAAGGTGTTCAGGTCGTGTCTGAAGGTGTGTGTTGGAACTCTCTGCTGTAAGACGCTCAGGTAGCCAAGCTCCTGTACCTCAGCTTTCTCTGCCTCCCGTTTCCACACAGTAACCATCACCTGTATACACACACACACACACACACACGTTACACACTGGCTGGCTGTGGACAGTGTTTGGAGGCAAGGCAGTGTTTTTGTTCTCACCTTGACCTTGAGCGTGCTAACAGGAAGTTTGTCCAGAGAGACAGTCAGTGGGAAGATCACCTCATCGCTCAGAACCACTGGCTCATCCAGAGGAGACTGTCACACATACACACACACATACACACAGAAATCATTTCATCAGTGTGAAGAAAGCATTTTAATAGCCTACTCAAATTAGGGCCATTTGTTCCGTATCGTGCTGAAGCAAAAATCCCCCCCCTCCCCTGTCCCCGGCTGGCCTGCACTTACATTACCTAAAGCCCAAATGCGCCCAAGTGCGATTGCCCCTGGTATGCACGTCATCATGTTGAAATACGACAACAGGCATGGGCCGACGTCATCATAAATCAATATAGTTCAAATACATTCATCATGTCTTCCTTTTAACTAAAAGACATTTTTGTTCCTTTTAATTGGACATGAGATGTTCATTTACCTTGACAGTTTCGGAGGTAACTTCCTCCTTCTTCAGAAAGGTCCAACTGACAGCCGGAGCGGCACCTGTCAGATCTGGCAGACCAGGCCTGACTGAGTGGCTGCACACCATGCGGTGCTGCGGCCGGTGCCGGCGTGGGGCCAGCGCGGTGCCAGCCGGCACCAGGTCTGCCGGATCTCCGTGCATACAGACTGCTGTACTTTCATTATAAACCGACTTTGCACAATGGACAATGACACAGACAACATGGCTGATTATTGATTGCGCAACGCGGCCATTCGCCGGTAATTGCACTGCACGCATTAAACAATTTTGCAGAGGCAGGAGGAAAGTTGCATGATTTATGTCTGCGCGCTGAGTGCGTGACCGTGCATGTGCTGAAGCACACCCCTTCCAACCATGCTAGAGCGGGGGAAGTGTGCTGTATTCAAGTGCGGTACGGATCGATCACACTAGTCAAATAATCCGAATTTTAGGGGCAGACGTGCTTGGGCGCGTTACAAACTTGGTAATGTGAGTAGCTCCTAAGAGGGCAGTATTGTATAGGGGTCTGTTAGTGCCACATTTATGCTGTTGCATGTCTATGCATGTAGGCCAGTCAGTGCAGTTTTAAAAATGTCAGAATAAATCAGTTTAGCAGTAGTAGATAATGTAATTTGTCAAAACCCTTCTTTTTGAATTAGCTTTTAAATGAAGGCAGAATGAGTAGGTTTGTACACAACAAAAGAATTCAAAGTTGGCCCCTCCTCCCTGGCTAAGCTAGCCACTGGCAGCCAGATTTGGTTACACACTTCCAGTTGGTTGTGGTACTATCGACCTGGCAGCGCACTGTACTGTGACTGACTGGGAGATACCCACCCACTGCTCAAAAGAATCCAAAGCTTAGCAAAACAATAAAATCCAGGCAAAGCGCACAGACAAACACACAAACACACACTAGTGACTCAGAAGTGATGATAGAGAGGGGTTATTTTTGTATGAACCTATATATTGATTTTTTTTTTTTTTTTTAGGAAAATCCTACTCATTCTACCTTACATTTTCTTGATATTATACGTGAAACATAAAAAAAAAAAAAAAAAAAAAAAAAAATCATTATGGTCTTTAAACAAAACTCTGCATTGCAGTGCCAGGTTCCTAAAAGAGCAACTCAACTCTAAATCACACAAGGCAGAAAACAACTGCTGCACTGCCCTCTAAGTATTCAGGCTCAATGCACTTCTGGCCACACCGGTATTTTTAGCAGCTTTCAGTAGCAAAGTACCTGCAGCTAGAAAAAGCCAACCAGCCAGAAGCACAACATGCCTGAACCCTTGGAGAGCATAGCAGAAATTTTCTGCCTTATGTGATTTAGAGTTGAATTGCTCTTTAACTGTGTGTTTTACCTACAGGCAATTGTAGGCGAAGAAATTGCTAAGTGAGCGTTCCCTGCATGTGGGCCTCCTTGAACTGGTTCTGATGTGCTTACGAAATTTTTAATGTCCAATAACATTTTTCCCCTCTGAATATACTAATTTGGAGGGAGAATCATATTATTTGGCTAGCAGTATTGCTAACTTCAACCATGAACTGCAAACACAGAAGGCTTTTAACAATTGCAGACATTTACTTGTGCTGGAAACCGCAACACCAATGGTCCCATTTGTGGGTCCACAACATTTTTCAAAACCACCAGCAATACTGCGACTATCACCAGCTTGTGCAAGAGCTGTGGCTGGAAGGGGAGAGGTTCCAGCAGTACTTAAGGCTGGGCAGCGCCCAGTTCAATGCGCTGCTGACCAGAGTGGGGCATTGGATCACACGGCTGGGACCCATCAGTGCAGCAGAACAGCTTGCAATTTGTCTTTGGTGAGTGGCTGGGAAGGTGTTATGCTATCTAGCTAAACTGTATCAGCTTTTCAAATTCATAGCTATAATCTGGGTATCTGCTGAGATATAATGTATATTGGTTCATTTTCATGCCTAAAACAGGAGCTAAATTGCATATCTATTATTGGTAGCTAGCTACCTGGATTATGGCAGTGAATTTGGAAAAACAAAAAAAAAAAAAAAAAAAAACGGATGGCATATCAGGTTAGCTACCTATAAATATTTATGCTTCGCATTAAATTCATCAAGGCCTGTAGCTATGGTATCAACATTGGGAGGCACTCATTCGTTCATTCAGTAAATAAATAAGTATATTGTGTGCAGGCTTACTTGTGATTCCTTGAGTATTCAAAAGTAGCGCTATCAGGCTTCTCTTCTGTGGAAAAATCTTCCAACTGGGGTCCGAGAGGCACCCTTTCTTCATTTAAGAGTAGGCTTAAAGTGTTATTTTTTGATAAAGCTTGTAGTTAGAACTGTCCAATAGTTCTGCTGCCATAGGCCTAGGCTGCCATGGACCCTCCCATCATGCACTGGGCTCTCTCTTTCCTTTCCTGTCTCTCCTTCCTCACATATTCATATTCCATTAATGCATGTTACTAACTGGCCATCTTCTCTCTCTAGCTTTGTTCTCTCTCCTCTCTCTTCCCCTTTCCTCTGTTGCTTTTCAGCAGGTATTTCTGCCTCCTGAGCTGTAGTGTCTGCATCTGTGATTCCAAACCACCAACTGCCCCACCATGATCCTGCTCAACACCCATTTATATAATATTTATTTTATTGGTCCTATCATTACTGATCCAATTATTAATTAGTATTACTCAGTTCCACTACAATCATTCTTGCTATCATTTTTGTTACTATAATTACAAATAATTATTATCAGCAGTAGTATTATTATTTCTATTATTATTATTGTTGTTGTTATAGCCAACGCTACCCACACTGCACTGTGGAGTCATTTAGAAAACCAAAAGAGCTATGTGAGGATGCTCTATATTGATTTCAGCTCAGCATTCAACACAATCTTTCCAGACATCTTGATTGGTAAATTGCTGGACCTGGGTCTCTTCGTCACTGAGTGTCAACAGATAGTTAAAACTGGCCCCTAGATCTCCTCCTCCTTTACTCTCAGCACCATCTCCCCACAGGACTGCGTGCTGAGCCCTCTCCTGTACTCTCTGTACACCTATGACTGCTCACCAGCCCAGCCGTCAAATGCCATCATTAAATTTGCAGACGACACCATCAATGTCGGGCTCATCTCAGTAGAAGATGAGTCTGTGTACAAAGACGAGGCTGTCAGCGTGGTGTGCAGCGAATAACTTGACACTGAATACCACAAAAACAAAGTAGATGATAGTGGACTTCAGAAAGAAATGCGACTCGGACCTGATACCTCTCTTCAGAAATGGAGCAAGGGTGGAAAGAGTGCAATTCCTGTGAGTGCACGTTTCTGAGAATCTCTCCTGGTCGCCCAACACCATGGATTCTGCTAAAAGAGCACAACAGAGACTTCACTTCCTCAGGGTGCTCAGGAGGAACAACATGGAGAGGAAGTTGCTGGTGGTGTTCTACAGGGCAACCACTGAAGAGTGTCCTCACATATTGCATCTCAGTGTGGTATGCAGACTGCACTGCTACAGATAAAAAGGCTCTACAAAGAGTCATTAAGTCTGCAGAAAAGATCACTGACTGTCCCTTGCACTCCCTGGAAGAACTCACCACTTCATGCTACATCAGTAGAGCCAAAAACATCATTAAATATCCCTCTCACCCTGATTATCATTTCTTCGAACTGTTGCCATCTGGAAGATGCCTCCAGACTCAGTGATAGTTTCTTTCCCACAGCCATCAGCACACTAAATAAACAAAGACTCATGTAATGTTTACTGCTGCTATGCTGCCATCCACTTAGCACTGCTGCACCTTAAATACCACTGATGGTTCTGCACTACTTATTTATTATTTATCTGTTGCCCTTCATTTTAGGCTACGTTTACACGTACACGGGTATTTTTAAAAACGGAGACATTACCCTTCGTTTGTGCCCTTCGTTTACACGCAAACGGCGAATTCGCCTCTGAAAACGATTCTTTCTAAAAACTCCGGCCAAAGTGGAGATTTAGGAAAACTCCTGTTTCGCATTTGCATGTAAACTGAGAAAAAGGGAGAAATGCAGAGTTTCAGGCAGCCGACGTCACATTATGCACCAAAAGTGCGCCCAATGTTTACATTTGGCTATGGTGATCATAGACATGATATACGTATATTATGTCTATGATGGTGATGATCATGGATGCATTCACAGTAGCAGTCGCATTTCTGTTGGTGCAGACACTTTCCATATGTTTGCATTTGCAATACAGCTGCTTTTTTTTTATAGCGAGGAGCAGAGATGAATGAGGGCTCAGAGGTCAGTCTCCTCCCTCCAACACAAAGAGCCAGTCCGCGGCACCGCCAGCATCGCCGGTTTTGGGTCTGACCTGGGCAGACTGCTGTCGGGTTTGGCTTCTGATTGGCTTGCATGGCTTTCTCCTTCTTTCTACACCACCGCCTAGGCTTGGGGTAGTTATGATGGCGCTCGACGGCGTATTTATGCGGGTTGATGTAAGCGTAAATTTTTTTTGAAAACGATGCCGTGTGCACGATGTTATTTTGGAAAATGGAGGGAGGGAAATATTCGTTTCTCAAAATACCCGACTACATGTAAACGTAGCCTTAGTTAATTTTAGTAAATGCCCTGTGTCTTGTGTTTTTTATGTCTTTTTTTTTTGTTTTTTTGGAAATTCATCACTTAGGTGCCACCACTTTCATTGTATTTATATACAAAGATAATATAGGCTATTCTGATTCTATTCTGATTCTGACTCTGATTATTATGTGCTTGCCTTGAAAAGGCAGCACATCTTAGGGTGTTTTCACGTATATTTGGGTCAACCCAGCGACATATTTGGGTCGACCCAATATATAATGTATCGATTTTCAACTGGAGCGGCTCGGTATCACATATGATTTTTATCGCCGTACCAAGTTCACCGTTCTACAGAATGGCAACTGCAATCTACTTGGGGGCACATGAGAAAAAAAAAATGCATCCTCAAAAAAAAAAAAAAAAAAAAAAAAAATCACCAGTTTTCTAGACTACCGTATTGACCCGCATAAAAGACGACCCTGATTTTAAGACGACCCCTCTTTTTCAAGACCCTTTTTTGGAAAAATACTTTTTATATGGACAAAACCTTGTTTGAATAAAAAAAATTTTTTCAATTTTCAACTCAATTTTATTTGTATAGTATCAAATCATAACAAAGGTTATCTCAGGGCGCTTTACAGAAACCCAACAGATATTGGCCAAAATCTTCCCCAAGAGCAAGCACAAGGCAACAGTGGCAAGGAAAAAATCTTTTAACAGGGCAAAAAACCTCAAGCAGAACGGCCATCTGCCTTGACCGGAAGGGTTGAGAGAGAGAGAGAGAGAGACATTGCAGGACACAGAACAATGCAAATTCAACATAGGGCTGTATAGTAGTACTAGTGGTGATAATAGCAGTAATAACAATAACACTAATAACACTAATAATAAAAATAATATGACTACTAATGGGTGACTAGAAATGGGTATTGATCAGGATCATGGAGGGTGGGGGTGGGGGTGCAGACTCCACAAGCTCCAGAGCCATCAATCAATCAATCCATCAATCTTTATTTATATAGCGTCAAATCACAACAAAAGTTATCTCATGATGCTTTACAGGTAGAGCAGGTAAAGACCACGCTCTACAACTTACAGAAAAAAAAAAAAAACAAAGAAACCCAAGAACCCTCAGGTAGAACCAGACTCAGGGTGGGCGGTCATCTACCTCAACCAGTTGGGTGGAGAGGGGAGAGAGAGACACACAAAGAGACAGAGACAGGGAGATAAGGACAAACTGGGACAAATGACAACAACAGAATATCCTGACAAATAATCTAGATGGTAGTGACACGCAGCATCCAGCCTTCTCGTCTGCAGCTGGATGACCTTCCAGGATGAGCAGGACAGTAACATGGAACAATAACATGCACTGAGTAAAAAGGAGAGGAGTTGAAATCGGGGTGTGGGAGGTAGTGGGCGGTTAGGAGGGTGAGAAGAAAAGAAAAGAAAAGAGAAGAAGAGGGAAGAGGAAGATTAGGTAAGAGGGAAATGCTAAGAGCAGAGGCAGAAATACCTGCTGAAAAGTGACAGAGGAAGTCAGAAGAAAGAGGAGAGAGCATAAAACTACGGGAGAGAGAAGATGGCCAGTTAGTAACATGCATTAATAGAATACTGATATGTGAAGGAGAGGGGAGAGAGAGAGGTCAGTGCATCATGGAAGGACCCCTGGCAGTCTATGCTTATAGCAGCATAACTATGGGACAGTCCTAATTATAAGGAAGGTTTTAAACCTTCTCTTACATAAAGAGAGGGTCTGCTTCTCGATCCTAAATTGGAAGATGGTTCCACAGAAGAGGAGCCTGATAGCTGAAGGTTCTGCCTCCCATTGTACTTTTGGATACTCCAGGAACCACAAGTAAGCCTGCATGTTTGGAGTACAGTGCTCTAGTGGCATGGTAAGGCACTATGAGCTCTTTAAGATAAACTAGTGCCTGACCATTAAGGGCTTGGTAAGTGAGGAGAAGAATTTTAAATTCTATTCTGGATTTTACAGGGAGCCAATGCAGAGAAACTAATATGGGAGTAATATGATCTCTCTTCTTAGTTCTGGCCAATACACATGCAGCAGCATTCTGAATCAACTGAAGAGTCTTTAGAGACGTGTCGGGCCAGCCTGAGAGTAAGGAGTTGCAGTAATTTAGCCTAGAAGTATCAAATGTATGGACTAGTTTCACTGCATCTTCTTGAGAAATCAAGTGCCTGATTTTTGCAATATTGCAAACTTAGAAGTTTGTTTAATGTTGGAGTTAAATGACAAATCCTGGTCAAAAATAACTCCAAGATTGCTTGCACTATCTAAGGTAACTGCATGACTAGATAATGCATTTCTAAGGTGTTTAGGGCCTGTTGCAATAACTTCAATTTTATGTGTAGTAGTAATTATTTAGTAGAAGAAAATTGAAGGCCATCCAGCTCTTTATGTCCTTAAGACATGCTTGAAGTTTGGTAAACTGACTGATTTCATCTGGCTTCATGAAAGATATAATTGGGTATCATCTGCATAACAAGGAAAAGAAACAATTGGTATTTCCTGATAATATTGCCTAAAAGGAGCATATACAAGATGAAGGTCCAAGCACATAACTTTGCTGAACTCCATGTAGACCTTTCATGTGCATGGAGGATTCATCATTAACATGTACAAATTCAAAGTGATCTAACAGTTTAATGCAGTCCCTTTAATGCCAATTAAATGTTCCAGTCTCTAACAAGATCAGATGGTCAATGGTATTGAATGCAGCACCAACACCTAAAAGGACAGTACAGAAAGAAGTCCTTTGTCCGAAGCAATAAGGAGGTCATTAGTAACTTTAACCAGTGCTGTGTCTGTGCTGTGATGCGCTCTAAATCCTGATCCAAAGTCCTAAAACTATTGTTATGTATTGACTATTGTTATGAAGAAAGTCACACAACTGCTTAGCAACTAGTTTCTCAAGGACCTTGGAGAGAAAGGGAAGGTTAGAAATCGCTGTGCAGTTGGCTAAAACACCTGGATCTAAGGTAGATTTTTTAAGAAGAGGTTTAATCACAGCTAGTTTAAAGAAGCATGGTACATAGCCTTTCAATAAAGACATACTGATCATATTAAGTAGAGACGTGCCAACAGGGGGTAAAATTTCATAGGGTCTAGGAGACGGGTGTATGCTTTAGATAAGGAAATTGTCTCAATTAGTTCAGTTCAATTCAATTCAATTGAAACAACCTTATTGATTCCACAATTTTATTTGTATGGAGCAGCGCGTACATCACCTACGTAAATAAAACCCATTTACATACAGACACTAATAAATTATGTACAAGAGCTTAAGTATGAAATAAAGTCTAAATTAAATGATGTTAATTTCTCTGCCTCTTTCTGGTGTTTTATTCTTTATTCTTATTGCTGCTGTTTTTTGTTTTTTTTTAAATATGTCCTGATGTTTTTAAATGTGTTCTGATGTTTTTTAAATGTGTCCTGTACGGCGACCTTGAGTGCCAAGAAAGGCGCCTTTAAATAAAATGTATTATTATTATTATTATTATTATTATTATTTTTAAATACTAGTGTTAAGCAGACTGATAAATTATTATCCTGAATCAAAAGATATAAAGTATCAGTCTAATAAAAGGATAAAAGCTCAACGTGGTAATGATATAAATGTCTGTGATGAGAGATAACAAAACGAACCTAAGTAGTATACCTAAGAGCAAATAGTGATTTGCCGATTGAGCATGCACAGTAGACAGCATCAGGCTGCATGTCAGATAAATTACATTCAAATGCAGACAGCATCTCCTGTAAACATGTGCACAACTTCAGAAAAGTACATAAAGAATGTCTTCAAAGTTATACAACAGTGTTTTCATTAAAGAACCCACCACACAAATAATATCAATCAATCAATCTTTATTTATATAGTGTCAAATCACAACAGAAGTTATCTCCTGACGCTTTACAGGTAGAGCAGGTAAAGACCACGCTCTACAAATTACAGTAGAAAAAAAAAACAAAGAAACCCAACAGATTCCCTCCTGAGCATGCTCTTGGCGACAGTGGCAAGGTAAAACTCCCCTTTAATGGGAAGAACCATCAGGTAGAACCAGACTCAGGGTGGGCGGTCATCTACCTCTACCGGTTTGGTGGAGAGGAGAGAGAAAGAGACAAAGAGACAGAGACAGGGAGATAAGGACAAACTGGGACAAATGACAACAACAGAGCAACAGAGTATCCTAGCAGGTAATTTAGATGGTAGTGACAAGCAGCATCCAGCCTTCTCATCTGCAGTTGGATGACCTTCCAGGAGGAGCAGGACAGTATGACCTAGACCCACGGTTTTCAAAGTGGGGTCCGCGACGCATAGCCAGGGGGTCCGCGAAAAAATTCACGGAAATGTATTTTTTTATTATTATTAATTATCTAAAAACTTTTTTGGGGGGAGGGGCGGTAAACTGTGAAATAAACAGTTTGTTTTTAAGTGTCTCCCATGATTGATTTGGGGAGCTTACCATGGCAACAGCGGCGCACATGCATGCAGCAGCTGGTGGCTCCCTCAATTTCAGCAAAAAGAGGAGTGATTCTTCCATTTTTATTGCTGAGAATCGTATCACTTGCGGGTGTATTACTTATGACAGTAATACACTCCTCAATATCAGAAAAGGAAGTGCAAAAATTGCACTGAGTGCCGTGGACCTTGGGACTGTATCTGCTCTCGGCATCTCAAGATCCGACAACCAAAACATTCGGATCAGACGTCATCGCAAGCGGTGTAGTCGACGCAGGAAGAGAGGGAAACGAGCCGGGGTGAGACTGAGGCTGAGTAGGCTTGGACCCAAGGCTGTGCCGCTACCCAGCCTACTCCTGGCTAATGTCCGGTCGCAGGAGAATAAAATGGACGAGATAAGGCTCAGGCTGACCCAGCAGGGAGAGATCAGACGCTGCGGTGCTCTCATCCTAACAGAGACGTGGCTCCATGAAAACATACCGGATGAGGCTTTAACACTGGATGGGCGGAGCCTATTCCGGGCCGACAGAACACAAGACTCCGGTAAGACGAGAGGGGGCGGACTCTGTGTGTACATCAATGATGCTTGGTGCTCAGGTGCAGTCAGAGTGGATGGAAAATGTTCACCTGACATTGAGTTTTTACTGCTCAGATGTCGGCCATATTACCTGCCTAGAGAATTCACCAGTGTGTTTGTTGCTGCTGTTTACATTCCACCGGATGCAAATTCAAAAAATGCACTCCAGGAATTGTATGAGGTCATCAGCAGTCAAATGGCAAAACAGCCAGATGCTGTTATTATTGTTGCTGGGGATTTTAATCAAACAGACCTCAGAACTGTTCTGCCAAGATTCCACCAGCACGTCCACATCCCCACCAGAGGAAACATGACACTGGACCATGTCTACACCAATGTTCCTGGCAGCTACAGAGCCCTCTGTCGTCCTCATTTTGGCCAGTCAGACCACATCTCCCTGCTTCTCCTGCCTACCTACATCCAGCTGACAAAAAGGGTCAAACCAACTGTAAAAACAGTTAAAGTGTGGACAGATGAAGCTACAGCAGCTCTACAGGACTGTTTTGAATGCACGGACTGGCAGATGTTCAGGGATGCTGCTACCCAGGAGAACCATATTGACCTTGAAGAATACGCATCATCAGTGACATCATACATCAGCAAATGTGCTGATGATGTGGTAAAAATAAGGACAGTTAAATCATTCCCTAATGAAAAAGCCTGGATGAATGGAGAGGTGAGAGCTCTATGTAGAGCCAAATAAGCTGCCTTTAGGTCAGGTGACAAAGAAGCCTACAACACCGCCAGAGCAAAACTGAAAGCTGGCATCAAGGAGGCAAAGCGAAGGCATCAGCAGAGACTGGAGAGAGACCTCAACACCAACAACAGCAAAGACTTGTGGCAGACGGTCAAAAACGTGACAGGGTACAAAAGCAGGAGCGCTCCCATCGTGTGAGGCCACATTACCAGACGAGCTGAACACATTCTATGCTCGCTTTGACCTCCTCAACAGAGAGTCAGCTGTAAAGTCTACTCTGCCTCCAGAGGACCGGCCACTGTCAGTATCCACAGTGGATGTGAGGAAAGTCCTGCTGAAAGTGAATATGAGTAAAGCTGCTGGGCCTGACAACATCCCTGGCCGTGTACTAAAAACATGTGCCAACCAGCTAGTAGATGTCATTACCGACATTTTCAACATATCGCTGTCACAGGAGAGTGTTCCCACCTGCGTCAAGACAGCCACCATCATCCCTGTGCCTAAAAAGTCTGCAGTTTCTAATCTAAATGACTACCGCCCTGTGGCACTCACCCCCATCCTGATGAAGTGCTTTGAGAAACTGGTTCTCCAGCACATAAAGAACAACAACCCTGCCAGTCTGGACCCTCAGCAGTTTGCATTCAGAACCAACAGATCCACAGAGGATGCCATCTCCACTGCTCTCCACTCAGTCTTCACTCACCTGGAGAAAAGCAGCACCTACATCAGAATGCTGTTTGTTGATTTCAGCTCAGCTTTCAACACAATCTCCCCCATGAAGTTGATTGGAAAACTGAACACTCTGGGCATCAGTACCACTGTCTGCAACTGGATACTGGACTTCCTCACAAACAGACCCCAGTCAGTTCGGATTGGCAGTCTCTCCTCCTCCACTCTAGTGCTCAACACCGGAGCGCCCCGGGGCTGTGTGCTCAGCCCCCTCTTTTCTACACAATCAATCAATTAATCAATCAACCACACTTTAATTTCATTATTCAACCTGTTGTATAATGACAAATAAACTTCCTTGTATCCTTGTATCCTTACTTATGTGATTACACATCAGGCAATCTGGTATGACACCTAACAGGCGCTCGCACGGCTTCACAAATAATAGCGACAACAAACACTCAAAGCACCTCTGTCCATCAGTGTCTAGTCAATTCTTATGGTACACAGCCGGTCTCCGCTAGAAGTCCCGCCTCTAACCTAATATCGCTCATGGATTAGCTCTGCCGTTTCCAACCCAGTCTCCATGGGGAAATGTCACCCTTTTACGTTTCTGCAAACTAGGGAAACGTTATCATATCAACGTTTCCAAGCTCAAATTTGTTAAATATCAACATTCAATTGTTATAGTGGCCCCTGCGCCCGGGTCACGTGACTTCCAAGTTTCTGACTGCAAAAGGAAGCAAGATGGCGGACATTTCGTTCATTCTCAGTGGAAAATGTAATATTTTAAGGTAGTTTCTGTATTTAAATGTGTTTTGATGACATTTCTAGCGAGAAATATGCACTTTGTTTTCATAATCTGTGTTCAGTGAATGTATACGTTCTCTAGTTTGTTAGTAATCACGATCATTTCGCCAGGACTTGCCAGCAAAACGTTGGAATCCAACATTGTTGACATCCGTATAGTGCCAAAGCAGCCTAGAAAATGCAATATTTTGAGGTCGTTTCTATATTTAAATGTGTTTTGATAATATTTCCAGCGAAAAATATGCACTTCTTGCATAATGTGGGTTCAGTGAATGTATACTGTCTTTAATTTGTTAGTTATCACGAAGATTTCGCCCGGTCTCGCCAGCAAATGTTGGAATCCAACATTGTTGACATCCGTTGCCATGGTGCCATGGTATGACACAAACAGCTTACTGTCCCATAAAAGCCCTTTATTTTCTTGCTTTCCAAGCCGTTTTTATTCCAAAGACAACATATGTTGACGTTTATATTATAAATCTGATTACTTTTAATTTGGATATCTTGCAAACTTGAAGCGTTAATATAACTGTCCATGGAACCCACCAACGCGAATAGGCTACTTGATAAAATATCCGAAATAAATCAACATTGTTTGAATGTTTTTTTTTCCCTCCCAAACAAAACCAACTAAAGGCAGGGTAATTAATGTTTCGGCTGCGGGAAATGGTTTATATATTTGTTTCAATATTCATTTTTACGACCATTTAAAACCCGGAAGTTAGGGCTGCACGATTATGGCCAAAATGATAATCACGATTATTTTGATCAATATTGTAATCCCGATTATTCATCATGTTAGGGAAAGCATCTGTATTTTTATTGCACTACTTTTAAACAAACAATATATTAACCGTTTTCAGTGCAAAATGAAACTTTAAATAAACTAGAGAACGTATACATTCACTGAACACAGATTATGAAAACAAAGTGCATATTTCTCGCTAGAAATGTCATCAAAACACATTTAAATACAGAAACTACCTTAAAATATTACATTTTCCACTGAGAATGAACGAAATGTCTGCCATCTTGCTTCCTTTTGCAGTCAGAAACTTGGAAGTCATGTGACCCGGGCGCAGGGGCCACTATAACAACTGAATGTTGATATTTAACGAATTTGAGCTTGGAAACGTTGATATGATAACGTTAACCTAGTTTGCAGAAACGTAAAAGGGTGACATTTCCCCATGGAGACTGGGTTGGCCGTTTCTTGCTAATGTGTGATTGGCCATCCCTGCTGTCACTCCATGTGGTTGTAAAAAAGCGCCGGAGGACGTGCACAGCGGAGTTTGTTTGGCTTGTTGGCCAGCAGCTACGCACACATACTGATTTCTTCACTGTTTATTTCATCAGGTGGCAGTTATAACAATAGTTCAGCATGTTTCTTTGACATGCATGTTTCTAACCATGATTTAAAATGTGAGAGGGAGATTTTTTTTTTTCCAAATAAGAGCAAGGCAATGACACTAATCTGTTTGTATTTAGTATTTAGTGTCAAACATTTATTTTATTTATTTATGTTTCTGTACGGTGTTGTTGACGTACAGTATGATGCACAGTTGCACTAAAGACAAGAACTCAGTTAAATTGCCTGCGTCTTTCTTTAGTTGCCTTTAACTTACAACATTACAGAATTATTAAATACTTGTAGTCAGTATAGATATTCATATATGCAGTATAAACATTAATGTCAATCCCTTACTTGTTTTTATTTTTTCTGATTAAGATTGTTTGCTTACCTAACCTACGCCCTTGGATGAGGCCTATGTGCTAATGCTGCTAATCAACTAGCTAAGAGTACAAATGTGGTTATAAGTATTATGCTTATCGGTGTTGCGAGTGTCAGGGGGTCCCCGGCCCAAAAAAGTTTCAGAACCCCTGACCTAGACAAGACACAGAAAGCACAACGAATGCAAAAAGGGGCGGAGGACTCTGCAAAGAGAAGAAGAGGGAAGAGGAAGATTAGCAAAGAGGAAAGTGCTCAGAGCATGATATGAAGTCCCCCGACAGTCTAGGCCTATAGCAGCATAACTAAGGGCTGGTCCAGGGCAACCTGGGCTGGCCCCAACTATAAGCTTTGTCAAAGAAGAAGGTTTTAAGTTTACTCTTAAAGGTAGAGAGAGAATCTGCTCTCCGAACTGAGACTGGAAGTTGTTCCACAAATGTTGAGCCTGGAATTGGAAAAATCTGCCTCCCGTTCTAGTCTTAGAAATTTGGGAACCACCAATAACCTGCATTTTGGGAGCACAGTGCTCTGGCAGGGAAATAAGGAACTATGAGCTTTTTCAGATAAGATGGTGCCTGCCCATTCAGAGCTTGTAGCTGAGGAGAAGAGTTTTAAATTCTATTCTAGATTCTACAGGAAGCCAATGTAAGGAGGCCAATATTGGAGTAATATGATCTCTTCTCCTAGTTTAGTCAGCACACGTGCAGCAGCGTTCTGGACCAGCTGGAGAGTCTTTAACGACTTGCTGGTACAGCCTGATTATAAGGAGTTACAGTAGTCTAACCTAGAGGTAACAAAGGCGTGGATTAGTTTTCTGCGTCACTCTGAGACAGGATATGCCGGACCTTTGCGATATTATGCAAGTGAAAAAAGGCAGTTTCATCTGATCTGTTTAATTTGGGAGTTAAAGGACAAATCAAAAATAACTCCGAGGCTCCTTACCGTGGAACTGGAGGCCAAGTTAATGCCGTCCAGAGTAGCTATATCACTAGAAACTGATTCCCTAAGGTATTTAGGGCCGAACACGATAACTTCAGTTTTTTCTGAGTTTAATAGTAGAAAATTGGTGGCCATCCAGGCCTTTATAATCCTTAAGGTAGGCTTGAAGTTTACTTAGCTGATGAGTTTCATTTGGCTTAGTACAACTGAGTATCGTCCGCATAACAGTGGAGGTTTACGGAGTGTTTTCCGGATAATATTACCTAAAGGAAGCATATACGAGATGAATAAAATAGGGCCAAGCACAGAACCCTGAGGAACCCATATTTTACCTTTCTGCAGGAAGGAGGATTCATTATTAACATGAACAAACTGATGTCGATCTAAGAAGTAAGGACTTCAACCAGCTTAATGCAGTTCCTTTAATGCCAATTAACTGCTCTAATCTCTGTAATAGGATGTGATGGTCAATAGTATCAAAAGCTGCACTAAGATCCAATAATACAAGTACAGAGAGAAATCCATTATCTGATGCAGTTAGGAGATTTTCCCCACTCAGCAACACACCCGCTGAGAAACCAATCTCTGATAATTGGAGACTCAATTATGAGAAATGTGAAGTTAGCAACACCAGCGACCATCGTCAAATGCATTCCTGGGGCCAGAGGCGGGAACGTCGAATCAAATTTGAAGCTGCTGGCTAAGGATAAATGTAATATGGTACAATTATTATTCACTGCGGCACAAATGACTCTCGGCAACGCCATCGGAGGTCACTAAAATTAGTGTTGAATCGGTGTGTGCTTATGCAAAAACAATGGCGGACTTCGTAGTTTTCTCTGGACCCCTGCCAAATCTGACCTTGGACGAGATGTTAAGCCGCATGTCATCCTTCCGCTGTCTAGGTGGTGTCCAGAAAATGATGTGGGCTTTATTGATAATTGGAATTCATTCTGGGGAAAACCTGGTCTAATTAGGAGAGAGTTCTCATTTCTAGTAATATGGACAAGTTTCTTAGACATAAACCCTGACAACCCAGAGATGAGACCACGAGGCAGAGTTGCAGTCCTACACGCTTCTCTGCGCTTCCATTAGAGCAGTTACCCACCCAAAATGCCCATAGAGACTGTGTCTGCCCCCCGACCACTGAAACCAGCTCGACCAAAAAGCAAAAGAGGAGGAATTAATCACAAAACATGATAAAAATCAACACCTCCTCTACTAATGTAAATAGAGACAACAAGATAATTAAATGTGGGCTCTTGAATATAAGATCACTCTCTCCTAAAACACTATTAGTTTATGACTTGATATCTGATTTGAATATTGACTTATTTTCCTTGACTGAAACCTGGCTTAACGAAAATGACTATGTGGGTATGAATGAGGTCAACCCCTCCTAGTCATATTAATACTCACGTTCCTCAGGATGGTCGAGGTGGTGGAGCAATTTTAACTCAAAATTATCTATAAACCGAAACCTAATTTAAGTATAATTCATTTGAAAGCCCAATTTTTACTTTTTTTAATCCAAGCTTTGAAGGCAGTTCAACCAACCTTATTTACAATCATATACCGCCCTCGCCAATTCAGCGTATTCTGAATTTCTGTCAGAATTCCAGAGTTCTTCTCAGATTTAGTTCTCAGCCTGTAAAGTGATTATAGTTGGAGATTTTAACATCCACACCAAAACCTCTTAACACGGCGTTCATCTCATTATTGGACTCAATTGGCTTCTCTCAGAGAGTGAATGAACCTACCCATAAAGATACCACACTCTCGAACCTTTTTCTCAGTGTTTCCACAGAATCCTCTCTTATCTGACCATTACCTGATTACCTTTGAATTCCTTCTTCAGGATTACTTGCCGCTGGAAAAAAATGTTTCTATTATATGCCTATCCGATACTGCTGTATCTAAATTTAAGGAGGAACTCCCATCAGCTCTTAGTTTATTACCATGTCTAAATTTAACTGACTCTTGTGCTACCCTTAGTCCCTCGCAAATTGAAAATCTCTTTGATAGTGTTGCAGTCTCACTTCAAATGACACTTAATGCCATCGCTCCTCTTAAAAAGAAGACTATAAAACAAAAGAGATTAGCTGGTTGGTTTAACTCCCATACTCGTGAACTGAAACGAACCTCACAGAGACTCGAAAGGTTATGGCGCTCTACTAAAACGGAAGAATCTCACTTATCCTGGCAAGATAGTCTAAAAATTAACAGAAAGGCCCTCCGCGTCGCAAAAACGGCCTACTATTCATCTCTGACAGAAGAAAACAAATCCCAGGTTTCTTTTTAGCACCTTAGATAGACTTACAAAGAGTCATAACTCGACTGATCCCTGTATTCCTTCAACTCTCAGTAGTAATGACTTCATGAACTTTTTTAATCATAAGATTCAAGCTACAGACAAAAATGGTAACGTCCTTCCCACAATTGGCATTCACCAACCCCCTTAGAGACCTCTGTCAAAGATAATAATTTAGAGGCTTTCTCCTCGATTAATCTCTCAGAACTAACTTCATTTATCTCCTCCATTAATTCATCTACGTCTCTCCTAGACCCTATTCCAACCAAGCTGTTGAAAAAAGTATTACCTTTAGTTAGCACATCTCTTCTGGATATGATCAGTATGTCTCTATTGACAGGTTACGTGCCACAGTCCTTTAAAGTAGCTGTAATTAAACCGCTCCTCAAAAACCTACTACTGACTCAGATGTCTTAGCCAACTATAGACCAATATCTAATCTCCCTTTTCTCTCAAAGATATTAGAGAAAGTAGTCGCTAATCAGCTCTGTAGTTACTTACAGCACAATGAACTATTTGAAAACTTTCAGTCAGGATTTAGAGCGAACCATAGCACAAAGACAGTTTTGGTTAGAGTCACTAATGACCTCCTAACTGCATCAGATAATGGATTTTTCTCTGTACTTGTAGTATTGGATCTTAGTGCAGTTTTGATACTATTGACCCACATCCTATTACAGAGATTAGAGAACCTAACTGGCATTAAAGGAACAGCATTTAGCTGGTTTAAGTCCTATTTATTAGACCGACATCAGTTTGTTCATATAAATAATGAATCCTCCTCCGCTGTCGAAGGGACAGATACAGGAAATCATTCCTGCCACAAGCCATCACACTGTACAATAACTCACACCTGTCTGACAGAGTCTCACAACTGTCTGCTGTATAGTTCTGTTTTTTAACACTCTACTACTCAGCACCTTAATTGTTTATTTATTATCCACTACTCAGCACCTTAATTGTTTATTTTACTATCCATTACTCAGCACCTTAACTGTTTATTTATTATCCATTACCCAGCACCTTAACAGTTTATTTATTGGAAGTGGTGATTCCATGGGGCCAAATCAAGTCTGACAGTTCCTGAATCCCAGTACCGGGCGTTGGGTTCTGCCACTTGGTTTCTTGGTTTCATGGTTTCAAGCTTACTCTGTGCCATACTATCTGTATATTTCATATTTATTATTACCATCGGTATATTTCACATTTCACATCTCATATTCTTAGGTTAGTTTATTGTATATACTTAGTCCTTATTGTCTTTATTGTGTATTTAGTATATTTAGTCTTTATTGTATATACTTCTTAATTTTATTTTATGTTTCTATTGATGCTGCTGTAATGTGGGAATTTCCCAGTTTGGGATCAATAAAGTAAATCTATCTATCTATCTATCTATCTGTCTATCTATCTATCTATCTATCTGTGGTAAAATACGGTGTTCCTCAGGGTTCTGTGCTTGGCCCTATTTTATTCATCTCATATATGCTTCCTTTAGGTAATATTATCCGGAAATACTCCGTAAACTTCCATTGTTATGCGGACGATACTCAGTTATATGTATCCGTAAAGCCGAATGAAACTCATCAGCTAAGTAAACTTGAAGCCTGCCTTAAGGATATAAAGGCCTGGATGGCCACCAGTTTTCTACTATTAAACTCAGAACCTTAGGGAATCAGGTTCTAATGACATAGCTACTCTGGATGGCATTACCTTGGCCTCCAGGAACCTCAGTTATTTTCGATGCGGACTTGTCCTTTAACTCCCATATTAAACAGATCTCTAAAACTGCCTTTTCTCACCTGCATAATATCTCGAAAGTCCGGGATAGCTTGTCTCAGAGTGACACAGAAAAATTAATCCACACCTTTGTTACCTCTAGGTTAGACTACTGTAACTCCTTATAATCAGGCTGTACCAGCAAGTCGTTAAAGACTCTCCAGCTGGTCCAGAATGCTGCTGCGCGTGTGCTGACTAGAGCTAGGAGAAGAGATCATATTACTCCAGTATTGGCTTCTTTACACTGGCTTCCTGTAGAATCTAGAATAGAATTTAAAATTCTTCTCCTCAGCTATAAAGCGCTTAATGGGCAGGTACCATTTTATTTGAAAGAGCTCATAGTTCCTTATTTCCCTGACAGAGCACTGCGCTGCCAAAATGATGGTTTATTGGTGGTTCCCAAAATTTCTAAGACTAGAACGGGAGGCAGATTCTTCCAATTCCAGGCTCAACGTTTGTGGAACAAACTTCCTGTTTCAGTTCGGAGGGCAGATTCTCTCTCTACCTTTAAGAGTAGACTTAAGACCTTACTTTTTGACAAAGCTTATAGTTAGGGTTAGCCCAGGTTGCCCTGGACCAGCTCTTAGTTATGCTGCTATAGGCCTAGACTGTCGGGGGACTTCATATCATCATTTTGTGTCTTGTCTAGGTCATACTATCTGCTCATCCGGGAAGGTCATCCAGCTGCAGACAAGAAGGCTGGATGCTGCATGTCACTTCCATCTAGACTACCTGTTCAGGATACCCTGCTGTTTCTGTTGTTGTCATCTGTCCCAGTTTGCCCTTATCTCCCTGTCTGTCTTTTTGTCTCTCTCTCTCCCCTCTCCACCCAACCGGTCGAGGTAGATGACCGCCTGCCCTGGGTCTAGTTCCACCTGAGGGTTCTTCCCATTAAAGGGGAGTTTTACCTTGACACTATCGCCAAGAGCATGCTCAGGAGGGAATCTGTTGGGTTTCTTTGTTTTTTTTTTACTGTAATTTGTAGAGAGTGGTCTTTACCTGCTCTACCTGTAAAGTGTCATGAGATAACTTCTGTTGTGATTTGACGCTATATAAATAAAGATTGGTTGATTGATTGATTGATTGATTGAGGAGGTCATTAGTAACTCTAACCAGAGCTGTCTGAGCTATGGTGTGCTCTAAATCCTGACTGAAAGTTTTCAAATAGTTCATTATGCTGTAAGTAGTTACAGAGCTGGTTAGCGACTAAATACAGTATTTACCAATATGACTGAGGGGATGAACAATTTTTTAGAAATGCTTAGTTTTACAGGCAGAAAACATGCTGTCTTGATGGCAACAGAGAAAATTCACTTAAAAGAACATGAGCAGAAGAAGCTGCATTTTAGCCACATGTGCCCCTTTTCCACCAAAAACACCTGGTGCTAGTTCGGAGCTGGTACTAGAGCCAGTGCTTAACTGGTGCCAACAAAGAACCGGTTTGCTTTTCCACAGGCCAAGAGCCAAGAAGAGCCAAGTCAGAGCCAAGTCAGAGCCATGTCATGACGTCATCGTAAAACGTGATCACGTGGGTGTGCGAGACGCTTGCTCAGAATCACAATAACAAACATGGATGACCCACCGTAGCGATGCAAATACTGCTCGTGTGTTTACAAGCCTACATTGCGGTCCAGAGGAGAAAAACGCAATTATTGCCGGCTACCCGTCATATTCGTGGTTGGAATGAATGGTGAGTATGCTTTAGCTTTACGTTTATAGCGGTTCGCTGCTCTCGATTGAGTCTGTAAGCCCGCCCACCAATGACGCAGTGGGCCGCGTCATCAGTTCTTCTCTGGCTCCTGTTTTAGCCCTGCTCACCATTGGTGCTTGCTTGGAAACTGATTTGGAACCAGTTTGGCCGGTGGTTTGGGCGGTAGGAAAACCAAAAAACTGGTGCTAAGTCAGGCACGGGCTCCAAACCAGCCCTGGAGCGGTTTGATGGAAAAGGGTAATGGAGGATCTGCTGTTCTCTCTTACACTCGTGATTTTAAAAGGCCCCATGCTGTAACACTTTTCCAGGGTTCTATTTTAACTGTTGACATCCCTAGCAAGACGTATTTGTGGTTTTGAGTACCTGTGGTCTGCTAAATATAGTTTCACAGCTCCTCTCTCACCTTTCTCTCAGAACTCTGGCAGCATGGTTTGTTTAGCCAATCAGAAGAGAGAATCAGCACCTCTCCACTGATTGGGCTGACTTTTTTCTGAGTGACATATGGTCGGGCCAATCATAGGCAACTTAACCCTATAAAGCCATTCGTATCACATATGATACACATTTCAATTCTGTTTTCGTTTTCAGTTTAATCAATACTTGACCAAAATACTGTTGTATACCTTTGAACACTTCCCCTGTTCACCCTGGACCATACCATTGGCACTTCAAGTACATATCATATATCATACACCAGAAAGGTCGTGTAATAACATATTTTTTTATTTTATATTATATATATATATATATATTATAATATATAATATTATATAACTAAATAAAGGGGTCATTTCACAAAAATGAATTTTCTGCCAATTCTTTCATAGTTCAGGGCTTTATAGGGTTAACAGCTATAACATTATCAACGGTACTAATGAAAAAACTTTCAAACTTCCAAAAATGTTACTGTTTTGATGAGACAGAGAAAAAAAAATCACTTACTGGTCGCAGAGTTGACGTTGATCCAGACAGTTGTGGGGACAGCAGTATCCTTTACCAACAGTTTCTTTGCAAAACCGGCATTGTATTGTGGTCAGGTTTATAAAACAGTCGGTGCTGAAATGAGCCGAACAGACAAGCAATTTGGACTAAAATCCTGTGGGACCCGGGGAAAAATTTACATCAGCCACTTAACGTGTGTTTCATTTGGAAGACTGTGCAATGAAACATTAGTATCCTTGCATCGGTCTATGGCGCAACAACGTTTCTTCGACATGTCGCTAACTTGTTACCTTGTTACCTGGGGAGCGGAGGCAGGCTGGCTAGTTTAAGTGGGGCGGAGTAGCATTACATGTGACATCACAAAAGGAGGCAGTGCTGTCCGCGTCTTAAAGGGAGAGTTTCAAAAAACTGGCTGTGTGCATTTCTCCATTTATCACAGGTTTAAAGCATGGGACAGTATTTATGTGGCCCGAGACCTTCCCTATCATAAAAAAACAACAAAAAATTGCATTTTTCATGCCACGGGGCCTTTAAAACAGACATAACAATACTGTTCAGACAGACAAAACAAAAATTTGCATTTTTCTCCAGAACAATATGTCCGATTAACACGAAAGTTGGAGGAGATGTTTTCTATCCACTTCAGAATCAGCTCGCCAAATCTGACGTAAATTGACCACTAGATGGTGCTTTTATGCGAGGAGAACTTTTTTGCCGCCGATTTTAGCGTCTTTGAAGCCTGTGGTTTCACCGGCGACCCTCCCCAAAATGATTTTTCAGTGTAGCCTAAAACCGTAAGACTTATTCAGAAGAAATTTTACAGAGGTTAGACTAGTGCAGCAATCTCACACACCAAAATTTCCACATTTCCACCACCGTGTGGCTCTAACCCTAACCCTAACGCGTTTTGGCCAATAACTCCCAAACCGTAAGTCGCACATTCAAATGCCTTATATCCACGTGTTCGTTGGCCCAAGACGAATCATGTGATATAGGCCATTCCCATTTCCACCTTTAATTAATGCCTTACATCCACGCATTCTGTGGGTTGAGACGAATCTCATGATATAGGCCACACCAATTCTGCCTGTATTTATCTTCGAAAAATCGCAAGATTGCAAAATTCGCCGTTACCCACATTTTCAAACTCATCCTGGGCCATAAGTCCCATCTTCAAGAAAAGAATATTGATATGACCAAAAAGTTACAAATTTTTAACTTCCTCCCTGAACAACACTAAACAGGAAGCATAAGTCCGATTAAATTTGGAGCCAGTTGGCGACGAGGGGCGCCAAAAACTAAAATTTGCATTTTTCTCGGAAACAATATGCCCGACTAACATGAAACTTTCTGTTTCCAATGCTGTTTCCAATGCCATTGCCGATGCTGAGTCTGCTCACCAGCTTTGACACAAATCAAACACTTGGTGGTGCTTTTTTCTTTTTTTATGCATTTTGAAGCCCTGTGGGCCACCGGCAACCCCAGCCGAATTGATTTTTTTAACCCGCGCAGCCCAACCTGTAAGACTTAATCAGAAGAAATTTTACACAGAGGTTCAGACTGGTGCAGGAATCTCACTCAACAACATTTACAACAGTCCACCCAACATGTCAAGTTCAACGCGTTTTTGACCTGTAACTCCCAAACTGTACGTCACATATTCAAGTGCTTAATATGTACATGTTCTGTGGGTCGAGACAAATGTCATGATATAGGCCTATGTCCATGTCTGCCCATCATTTTTTTCCGCAAATAATGAAATTGCACAACCCAACTTTTCAAACTTCTCCTAGGCCATAAGTCCGATTCTCACTAAACTGGCATATGGAATCTATGATCCTCAAACCAAAACTTATCAAAAGAATTCCTGATTTGATTAAAATGCCAAAGTTACAAATTTTTAACTTCCTCTCCAAGATGTACAACACAGGAAGTGTTTTGTATCTTTCTAATACTATGCCCAATCAACACCAAATTAGGCAGCTAAGTGATGTATAAGAACCTCAGGGGTCTATGCAAAATTTGGTTTGCAACTCGGCTGCTAGAGGGCGCTGTTATGCTTCATTACTTATATTTCGGGAATTTTCAGTTCAATTTACATGAAACTAGGGGCAGTAGTTCTCATACAATCCTGAGACTGCCACTCCGAGAATAACCCTCATGCTCAATTTGGCCATGGGCAGCCTCAGCTTACACTCGGCCTTTCAGATGATCTAGCAGGCTCATTTTTCATATTAAATTATACTTCCTTTTTAAGAAATTTGCAAAAATTTCTAAAATTCTGTTTTCACTTTGTCATTATAGGGTACTTAGTGTAGATAATGAAATAAAAAATATTTAACGGACTGTAGCATCAGACTGCAACATAACAAAAGGGGGTCTGAATACTTTCTGAATGCACTGTAGTTGTTATGTGTCCTTTATCATTTTTTTATGTATCCCACTGATCCCATGAAAATATTTTTTAACAGATCAGCATATGAGGACATACATTCCTGATCAAAATTTTAAGACCAGTTGAAAAATTGCAAGAAATTACATTTTGCACTGTTGGATCTTTATTTATTTATTTATTTATTTATTTTTTGCCTTTGCCTTTGCCATCAGGAGGTCATGACAGTGTGGATACCTGACAGAAAATGACAACTGAATCCACATTTTTGCGAAGATTTGGGCTTTTAAAGGTTGTGGTCTTAAACTTTGATCAGCTGATAAACAGCCTATTTCAGTTCATGGTTGTTGCAATAAATTGCTTACTCAATTTTTTTTTTTTTTTTTGTGTCTCACTCCCATTTCTTCTTTTTGCATTTTGAAGCCCTACCTAGAACCTTATTAAGATCCAACAGTGCAAATGTAAATTCTTGCAATTTTTCAACTGGTCTTAAAATTTGATCAGGAGCGTATTTGCATACATGCTCCAACACTTTTTTATTATTTCTAGACATCCTATGTATGGAGGACTAAAAGAGACAGAATGAAATATATAAATATTAAATTAGGGCTGTCAAAATTAATGCATTAACCCGGGATGATTAATTTCTGGATATAATGCGACAATTTTTTTTAACGCAATTAATGCATGCGCAGAGCGACCAGCCTCGTATATCCCACAATTCAACTCCAACCCGCCTACTCGTCTCATCTGTGGATGGAGGAAGAAACTGTTGGCCCACTGGATGGAAAGTTCAAATATAAAAAAGACAAAGATGGAAAAATAAATAAACACATTGTGATTTGCACACACTGCAGGAAGGTTTCCTTTCACCAAAGCACCTCAAGCTTAAAGTACCATCTCAACACCAATCATACATTTGTGGGGGCTTCAACCTCCGGTGCAACCCTGGCTTACGCCAGACAACCCTCACCGACCGCAGGTCATTAAGTAAGTCTACCTCTGACAAGTTGACGGACACAATCGCAAAATGGATGGCCCGGGATTGTAGACCGATTACTATTGTCGAGGACAAGGGCCTCACAGAAGTTTTGAAAGTTGCAACTCTCGACGCCTTCTACAAGCCACCGTCAAGAGGCACGGTAAACACTAAATCCACGAACTCTATGAAACTAAAAGAAAACAAAGTAAGAGGATTTGGCTTCAGCAGATTATGTTGCCCTGACAGGAGACCACTGACCTCAGTGAGTAACAATAATTATCTGGGTGTAACTGCGCATCACATCACTAAAACCTGGGAACTGAAATCATTTGCGCTAACTGTAATGAAAACAGAAGAGCGTCACTTTGCAGAGGCATGTGCAGAACAGTTTCTAACAGTAGCACGCAAGTGGGAAATTGAAGAATAAATCACAACTATTGAGGCGGACAATGCTCGCAATATGACAGCTGCAGCGAGAAGACTGCCCTATGAGCACATGCCCTGTATAGCTCACATTCTTCAAGGAGTATCACAGTGAGCCTCTCTGACAATGGATTGTCAGTGTATTGGCCAAGTGTCTCAAAAATGTCGGCCACTTTAAACACAGCCCGGCAAATGCCATGGAGCCTCAAGTACAGCAAGCGGCCTTTGGACTGCAGCAGGAGCCACTAATCCAGGACGTCTCAACACGCTGGAATTCCACACTAGAATGGTCAAGCGTTTGAACCGTAATCAAGCAGCAATAAAAGTAACCCTGGAACAACAAAAACACAAACTCGTTTTGCTGACACCACCAGAATGGGACAAATTGCAGAGACTGAGTACTCTTCTAGAGCCCTGCAGGTAAGAAATCCACATTATCATAATTATTATTATTATTATTATTATTATTATTATTATTTATCACTACTACAAGTTAAAAATTAAATTAAACTGATTAAATTCAAAATAAATGTTTATTTGTAAATGTAACAACTTTTGTTCTAATGACTGTGTGTGTGTGTGTGTGTGTGTGTGTGTGTGTGTGTGTGTGTTCTACTGCAGGTATATCACTGAGATTCTGGGTGGAGAGGTCCATGTCTCCTGCTCAGTAGTACTGCCTGCCCTCTGCCACTTGCGTCATGTAATGGAAATCTCTGATGAGGACCGTGCATATGTGATGAATTTAAGACAACATTCAGGAGGACCGAGCCTGCCACCAAGAAAAAACCAACAATGCATGGCTCAAGCTTGCAACTGCACTGGATCCACGTTTCAAAGACTTGAAGAGCCTGCCCAAGAGTGAAAGAGAAGAGGTGTGGACCAGACTTGCAGGCATACTGTATGAACAATGTGTGTGTGTGTGTGTGTGTGTGTGCCCCCTGTCATTTATCTTTCCATTCCAACAACAATATACAGAGAAAAGTGAATTTTTTGGTCATATGTAGGAATGTTGATTAATCGTGACTAATCGTGATTAATTCTCAGCTAGTGATTAATTCAGATTAAAATTTTTAATCGTTTGACAGCCCTAACTTAAATGTGTCATGAATTTATTAAAATGGGAATTAAATAATACGTCATTAAATGTGTCATTAATTCATTAAAATACCAGCTCATTTAATGTAAAAACATATATATATAATTATTTCACTATTAATTAATTATTTCATGGACCGATGTTGCAGTGCTTCATGAATTTATTTTATCTGTCAAACTCACGCATCAAAGTCAGTGGGTGGATCCTAACACCTAATTGGTTACCCAGCACATCAAATCAAGACAGATCGACTTCAGATAATCGATTGATGCAGAGCAAGTAAACATATTCAGACACACTAGGTGGCACAACCTTTACTCGGTTCAAGCAAGTGGAGGACTTGCAGGGGCAAATGTTATTGCGGGTGTTCAATGTGTGCGAAATAGGTGCAGCCACAAAATGGTGAAAAGTTGCCCAGAACTGCTCAGAGAAGCAGCAACTTTAATTGAAGAGGCTCTCAGTAAAACTCCTCCGGCTCCGGCAGCTCAGTCCCACCAGACACATGCCACTCCAATACGTACACCTGTCCAAGGTAAGCTAAATAATTTAATGTTAGCCAGGTGTGCTATTGATCAGTGACTCAGGAAACACGTGTGGGTTAAATTAGCGAACAATTTGGAGATGGACCGAAAGTGTGTTCAATGGCCATTAAATGCTAATTGGCTAAATAGTGTTAGCTGGCAGCCAGTAACCACCAAAGATAAGGTGAGGCTAGCTGTTTTATATGACTGGTGACCATTGAGCTGTGACATTTTTCTGTGCTTCAGCCAAGGTTGCAAGACTCTTTGCACTGTACAGTGGAGCCAGAAGGAATATAAGACGACATGTACAAATGCAAGTCAGTCGAAGAAGCTACACACACATGGTCTGTTGTTTGGCTAATCACAAAGCAGATAAAGTCCCAAGTCTACAGCTTAAAGGAGACCTACTTTCTTCCAGACTTGGAGAGCAAAAAGTGACCTTTGTAGGTGAGTATCAAGAATTCAGCAAAACCATAATAAATTGTACCGGCTATTATGCAGTTGTACTCAGTATTTATGTTTATAGACATAATTATTTCCATGTGTCTATGTTGTGAATAAGTTATCACCTGTGATAACTTAAAATAAGCCGGTAGCCTTATTTGCTTAGTTTTTGGTGTGCCTCTAAGGTCATTGGGAGGACCATGCGCCAAATTAAGCAATTGAGGAAAAGGACTGAAAGATGTGATGGTATGGCCCCTGCTGACATCTAGGCCAGATGTCGTTCCACTTCTTCTCCCCAAAATGGCTGAAATGCAGTTCACACCGCATGTAAGTCAGTAATTTAGTTAGATTTGTGACTTAACTTGATGAATGTACACACATCTTCAATGACTAAACTGGTTCTTTTTTCTTTTATCAAGAATGTAATCTGCATATTATTTCACAAATAAGTTATCCCTTTTAAAATAATTACATAAATTTTTCTTTAAGATGCTTCTGGACAAAATCACATGGCCAATTGAGGACAATGAGACTTTGACATTGAGTCCACATGCCACATCACTGGCTTTCTAAGAATGTTCATTGAAATAGGTATAAACACCTTATTTGGCTAATTTAGTGCTCTCTTTACCATTGCTTCTAAGTGTCATGGATTGATATGATGAATTAAAGGCCATTTCCAGTCATATCAATGTTTGTCTCAGAAATCACATCACCTATGATCAGTTCATCTCATTCCATCCGGTGCCATATTTTAACATTGACAAAATGATCAATTCTTGCAGTTGGGTGTATGGATGGTATGAGATGAACTGATCATAGGTGACGTGATTTCTGAGACAAACATGATTATGACTGAAAATGGCCTTTAAGTTAATCTTAATTAGGGCTGCACGATTATGGTCAAAATGATAATCGTGATTATTTTGATCAATATTGTAATCACGATTATTCATCACGATTATTCATCATGTTAGGGAAAGCATCTGTATTTTTATTGCACTACTTTTAAACAAACAATATATTAACCGTTTTCAGTGCAAAATGAAACTTTAATAAGAATAAATGCTTAATAATAAAAAAATTAAATTATTTGACTAGTGTGATCGCTCCGTTCCGTGCTTGAATACAGTACACCTCCCCCACTCTGGCACGGTTGGAGGGGGTGTGGTGTGCTCCAGCACGATACGGGCGTTCATGCACGAGCACATGCACGGTCACGCACGCACAGCGCGAACGTGGATACAACGGAAATCATGCAACTTTCCTCCTGCCTCCGCAAAAATCGTTTAATGCGCGCAGCGATTACTGGCGAATGGCCGCATTGCGCAATCAACCATGTTGTCTGTATCGCTGTCCATGGTGCTGCTGCAACCGCGTATAAACAAAAGTTGATTGATGATGAAAGGTATATATGGCAGTCTGTGTGCGCCGCGCACCTGTCAGATCCGGCAGACCTGACCGGCCGTAGCACCGCACTGTCTGCGCCGCCACCCGGTTGAATTTAGCAGCCAGCTGACATGCTGCTCCGGCTGTCAGTTGGACCTTTCTGAAGGAGGAAGTTACCTCCGAAACTGTCAAGGTAAATAAACATCCTTTAACCTATGTCTGATTAAAAGAAACAAAACGTCTTTAAATTAAAGGAAGACATAGTGAATGTATTTGAACTATATTGATTCATGATGACGTCAGACCATGCCTGTTGTCGTATTTGAACGTGATGATGTGTATACCAGGGGAAATCGCGCTTGGGCACGTTTGGGCTTTAGCTAATATGAGTGCAGGCCAGCCAGGGACTGGGGAGGGGGGCATTTTTGCTTTAGTATGATACGCAGCAAATGGCCCTGAGGAGCCTTTCTGACGGGGAACTTGTTGCAGGAACTGCCGTAGCCTACCTTCTTCTCCCGACATGACTCGTTCTCATCAGTCCACCGAGTAACTTGAGGCTGCCGCTGCAGGGTGCGCTCGCTTGTTATTTAGGCAGCTTAATGAAGCCTTAATCGTGCGTTCGCCCCCTGGTGGTTGGCTGACTACTGGCTGAGAAAGTGCTTGATCAGATAGGCAGCAGAGCCGCATTTTAAATGTAAATATCGCAGACGATCAGGCTCATTTAATCGTGGCAGCCAAAATCGTGATCACGATTAAAATTCGATTAATTGTGCAGCCCTAATCTTAATGTTGTCTTGAATTCCCTTATTACTTTTAGCTTCATCGGGTACACTGGCTCAGCTGCTGACTTTCTGGGTTGGCTAGGAGAAGCTTCCCCCTGTACTGAAAGTGGAGATTTCTGGTGGAACCCTTCCTACGGCCGCCAAATGCTTTGAAACACTAAAGCTGCCAGCTCATTTCAAAACCTACATGAAAGCATGGACTGGTTTAAGTTTTTTTTTTTTTTTTTTTTTTCCCAGACATGTCATTGTATACACTTTTCAGCAATTTATGTCAGTTAACAAGTTCAGAGTCTGAGTTTGAAAACATTGAACACACTGTACAGTAGTTGGACAGTAGTTTAAATTGAAAATAAAAGGCTTCAACTAAAGGCCTCAACAAATGTCTGCTTGTTTTAAGATGCCAAATAAAAGCACAGGTTGGACATCAGTCTGCTATGATTCTTGATAAAACTTGCACAGTCTCTATATATGATCTAAGTGTATCAGTTACAGAAACTCCTGGAGCTGGCAGAATGGCAACCTCCTCATCCAAGCGCTCACGGGCCAGCTGAATCTTGGGTACTGACACAGTGCCTCCATGAAGACTGTGAGGTCCGTTCCAGTCAATCCCATAGTCTTCATAAACCTGAACAGAAGAAGAGCATGATCAATCTTGTACTTAAAACTAGTCTGACATGTTATTACTCAAGGTATTTAAGATTGTTATTTTGGTCACCAAGTCAGTGAGAAATTAAATGTGTCCTATTGATTTATAAAGAAAAATCCAAGGCATTCCTCTAGCAATAAAAATAGGAAAAACCTTTATCAGGATGGCTATTTCATGACAAAATGGTTTAAACAGATCAGTGCATAATTAAATTAGAGACTGGGATGCAACTCGTGTCTAGCAGCAAACATCCTTTTCAGGGTGAAGAGTGCCTTGGATTTTTTCTTTGTGATTTCATGTCACTCTTGAATGAGCACTGTCGCCACATTATGACAAACTCCCTGAGCAATCTGGACCCTGTTGGGTTTTTTGTGGCCTATTTAGTTTTGTAAAATATACAGCAATGAATAATATGGATCATACAAACTATAGCTCAGAGGTTGTTCTTTGAAACCTCAGGAGACTATAAAAATACTTAAACCTATGATTTATTTAAAGTAGCACATTTAGCACATTATTTCTTCCATAATTCCCTTGGGGAAAGAGATAGTTTAAAAAGTATGGATCTTTCTTTAACCTCAGTAGGATCCTCCATTGGGCCTTGCTCTCTGTATCTTCTCCAGAGTTGCTGTGGTGACTGATTTCTCTAAGTTCTAAGACCATGAAAGTTCCAAGCATCTCTGAAAGAATCAAGGCTTTGCTGAATTAGTGGAAGGAAGATCCGGTGCAGTGCGTAAGATGAACTTCATTGTCTGGATTCAGTGTTCCCTGATCTTCCAGTGAAGTGAAGATCTGATAGAAGATGTCCAGGGCATGTTCATAAACATCTCTCCACATCCTCTCTATTCTGTGTTTAGGGTAAAATAAGATAAGATAAACTTTTATTTATCCCACAGTGGGGAAAAGGGACCTTAAGGTGCAATTATAACATATATATAACTATAAAGTTCGACAGTCAAAACAATTAACACCAATCGATAATTGGTGTTAATTTATGTGTGACATATTCAACTGGTAATAATTGTCGCATGAGCCCTGATGCCAAACATTTATTTACCACTGATTGTGGACACTTCTGCCTGTGATGTGCAAATTCCTGTTGGCACCTCTGTTCCTGATCATGAATTCTGCAACATCTGCATTCTCTCCCCCTTTATCAGACCGTACCCTTGATGGCAGCCCATACTGCTCAGCAGTGTTAAACCTCTGTAAGACCGTGCTAGCTCTGTTATTGCCCGCCACAGTCAGGGTAGACCACTAAATGACTGAATCCATCCACCCCACCATGGACAAGAAATCTCCACCTGTGAGGCAATTGTGAACACACAAATGTACTGTAGAATAAATCTACTGACATCTATAGAAAGATGCATTGTTTATCTTCTAGGGTCACTGACCTGATGGCTTATGGTTGCCATCTATATGCCACAAAGAGTTTGGGCCAGGAACAGAATACTGCCGTCGCCTTAATACACACAGCCTGAGACGTCTCATGTAGACTCCCTCTGCATCGACTCTGCATAAAGACTCTTGCAGTCTTGAGACTGAGGAGAGAAGAATGAAAACAATAACCACACACTCACCTTCTACTATCTACTTGACTAGTACTGGAACAAAGATACTTGTGAGGTCACTTATTTTGAAGTGGTGTCCTAATAAAAGACAAGTGATGTATGTAAAACTATTACAGTACAGAACCACCACAGCCTCAAAATAACCTGAGTTAACTACATTTTCTGACAGAGAATAAGCAGTTGTTACAAAGTTCAAGATAGGATATTTTAATACATGGCTATTGGCTTCTAATTAACTGCAAATAAATGACTGATATATTGCAAATGGACACAGGCTACATAAATATTATCTTCAAATTAGCTCAATAATTTACTTAAACTAATACAGTATCAATAAATGTATTTATTACACGGTTCTGTTAAATGCTGCATTATGATCAGTCAATCGCTGCACTGTTGCTATGTATAATACACTGTTGCTATGGACGCTCCTATCAAAGGAGCAAAGAGATTCAAAGAAACCCTTTACGCTTTGGTTTCATTCATCCTACTTGAGATTATTTCTCCATAACGACCAGGTCATTCTACATTATACATTGTGGCCATATTATTACCCTGAAACACACACACCTCTTGCTTTCAGATGACCATGCATTAGCTTGTAGCTGGTGTTTGGATGTCTTCTGTGGGGTTCGGTTATAATGTGGTCTAACTCCTCATCATTCACAGCTGAATAGAGGTCTCTCTTTCTGCAAAAATAATTTAAAAAAAAACAAAAAAAAAAAACAAACAGTAACAAGTAATACTAAACTACACGTAATATCCAGACAATACCAGCAATTCATAAACTGAAAACCCATGAACTGAATCTATTCAAATCATTTAGTATAAATACCTTAGATCACTTTGTTGCATGCACCTCCTGATAGTCTTCGTTGACACTCCGAACATTGCTGCAATTTGACAAGCTGGTATACCAGAAAGAACCTGGTGCTCCAGAACTGCAGTCGGTATGTCAAATGCCAAACGCCCTGGTCCTCGTGTCTGTTGAACCCTGGTACCAGCGAAGCAGTGGAGCACTTCTTCTAAATTGGCAATCACTCTATGGTCAATATCTTGGTCTGTTGAGCCATGGTTATCAGTGAAGCAGTGGAGCACTTCTTCTATATTGGCAATCACTCTATGGTCAATATCTTGGTCGTGAAGTGCGTAAATAACTCCAACAACCTCAATAAATTCTTCTGCTTTACATGCCGCATGCTCTGGGTCAGCAGGTCCCACTTCCACATACTCTGCAAGGTCTAAAATATCTAAAACCAACTCCCCAGAAAGTTTAAAAATGTATTTATATATTTCATTCTGTCTCTTTTGGTCCTCCATACCTATGCACATAACATTACTATCATACAATATATGCCAGACCAATTTTGCAACAATGCTGGCTGACGTTAAAACACATTTTGCATTGCTAGGTTTATTTATCATTTCCAATTAATAAAAATAAATTAAGTTGAATTCAAAACTTACCTCGGAAACAAACAGCTGTTGCCACACCTGTCCAGACATCAGTTTTTAAAAGTTTGTTCCTGTAATCATACAGGTTCATGTTACTGTAGACTCCTGTTATTTGCTTGTGTTCATCCATTGTTTATGTGTCGGAAATAGGAACCAGGGGCCTGTAGCACAAAACTAGGATAAGGGATTAAGCCGGGATATCTTGGTCATCCTGGATTAACTTATCCTTGATCCGGTTGCACAAAAGTGGGATAGTGGATAGTGGGATATGTTATGACATTAGATAGATAGATAGATAGATAGATAGATAGATAGATAGATAGATAGATAGATAGACTTTATTGATCCCAGCCAGGGAAATTCTGGTGTTCCAGCAGCAACAGTAGAAACATATAATAAAGTTAAATAAAATAGAATAAAAGCTAAATATATACAATAAAGACTATAAAGGCTAAAATCTAAAAATATACAATAAGGGCTAAACTAAGAAAAAGAGATATGAGATGTGAAATATACAGATGGTAATGAATATGAAATATACAGATGGATTTGAAGTATATACATGATTGTATAGATAAGGAGAGTTAGCATGATACCCCAAAACCAAGAACCAAGTGGCAGAACCTGATGCCCGGTACTGGGATTCAGGAACCAACTGACTTGATTTGACCTCTTAAGGAATCACCACTTCCCCTCCAGTCTGAAAAACAGTGTGAATGCATATTAACCTAGGATGTAATATATAGATAATAAATAATAAATAAACAGTTAAGGTGCTGGGTAATGGATAATAAATAAACAGTTAAGGTGCTGGGTGATGTATAATAAATAAATAGTTAAGGTGCTGAGTAGTGGAGTGTTAAAAACAGAACTATACAGCAGACAGTTGCAAGTCTCTGTCTGACAGATGTGATTTGTTGTATAGTGTGATGGCTTGTGTGGAAGGAATGATTTCCTGTATCTGTCCCTTCGACAGCGGAGCTGTAACAGTCTGTTGGAGAAGGAGCTCCGCTGTCTGTCCAGTGTGTGGTGGAGAGGGTGATCAGGGTATCCATCCATGATGGATAACACTTTGTTCAGTGTCATCCTCTCCACCACAGCTTCCACAGTGTCCAGTTTGCAGCCGATCACGAAGCCAGCCCTCCTGATCAGTTTGTTGAGTCTGTTGGTGTCGCTGGCTCCGATGCTGCTCCCCCAACACACCACGGCGAAGAAGAGTACACTGGCCACAACAGACTGGTAGAACATCTCCAACACCTTGCTGCACACATTGAAGGATCTAAGCTTCCTCAGGAAGTAGAGTCTGCTCATCCCCTTCTTGTAGACAGCGTCGGTGTTGGATTTCCAGTCCAGTCTGTTGTTTATTTTGACGCCCAGGTACTTGTAGTCCTCCACCTCCTCCACATCCTCTCCCAGAATGCACAGTGGCTGTGAAGCCGTCCTCTTCTTCCTGAAGTCGATCACCATCTCTCTGGTGTTGTTGACATTCAGCCTCAGGTGATTGCGTCCAGCCCACTCCACAAAGTTATCTCCCACTGCTCCGTACTCCCCTTCCCTTCCCTCACTTATACACCCAACAACAACCGAGTCATCAGAAAATTTCTGCAGGTGGCATGACTCGGAGTTGTACTGAAAGTCTGTGGTGTATAAGGTGAAAAGGAAAGGGGACAGCACAGTCCCCTGTGGAGCTCCTGTATCGCTGACCACCGTGTCTGACAGAACACTGCCCAGACAGACAAACTGTGGCCTGCCTGTCAGGTAGTCAGTAATCCAGGAGACAATGGAGGTGTCGACACCCCTCACCCGCAGCTTCTCACTCAGCAGCAGTGGCTGGATGGTGTTAAAAGCACTGGAGAAATCAAAGAATGTGATTCTCACCGTGCTGCCACCACCATCCAGATGCATATGAGCTTGTTGCAGCAGGTAGATGACGGCGTCGTCAACTCCCAAATAGGTAAGTAAACTGTAGAGGGTCTAACAGCTCCTTCACCTGCGGCCTCAGGTGGGCCAAGACCAGCCTCTCCAGCACCTTCATCAGATGAGATGTGAGGGCAACTGGTCGGTAGTCATTGAGGTCCAATGGAGTCGACTTCTTGGGACAGGAACCAGGCAGGATGTCTTCCACAGCACCGGGACTCTCTCCTGACTCAGGCCCAAGTTGTAGAGGTGTTGGATGACTGAAGACAGCTGGCTGGGACAGGTCCTCAGGATCCTTGGGCTGATACCATCAGGTCCTGTGGCCTTCCTCTGGTGGAGTCTCTCCAGCTGTCTCTTAACCTGGCCTTCAGTAACAGTCATGCGGGGGAGGGTGCTGGTGTCTTCAGTGGAGGAGGAGGTAGAGGGGGAGGGGGAGGAGAGGTGCTGCACAGGAGTGCTCACCACAGGGGTGGGGGGTCTGGATGTGAGAGGCCACTCACACTGGCAAGTTTGATCTGCGCCCAAGCACGACTGCCCCTAAAATCCAGATTCTTTGACCTGTGTGATCGCTCCGTATCGTGCTTGAATACAGCACACTTCCCCCCGCTCTGGCACGGTTGGAGGGGGTGTGCTTCAGCGCGGTACGGGCGCATACACGAGCACATGCACGGTCACGCACTCAGTGCACGGACATAAATCATGCAACTTTCCTCCTGCCTCTGCAAAATTGTTTAATGTGCGCAGCTTGATTACCGGCGAATGGCCCGCGTTGCGCAATCAATAATCAACCATGTTGTCTGTGTCATTGTCCGTTGTGCTGCTGCAACCACGTATAAACAAAAGTCGGTTTATAATGAAAGTACAGCAGTCTGTGTGCGGAGATCCGGCAGATCTGGTGCTGGCCGGCACCGCGTCGGCACCGGCCGGCACTGGCACTGTACGATCTAACAGGTGCCGCTCCGGCTGTCAGTTGGACCTTTCTGAAGAAGGAGGAAGTTACCTCCGAAACTGTCAAGGTAAATAAACATCCCATGTCTGATTAAAAGGACCAAAAACGTTTTTTAGTTAAAAGGAAGACATGATGAATGTATTTGAACTACATTGATTTATAATGACGTCGGGCCATGCCTGTTGTCGTATTTCAACGTGATGACGTGCACACCGGGGGCAATCGTGCTTGGGCGTGTTTGGGCTTTAGGTAATGTAAGTGCAGGCCAGCCGGGGACTGGGGAGGGGGGGTTTTGGGTTTAGCACGATACGGGCTCAAACTTGCCAATGTGAGTGGGCCCTGAGGGAGACAGACGGCTGTGAGCTGAACCTGTTGAAGAAAACGCTCAGCTTGTTGGCTCTCTCCAGGCTGCCTGATGGTTGCCTTTGTCTCCCTTTACATCCTGTGATCTGCTTCATCCCAGTCCACACATCCCTAACGTTGTTCTGCTGGAGTTTGACCTCCAGCTTCCTCCTGTAGCTGTCTTTGCAACCCCTCAATTTCTCCCTGAGTTCGTGCTGCACTCTCCTCAGTTCCTCTCTGTCTCCAGACCTGAAAGCCCTCTTCTTCTTGTTAAGGAGTGCTTTCAGGTCGCTGGTGATCCATGGCTTGTTGTTGGGGAAGCAGCGTACAGTCCGGGTTGGCATGGTGGTGTTTTCACAGAACCTGATGTATTCTGTGATGCAGTCCGTCATGTTGTTGATGTCCTCCCCGTGTGGCTCACAGAGTACATCCCAGTCCGTTGTCTCAAAGCAGTCCCGCAGTGCCTCAGCAGCCTCCTGAGTGCACATCCTCACCATCCTCCTTCCTCACCATGTTAACAGGCTGCCTCTTAACAAGGGGGACATACTTGGGGGTTAACAGGACCAGGTTGTGATCCGAACTGCCAAGGGGAGGAAGGGCTGTGGTGTTGTATGCATCACTGGTGTTTGCATACAGCAGATCCAGGGTTTTATTTTCTCTGGTGGGGCAGTCAACATACTGGTGGAAAGTTGGCAGTAGTTTGTCCAGTGAGTCTCCAGTAATCACAGTAAAGGCATTGGGGTGTTGAGTCTGTACACTGGCAACGGTGGAGGTGATGACGTCACAGGCCGTCAGCGCATTAGCTGATGGGGGGGATGTAAACAGCGATCACAATGGCGGACGTGAATTCCCGAGGCTGGTAATACGGACGCATTCCCACAGCAACCAGTTCAATGTCCGGGTTACAGAGACGTACCTTCACATGCATATGTCCGGGATTACACCACCTCTCACTCACATACAGTGCAATCCCTCCTCCCTTCCTCTTACCGCTGCTAATTACATCTCTGTCCACACGAACAACGCTGAAGCCAGGTGCCGCCACGCTGTGGTCCGGGATGTGCGAGTGCAGCCATGTCTCAGTGAAACAAAACACACTACACTCATGATATTCCCTCTGAGTCTTAATCAGCGCGGCGAGCTCATCCGTCTTATTCCCCAGAGACCTCACGTTCCCCATGATAATCACTGGTACCGCTGGGCAAAATCTCCTGTATTTCGCCTTCAGTTTGGCACCAGCTCTGCACCCCCGGTGCCTCCTCAGCAGCTCCTCCGGGATGTCAGGCCTCGCTCCGGGCAGTAGCACAGGTTTACGCGGCGCTATCAGCTGGTCACGAGTGTAAACAATGCACTCACTGTCGCGTCTGTGACCTTCCGCTGCCTTAAGTGCAAAAGTGTCCAAAAAAACGGCCAGAAAGTTTAAAAAGAGAGATAAAGTCATTGTCTCTAGTGATTAGACAATGATTGGTAGAAAAATACAGGTGGCAGTAGAGAAATTGCAAAAGAAAAAATACAAAAACTTAGACACACACGGGAGCTGCTGCAACAGGCTGCCACCTCGCGTGGCGCCAATTACCATGCAGATTTATTCTGTGGAGCTAGCCTGCTCCAGACCAGGCTAAGTTCCAGGATCTATTTAAGCTCATCCCTTATCTCAGTCAACAGTCACCACAAACGGAAACTAAAAGTTATTCCACTGCCCACTACACATTATCACATCAACACCTTCCTAAAATAATCGCCTAAGTCATTTTTTTCACGTTTTTCGGGAGAGACCCCACCCCCACCCCCCACCCCCAAAAAAATCACCAAAAATTAACTGTATGATATTTATTGATAATTTCAGTCAAAAAGGTTATAAAAAAGATGATCACTGACATACTAAAAACAATGTCAGGCAATTATGTAACATAACAGAAATAAATGACTTAGGCAAATTTCTGAACATGCCTTTGTTGACCTAGGCAATTGTAATATGTTACATGCCAATGTTATACTAAACCTCATCACTTACCAATTGGGGATGGGCCCTGGATCATTGAAACAACTTCATTGGCAGAGAAAATTTTCTTTCTTCTTGATACCGCTGCCATCTGGAAATGCTTAAAATAGCCTAAAATAGCCTAAATAACATAAAATTGCCTAAGTCACATTTTCTTTTGACTTAGGCAAAATAAAACTACCTAAGTCACAGTTTTTACACACTCTTGATTTAGGGAGTTATACTTCCAGAGGTGGCCAGCATCAAGAGGAGATGATTTAGACAAAAAACTCATTTTTGACAAAACAGGACTTAGGCGATTATTTTAGGCAGGTGTCGAAACTAGACCCACTGTCATTAGCTACTTAAACATTTGTGGACATTAATTTCAATCATTGTAGATAAATGATGATTTTAGATGATGTTGCAATCATTAGATAATTTACAGTTTCCCATACACTCTAAAATACACATCCCATATAAATATACCGTATTGATCTGAATATAAGATGATATTTTTTCCATTGAAATTGCCCTGAAAAAACGCCCTCGTCTTATATTGGGGGTCTAAGCAAATACACATGTATTGTACTTGCATATGTTCCGTGCTTGAATACAGTACACTTCCCCCGCTCTGGCATGGTTGGAAGGGGTGTGCTCCAGCACGGTACGGGCGTTCATGCACGAGCACATGCACGGTCACGCACGCAGCGGGCGAACGTGGATACAACGTAAATCATGCAACTTTCCTCCTGCCTCCGCAAAATCGATTAATGCGCAGCGCGATTACCGGCGAATGGCTGCATCGCGCAATCAATAATCAACCATGGTGTCTGTGTCGCTGTCCGTGGTGCTGCTGCAACCGCGTATAAACAAAAGTTGATTTATGATGAAAGGTATATATGGCAGTCTCTGTGCACCGCGCACCTGTCAGATCCGGCAGACCTGACCGGGTGGGCACGGTGCCGACCGAGGCACCGGCCGGTATCAGGTGGGCCAGCCGGTGTGCACCGCCACCCAGTTGAATGTAGCAGCCAGCTGACATGCCGCTCCGGCTGTCAGTTGGACGCTTTCTGAAGTTACCTCCGAAACTGTCGAGGTAAATAAACATCCCTTAACTCCTTAACCCTGGCCATGAGTGCAATGTGAGACGGTGGCGGTCTCAGAAAGAAGAGCTAAAAAAAATGCCCACAGCCAGAGAAGGGCTTTTCGTGGTCCACAAACTGGTCGATTCAACGTGACTGACAGGAGGGTGTGCGATTTTGTGAATGAGAAACGTAGTGAAGGACTGCCCGTTACGAGGGCTGTGATGCAGCAAAAAGCACTTGAAGCTGCCACAGAGTTCAACATACCCCGCACTGAGTTCAAAGCTAGCATGGGCTGGTGTTGCAGAATGCAGTGGCGGATTTAAGAAATTTGGGGCCCAAGGCAAAGGCAGGCATGGGGCCCTCTGAGATGAGAGGACAACACACAAAACAGGGGCCCCGAGACACACATAATACGATAAGCATTCTGCTGGCATTTTAGCAAAAGTATTTTAATCAAAAACATAATTAAGGTGCGCAAATAAGTAATAACTGTATTAACCATAAGTGTATGAGGAGTTTTATGGGGCCCTCAGGAACTTGGGGCCCTAGGCAACCGCCTAGTTTTGCCTAATGGTAAGTCCACTCCTGGCAGAATGTCCATATAAAAAGTATTTTTCCAAAAAAGGGTCTTGAAAAAGAGGGGCCATCTTAAAATCAGGGTCGTCTTTTATTCGGGTCAATACGGTAAATACACATCAAAACTGAAGTCACATTCAAAGGTCTATATGTTCTGCCCTCACAGTGCGTGAACCACCTTTGCACAACTAGGCAGACAGATAACATCAGAAGGTGTGGTTTTAAATAAGACCAGTTGGAGACGTGATTTCAATTTGAAGGTAAAGTCTGTTTTTGGTCTTAATTGTTTTCACTTTCCTTCTTTTAATATTGTAGAACTGCAAAGAAAAGACAGGTACAAAGAATGAATTGTTGATAACAATGTGTTTTTAACAGTAAATATTTTAAATCTTTTATCTATGAAATAATAAATGAACTGAATTGACAATGCAATAAATTAAGCAGTCGTGTGAACATATATAGCCACAAATGAATCAACAACTTAGTTTTATAAATACAACTCAACATGAAATAAGATGCACAGGAAATTAATTGAACCAAACTAAGGCTGGGGTGAAAACAAAGACACAGCATTGATCCCTAGTGACTTTAGTCTTAGCTTAAGTGCTAACATGTTGCCTGATGACTGGCCTAATGCTAACAAACAATTCATGTACTTAGCAACAAACACCACAGTAACACCCCAGTGACATTGCAGATGGTCTCTGACAAGGGTAATGTCTAACAAGTTTAATCAACAAAGAAATAAACATAAAAGGACAACTTACAGACATATATATGCCCAGATTTCCCCACCAGAAGAAAGAGCTGCTCACAGCAGTGGAGCATGCTCCAAACAGGAAGTGGCAAAGGGCAGGAAACTGTGCTGGGTGCACATATAAAGGAGAAACCAATAGGGGGTGCTGTTCAGCAGTTACAGCTTGAAGAGCTTGACACTCCCCGCCTGGTATAACACCGTTATACCACTATTAAACACAAAATAATTTGAGCACCCCTACAAACTAATATTAAGTGTGCTTTGACACAAGGAGCACGACTTCTGAGATGGGCCTGTGAAAGGCCTTGAGTGCGCCTTGGCTGAAGATCCTTACTTCGACCTTGCGTGTTCTTCCATCAGCACTGGGGAAGGTCTTTTGAACTACTCCAACAGGCCATTCATTGCGCTTGGCTTGATTGTCTTTGAGAAGGACGACATCCCCTTCTTGGAGGTTTGGCTTGTCCTCCGTCCATTTCCTGCGTTTCTGGAGTGTCGCCAAGTACTCCGTTCTCCAACGCTTCCAGAATGTGTCTGCCAGACACTGCACTTGTCTCCACTGGTTTCTATGAAGATCCTTCTCATCGAAATCTCCATGAGGGGCTGGCAGAGGACTGATCTTTTGCGTCAGCAGCATAGCAGGCGTCAAGAGAGTAGGCATTTCTGGATCTACTGATACTGGCACCAGAGGCCTGGCATTCATCATGGCCATGACTTCTGCCATCAGGGTGGCAAGTATTTCATGAGTAAGGTGAGCTGTACCATCACGAAGTAGCATTGCATCCAGAATACGGCGCGCCACCCCTATCATCCTCTCCCACGCGCCACCCATGTGGGAGGAATGAGGCGGGTTAAAGATCCAGGTGCACCCTTGATGAGCAAGGTAGTTCTTGAGCTCAGAGTCTTCTGTGTTTAACTGTAACTCCTTGCAGGCTCCCACAAAATTGGTGCCGCGGTCGGAGCGGAGTTGTTTGGCAGGCCCACGGACAGCAAAAAATCTTCGCAAGGCATTAATGAATGACGAAGTGGACATGGATTCTATTACTTCGATGTGCACAGCACGGGTGCTCATGCATGTGAACATCACTGCCCAACGTTTGCTTTCAGCGCTGCCTCCCCTGGTACGACGGGAGGTGATCGCCCACGGTCCAAAGACATCCAAGCCAACGTGCGTAAAAGGAGGCTCTGTGGTGAGCCTGTCAGCAGGAAGGTCTGCCATTTTTTGCTCCATCAATCTTCCTCTCAGTCTTTTGCAGGTCACACATTTATGGATCACACTGGAAACTAGATGTTTGCCTCCCACAATCCACAGCCCTGCAGCCCGGATGGCTCCCTCCGTGAAATGGCGGCCTTGGTGAGCTACCTCCTCGTGGTAATGACTCACCAAGAGAGTTGCAATGTGACTGTTCTTCGGAATAATTAGGGGGTGCTTTTCGTCGTAATGGAGAAGAGCAGATGAGATGCGCCCTCCGATTCTGAGCAGCCCCTCGCCATCGATGATGGGATTTAGCTTCTTGAGTGGACTTTGTTTTGGAAGCTGACTACCCCTCTCCAAGCATTTAATCTCTTCCATGTAAGCTTCTTGCTGAGCACTTCGGATGACAACTGCCTTTGCTTGCCAAAGTGCGTCAGTGGTGTGCATTTGTGGGGTTTTGCTTGCGGCTCGTGCTGTGGTAATGAGTCTTGCCATGGCCCGTACTATTGACCTCCAGGTTGAAAACCGTTCAAAACGGCTTGAGCCAAGCTGACTTTTCGTGGACTTGGTAGAGAACACTGTAACCTCAGGCCGAACCTCCTCATCCACATCTGGCTCAACAAGTTCAAAAACTGTTTCTTGAGAAGGTTTCTCCTCTTCCACCTGCCCAAGGAACGCTGGGCCAGAGAACCAGTTGATGTCCTTCAGGAGTGCAGCTGGCACAGGTCTCGTGGCGTGGTCAGCTGGATTACTTTCAGTTGATATGTGGTGCCACTGTTCTGGGCGGCTGGACTTGAGTATGCGGTTGACTCGATTGGAAACATACATGTAGAACCTCCTAGAGGTGTTATGAACGTATCCAAGGACAATTCTGCTGTCTGTGTAGAAGTCAACAGCATGTACATTCACATCCAGTTCGTTGAGAATCAGCTCCGCCATTTCAACTGCTAAAACGGCAGCGCATAGCTCCAGGCGTGGGACTGTGTGGGCTGGGCGAGGTGCCAACTTGGCCTTCCCCATTATGAATCCCACATGACATTGACCTTCATCATCGATGACCCGAAGGTAGGAGACTGCTGCAATGGCCATAGCGGAGGCGTCAGAGAAGACACACAGCTGCCTGTGACGAGCAGAGGTAAGGGATGCAGATATGTAGGCTCTTGGGATGCTCAGCCCTTCAAGGTCTGAGAGAGATTCTTTCCATGCTGCCCAGGGCATTTCCTTTTCAGGTGGGAGTGGAGTATCCCAGTCAAATTCTCCTGTCGAGATCTCTCTGACCAGGGCTTTCCCTTGCATGGTGATGGGAGCAACCAGCCCAAGGGGATCAAACAGGCTGTTGACCGTTGACAGGATACCTCTGCGGGTGAACGGTTTCTGTTCGCTGGACACTTGAAAGGTGAAGCAGTCTGTCTGGAGATTCCAGACCAGTCCAAGACTTCGCTGAAGAGGTAAAGTGTCAGTTCCCAGGTCAAGATCCTTTAGATCGTTGGCGAGATCAACTGTTGGAAAGGATGCCATGACCACGCTGCTGTTGGAGGTGATCTTGTAGAGGCGCAGATTGGAGGCTGCTAGCATCTCCCTTGTTCTTGTCAGCAGGTCGATAGCTTCTGCTTCTGTGGCGACTGATGTGAGGCCATCATCGACGTAGAAGTTATAAATTAAGCAGTCGTGTGAACATATATAGCCACAAATGAATCAACAACTTAGTTTTATAAATACAACTCAACATGAAATAAGATGCACAGGAAATTAATTGAACCAAACTAAGGCTGGGGTGAAAACAAAGACACAGCATTGATCCCTAGTGACTTTAGTCTTAGCTTAAGTGCTAACATGTTGCCTGATGACTGGCCTAATGCTAACAAACAATTCATGTACTTAGCAACAAACACCACAGTAACACCCCAGTGACATTGCAGATGGTCTCTGACAAGGGTAATGTCTAACAAGTTTAATCAACAAAGAAATAAACATAAAAGGACAACTTACAGACATATATATGCCCAGATTTCCCCACCAGAAGAAAGAGCTGCTCACAGCAGTGGAGCATGCTCCAAACAGGAAGTGGCAAAGGGCAGGAAACTGTGCTGGGTGCACATATAAAGGAGAAACCAATAGGGGGTGCTGTTCAGCAGTTACAGCTTGAAGAGCTTGACACTCCCCGCCTGGTATAACACCGTTATACCACTATTAAACACAAAATAATTTGAGCACCCCTACAAACTAATATTAAGTGTGCTTTGACACAAGGAGCACGACTTCTGAGATGGGCCTGTGAAAGGCCTTGAGTGCGCCTTGGCTGAAGATCCTTACTTCGACCTTGCGTGTTCTTCCATCAGCACTGGGGAAGGTCTTTTGAACTACTCCAACAGGCCATTCATTGCGCTTGGCTTGATTGTCTTTGAGAAGGACGACATCCCCTTCTTGGAGGTTTGGCTTGTCCTCCGTCCATTTCCTGCGTTTCTGGAGTGTCGCCAAGTACTCCGTTCTCCAACGCTTCCAGAATGTGTCTGCCAGACACTGCACTTGTCTCCACTGGTTTCTATGAAGATCCTTCTCATCGAAATCTCCATGAGGGGCTGGCAGAGGACTGATCTTTTGCGTCAGCAGCATAGCAGGCGTCAAGAGAGTAGGCATTTCTGGATCTACTGATACTGGCACCAGAGGCCTGGCATTCATCATGGCCATGACTTCTGCCATCAGGGTGGCAAGTATTTCATGAGTAAGGTGAGCTGTACCATCACGAAGTAGCATTGCATCCAGAATACGGCGCGCCACCCCTATCATCCTCTCCCACGCGCCACCCATGTGGGAGGAATGAGGCGGGTTAAAGATCCAGGTGCACCCTTGATGAGCAAGGTAGTTCTTGAGCTCAGAGTCTTCTGTGTTTAACTGTAACTCCTTGCAGGCTCCCACAAAATTGGTGCCGCGGTCGGAGCGGAGTTGTTTGGCAGGCCCACGGACAGCAAAAAATCTTCGCAAGGCATTAATGAATGACGAAGTGGACATGGATTCTATTACTTCGATGTGCACAGCACGGGTGCTCATGCATGTGAACATCACTGCCCAACGTTTGCTTTCAGCGCTGCCTCCCCTGGTACGACGGGAGGTGATCGCCCACGGTCCAAAGACATCCAAGCCAACGTGCGTAAAAGGAGGCTCTGTGGTGAGCCTGTCAGCAGGAAGGTCTGCCATTTTTTGCTCCATCAATCTTCCTCTCAGTCTTTTGCAGGTCACACATTTATGGATCACACTGGAAACTAGATGTTTGCCTCCCACAATCCACAGCCCTGCAGCCCGGATGGCTCCCTCCGTGAAATGGCGGCCTTGGTGAGCTACCTCCTCGTGGTAATGACTCACCAAGAGAGTTGCAATGTGACTGTTCTTCGGAATAATTAGGGGGTGCTTTTCGTCGTAATGGAGAAGAGCAGATGAGATGCGCCCTCCGATTCTGAGCAGCCCCTCGCCATCGATGATGGGATTTAGCTTCTTGAGTGGACTTTGTTTTGGAAGCTGACTACCCCTCTCCAAGCATTTAATCTCTTCCATGTAAGCTTCTTGCTGAGCACTTCGGATGACAACTGCCTTTGCTTGCCAAAGTGCGTCAGTGGTGTGCATTTGTGGGGTTTTGCTTGCGGCTCGTGCTGTGGTAATGAGTCTTGCCATGGCCCGTACTATTGACCTCCAGGTTGAAAACCGTTCAAAACGGCTTGAGCCAAGCTGACTTTTCGTGGACTTGGTAGAGAACACTGTAACCTCAGGCCGAACCTCCTCATCCACATCTGGCTCAACAAGTTCAAAAACTGTTTCTTGAGAAGGTTTCTCCTCTTCCACCTGCCCAAGGAACGCTGGGCCAGAGAACCAGTTGATGTCCTTCAGGAGTGCAGCTGGCACAGGTCTCGTGGCGTGGTCAGCTGGATTACTTTCAGTTGATATGTGGTGCCACTGTTCTGGGCGGCTGGACTTGAGTATGCGGTTGACTCGATTGGAAACATACATGTAGAACCTCCTAGAGGTGTTATGAACGTATCCAAGGACAATTCTGCTGTCTGTGTAGAAGTCAACAGCATGTACATTCACATCCAGTTCGTTGAGAATCAGCTCCGCCATTTCAACTGCTAAAACGGCAGCGCATAGCTCCAGGCGTGGGACTGTGTGGGCTGGGCGAGGTGCCAACTTGGCCTTCCCCATTATGAATCCCACATGACATTGACCTTCATCATCGATGACCCGAAGGTAGGAGACTGCTGCAATGGCCATAGCGGAGGCGTCAGAGAAGACACACAGCTGCCTGTGACGAGCAGAGGTAAGGGATGCAGATATGTAGGCTCTTGGGATGCTCAGCCCTTCAAGGTCTGAGAGAGATTCTTTCCATGCTGCCCAGGGCATTTCCTTTTCAGGTGGGAGTGGAGTATCCCAGTCAAATTCTCCTGTCGAGATCTCTCTGACCAGGGCTTTCCCTTGCATGGTGATGGGAGCAACCAGCCCAAGGGGATCAAACAGGCTGTTGACCGTTGACAGGATACCTCTGCGGGTGAACGGTTTCTGTTCGCTGGACACTTGAAAGGTGAAGCAGTCTGTCTGGAGATTCCAGACCAGTCCAAGACTTCGCTGAAGAGGTAAAGTGTCAGTTCCCAGGTCAAGATCCTTTAGATCGTTGGCGAGATCAACTGTTGGAAAGGATGCCATGACCACGCTGCTGTTGGAGGTGATCTTGTAGAGGCGCAGATTGGAGGCTGCTAGCATCTCCCTTGTTCTTGTCAGCAGGTCGATAGCTTCTGCTTCTGTGGCGACTGATGTGAGGCCATCATCGACGTAGAAGTTCCTCATCACAAATTGCTTGCTGTCGGTGCCATATTCTTCCTCACTCTCCTGTGCAGCTCGCCTGAGCCCATAGATGGCCACAGCAGGCGAAGGGCTATTGCCGAAAACATGCACTTTCATCCTGAATTCTGTGATCTCTTTGTCCAGGTCATTGTCCTTGTACCACAGAAAACGTAGGTAATCACGATGTTCTTCATGGACCTTGAAACAGTAGAACATCTGCTGGATGTCAGCTGTGATAGCGATACGTTCTCTTCGGAAACGCATAAGAACACCTAGCAGTGTGTTGTTTAAGTCTGGCCCGCTTAGCAGCACGTCGTTTAGGGAGATTCCATCCTGCTTGGCACTTGAATCGAAGACTACCCTTATCTTCCCGGGCTTCAGAGGGTGATAGACTCCGAATGTAGGTAAATACCATCGTTCAGCATCTTCTGCCAATGGAGGAGCAGGCTCAGCGTGGCCGTTATTGAAGATGTCTTCCATGAACTCAATGAAGTGCTGTCTCATAGCTGGCTTCTTATCCAGGGTGCGTCTCAGAGAGGCAAGTCGTTTTGAAGCTTGGTTGTAGTTGTTGGGGAGACGGTGGCGTGGGGTGCGGAAAGGTAGTGGCGCAACCCAGCTATTTGTCTCATCCATGAAGACCTCTTGATCCATGATGGCGAGGAAGGCTTGATCTTCAATTGACTGACCTGGCTTGTCATCATCCGGTGTCTGGTTGAAGACAGTGCTCCCAAGAGCTGAAGCCCCTTTGAGTTGACATGACTCCTTGCTGCTCTGGGGAGATGGAGTTTGTGTTGACTTGAAAACTCTTTCCTTGACTTGGAAGCTGTTTGAGCAGGGACTGAGAATAGAGGCCCGTCCATTGAACAATACGTTTGTCTTGTAAATGCTCACACTACTAGGCTTGTGGGCCCTCCCCAGACAGACGTCCCCCACAATGACCCACCCCAGGTCAAGTCGCTGAGCGAAGGGATCGTTGTGCTTTCCATTGAATTGCTGCCGTACTTTATGAACTCTCAGGATGTCTCTCCCCAAGAGGATTAGGATCTGGGCATTAGGGTTGAGTGGTGGTATCTTGTCTGCCATGGGCCTGAGATGTACATAATGGCGGGCTACTTCTGGAGTGGGGATTTCAGTCCTGTCGTCTGGGATCATGTCACACTCGACGAGCGTAGGTAGACTGAGCTGCGACTCTCCATCCATGGACTCGACAACGAAGTTTGTCGCTCTCCTCCCTGACGTCTCCACAACACCGGAGCAGGTCTTCAATGTGTAGGGAACTGGACCTCCTTTTACATCAAAGAGTTCAAAAAAATCGGAACGTGCCAGGGACCGGTTACTTTGATCATCTAAAACAGCGTACATGGGAACTGCCTGTTCAGGACGTTCAGCTGGATACACTGTAACTAAGCATATTTTTGAACACGACCTTCTGCTGGCAGTTCCTGCACAGACCTCCGTGCATTTCGAGGTAACCTCTTGTGGTGACAGGTCAAGCTCCCCGCCTTGCTCTGCCGACGGGTCTCGCTCCCCGCCTTGCTCCACTTCCTCTGAGCCAGCAAAGGTCCATGGTGGTGGGCCAGGATGTAAGGCTGCTATGTGCCTGTCGCTGTTGCATTCTGTGCACTTGATGACAGCTTTGCAGTCCTTGGCCATATGTATGGTTGAAGAGCAGCACTTAAAGCAGATGTTCTTCTCCTTGAGGTAAGCTCTGCGCTCTTCCAGGGGTTTCCCTCTGAAGCTACGGCACTTTTTCAGAGGGTGCGGCTTGTTATGCATTGGGCACAGCTTTCCTGGATCATCAGGCCTTTTCTCAGGTGCCCTTGAAGAGATAGATGCAGCTGAAGCTGAGACCTCTGTCTTTCTGACCGATACAGGCGTCTTGGAGGGTCTCCAGGGCTTGATTGACTTGCTTTGGCTTTGCATGGTGCATGTGAGGATGAAGCTTGGATCATTTTTTGCCTTAGCTTGGCTACGAATGAACTGAGAGAAGACGTCGAATGGGGGGAAGGTCACACGGTGTTCTTCCTTGTACCTTGACCCGTGACTGACCCACTTCTCTTGTAAGCCGTATGGGAGTTTTTCAACAATTGGATTGACTCCGCGGGCTGTGTCAAGAATTGCCAAGCCAGGCAGCTGCCCTCCTGATTTTGCGTATTCAACTTCAAGCAAGAGATCTGCTAGCTGCTGTAACAAGTGGTTGTCTCTATTAGAGATCTTCGGGAAGTCTTCTATTCTCCTGAACAGAGCGTGTTCAATAACTTCAGGCGACCCATAACTTTCTTCGAGCCGCTGCCATACCATGTCAAGCCCTGCAGTAGTATTGTGAATATGTGCTGCTCGCATTCTTTTGGCCAGCTCTGTTGACTCAGGGCCAAGCCACTTTGTCAGGAGATCAAACTCTTCTCTTGAGTTCAGGCCCAGCTCCCTAACTACAGCAAAGAATGATGATCTCCATGCCCAGTAATTTTCAGGGCGATCATCAAACTTGAGGAGACCAGATGTAACCATCTCGCGTCGCATTAGGTACTTGGCTACATCGGGCATGCCAGATGTCTGACCATAGGTGTTGATAGGTGCCCGCTGGGAACTGTAGCTTGGTTCAGCATGGCTGGCTCCTGCAGGGTAGGGTGTCGCTGGAATATTGTTAGTGGCTCCTGTGGTGTAGCGTGTGGTTGGAGCGTTGTTACTGCCTGTGGCTCCTGCAGCTGGAGCGTTGTTAATAGGTTCGGGTCGTGTAGGTGGCGTCGATGACTCTGAATCTATACTTTGGCGTTCACCAGCACTTTCATGAGAGTGTTGAAGTACGTATTCAGACGTTCTCTGGGCTGCTGGGAGTGGGTCCAACTGGAGATCAAGTTCACCTTGAGAAGCTAAGCCTTCATTTTCAACCGCTGCTTCTAACACTTCTGCCTCTGCGGAGGCGGCTGCTGCATCTTTTTCCAGTTTCAGCACATGCAACTTTGCTTGTATCTCAGCTTGTTCTATCATGATTTTTGCTTCCTTTTCAGCATAAGCGGCTTGTGTGCGGGCTGCCTCTGCTTTTGCTCGCGCCATGACTGCAGCAGCACTTGTTGATGACATGCGGCTCTGTCTTGAAGCCCTGGAGCCTGAGCGCCGTGTCTGCCTCTCTGATTTGTCGTCTGAGTGCTGGCTTTCCATCTTTATACTCATAAGCGTGCTGACTGAAGAAGGAAGCTGAATGCTGTGGCAGGTAAGTTGTTTTCCAGAAGGCGAATCTGTCGTGTTGATGTCTTTCTACTGTTCTGCCCTCGCAGTGCGTGAACCACCTTTGCACAACTAGGCAGACAGATAACATCAGAAGGTGTGGTTTTAAATAAGACCAGTTGGAGACGTGATTTCAATTTGAAGGTAAAGTCTGTTTTTGGTCTTAATTGTTTTCACTTTCCTTCTTTTAATATTGTAGAACTGCAAAGAAAAGACAGGTACAAAGAATGAATTGTTGATAACAATGTGTTTTTAACAGTAAATATTTTAAATCTTTTATCTATGAAATAATAAATGAACTGAATTGACAATGCAATAAATTAAGCAGTCGTGTGAACATATATAGCCACAAATGAATCAACAACTTAGTTTTATAAATACAACTCAACATGAAATAAGATGCACAGGAAATTAATTGAACCAAACTAAGGCTGGGGTGAAAACAAAGACACAGCATTGATCCCTAGTGACTTTAGTCTTAGCTTAAGTGCTAACATGTTGCCTGATGACTGGCCTAATGCTAACAAACAATTCATGTACTTAGCAACAAACACCACAGTAACACCCCAGTGACATTGCAGATGGTCTCTGACAAGGGTAATGTCTAACAAGTTTAATCAACAAAGAAATAAACATAAAAGGACAACTTACAGACATATATATGCCCAGATTTCCCCACCAGAAGAAAGAGCTGCTCACAGCAGTGGAGCATGCTCCAAACAGGAAGTGGCAAAGGGCAGGAAACTGTGCTGGGTGCACATATAAAGGAGAAACCAATAGGGGGTGCTGTTCAGCAGTTACAGCTTGAAGAGCTTGACACTATATGTAATACACCCTGCATGTCTGCACACTGAAATAAATGCAGGACAAATCCATACACAACAAATGAACAGACAAATGAATGGATGCAGTAGCAGGCTTGTATACACACAGTATACAGCACACACAACATAAGAGGCCAAATCAATTTAAATTGAATTTTAAAAAAAGAAGAAAAAAAATATATTCAAATTCCTCTGCCAATGTAGGCCATATTTAACTGAAATTCACAGCATGCATGCCTGCCACTGCAGGACTTATTTATTTATTTATTTATTTATTTAGAGAGGACAATGCACATTGATTAACATTACTGTAAATGCGCCAGTGTTAGCCAGAGGCTAGTTTACAACCGCAGTCCTCCAGCATGATGTTAAAGAACCATTAAAATATACAAAAACGGGACACAAGGGTCATAATACATAAAAACAAGGACACAGGAGACATAAAAATTTAGAGTAAGAATACAACATATCCATGTAGGAAACAAAGACCGGCAGACAATGACACTAAAAGAGAGACAATCAATCATGCAATTAAATAAAATTGGCCAAGATGAACTGTCAGGGATGGATAAATGAGATGGAGATGCAGCAATGCAAAGACCAGAGCAGGGTTTCTTGCTGGAGTTGTGGTAAGATGGATTAAGAAACACAACGAAACCAAAGATATACAGTGTATAAAGTGCTACAGTGCTCATGGAAAGTGCTGCAGTGCTCACAAAAATTGTTGAGGTTAAGGGTTAGCTGTCAGAGGTGAGTAAGTGGTATGGAGGTGCAACAATGCAAGGGCCAGAACACGATTTCTTGTTGGGAGTTGTGCTAAAGATGAATTGAGAAGAGGTAACATTTGTAAAGTGCTGCAGTGCTATGGTGAATTGAGAAGAGGTAGTACATTAAAGTGCTGTAGTGCTCCTTATAGTTTACCCATGTCACTGCGCATGTCCATGAGGGAATATGTGCAGCGACATGGGGAGCCATGTACATTCAGTCAACAATGATTACAGGTCTGGTTAGACTTGAGCCAGTCTTTAATTGCCTTTTAAAAATAAGAATGGTAGAGCAGTCTCTTATGGAGGTTGGCAGGCCGTTCCAAATTTTGCTGCCTCTGACTGATAGAGCAGACTGTGAGAAGGAGATGTGCCTAAATGGAATTGCACAGTCTCCTCTTGTAGTTACTCTAGTACTGGAGCCGCTGGTGGATTTACGTTCAAGAAACTGACTCAGGGGTGGAGGTGCAAGTCCGTTCAAAATCTTGTACACACAACATGCAAGTTTAAAGGTGATAAGACTGTCAAAACTCAGTAGGTTGTCACAGGACAGGTTGTCAAGGATGTCACAGTGATGATAAGAGAATGATTTTTGTCAAAAACTTTCAGGGCTTTTTTATAGAGAGATTCAACAGGTTTAAGTATGGTTTTTCCCGTCAAAGACCAATTTGTGAAGCAGTACTCAATATGTGAGAATATCATAGAGTGCATGAATATTTTTGCTGCTTCTTCAGTTACTGAGGATCTTATTTGTCTGAAATTGCTCAGATTGAAGTTAACTGTTTTGATTACTTTTTTTCACGTGCTTTCACTTAAAGCAGTCAAAACTGTCAAGGTATGATAGGCTACATAAAAATTTCTAAGCCTGTTTTAGAGGAAAAAAAATAAACCAAAGTGTTATACAGTCTGATGGACTTACATTTACACAATTTCACTCACATCTGCAGTCAATTTCACTTATAATTTCAATTGATTAATAATCAGAGTACAACTACGTTTTCAAAGATGTTATTTAACTATTTGGATTGTAATTGCGATGGTTTCAGCGGAGCAGTGAGTGTGTATTTGTGCACTACTTACGCATTCAGGCGGTCTGCAATACTTTGCCACGCTCGTCTCATTGTTTATAGCAGTGGCCTGCTGCCCTTCCTTTCGATTTGATCCTTCACCTCCTCGTATGCCTCCATGAGGATTTCTGCCTCTGACGGGGAAAAGTACGCCGCTCTGGTTGCCATGGTGGATTGGTGAATCTGTGATCGATGGCGGGGTCTACTTTGAAAGAAGCCGCGTGCGTGCACTTATCCAGGATAGGTTTCAGCTGGCTTGATAAATCTGTGTCTGCTCATCCTGACTTGGTCTTTGTGCAACCAATTAAGCCCGGACGCTCTTGTTTTGGATTTGTTGAACTAGGCTCAGTCACTTATCCCGGATGTCTTAATCCTACTTTTGTGCAACGGGCCCCCGATATTAGTGTGCTGCCTTGTTTCCATTTGGAAGATAAAAACAGCAAACCGTGAATTTTATTGGCTCTTCCCAGGTGATCTCACCTGAAAGTTCAGCTTTTCGGAACTTTTTCTGTGTCGCCGCTCTGCCCACCGATTTGAAAATCTGCCTTTCTTGTGCCTTTTTGTGCCCTTTACTATCACTCTGCTACATTATTTGTCTGTGAGATCAATACATCTCACAGACAAATAATGCACTTCCAACAACTAGTAGCGCAAGTCACCTGATGGTAAAACATGCAGTAAGGAATCCAGGCAAAATTAGTATCTACATTTAAATCTCTTCTTAAAACCCACTGTTTTAAATTAACTTTTAAGCGTTTCCACCCACCAGGAATACAATAGGTGCAAAAACTGCATTAAAAAATGCCATTTAATGTAACAATCTTTCTTAATAAGAAAAAGTAATATCTGAAATAAAAAATAGCTTAGGTCATCAATTAATAATACAAAAATATTTCAACAACAAATGTTACCAGAAGTGTAGAATACAGGCAAGTGTATTTGCTTTTATGTAGCTAATGTTAGACAGCTAGTATTCGATAGTCATACTTGCACAAGCATCATTTTGGTTAAACATTAAGCTGCTAGTGTTGCCTTTTTCTTAATCATAACATGTTTTTCACCTTAAGCAAGTGCTTTTAGCAGCTAGCTGGCTAGCTTGCTAGCTAGTGGGTTAGCTCATTCAGGAAATACTACTGGCTGTACTAGTGATGCTTCTGTGGGTCGTATTGGAACAAATTACTTATATGGTCATAGGAGTTGTAGGACTTGTTTTGTCAATCATTACAGCAATGTGTGTGGTAGACGACAGACTTCAACTGACTCGACTTGGCACATGTGGGCCTCGCGAACAATGGTTTATGTGTCTCACAAACTGCTCACACCAGGGTCACTGCAATGCGCATGCACTGCATTTGAGCATGAGGCCCCCAGCACAACAGGAGACCCTACACACAGTGCATGCTCTATGTATAAGGAGGGGCAGCCCTAGTTCACAACAACAGCATTCAAAGTTGGCCCCTCTTCCCTGGCTACGCTAACCGCTGACGATGAGTTTTCGTTTCCTAGGATGGTGATGGAATAAAATGACACCGAAAATGTAACTTTGTCATCCTTAGAAAAAATCCTACTCATACTAACTAACTTAATTCAAATTAGAAGGAGGAAAACTTGCACTGCACTCCAGGGGTTCAGGCATGTTCAGTTTTTGGCCACACCCAATCACTGATGTGGCAGCAGGTATTTTTAGCAGCTGTCAGAGGCAAAATACCCACAGCTACACCACTGAGTGGGTGTGGCCAGAAGTGTACCATACCTGAAACCCTAGGGCAGTGCAGCAGAAGTCTTCTGCTGGTGTTGGCATTCTGCTGTCTCTAAGTTTTGTGAAAATGCTGTGAGTGTTGTCACATATTACATGTGTGTGTGTGCAGACATTGGGCAGACACTGCTATGCCCACCTTTGGTCAATCAGTGAAATTCTGAGACAATCACAACAGCGTAATGACCACACAACTCTCCCCACAGTTTTGTCAAAATTCATGTGTGATGTCAACAGACAGATTTAGTCCAGCTGCTCACGTCGTCATGGGACAGATGCTGTCCTACCTGGAGCGGCGGCCTGCGGAAGTCCCGCACCACTGTGCCAGTGGTGTTGTGGATGAGCAGCGGCTTGCAGTCCCTGAAGCTGCGGCACCGGGTGTCCACCCTGCTGCCCAGCGCCGCAATGGCCACCTCAGCCGCTGCCATATAGTCGTCCTCGCCATCCTCGTTGGCCTCATCGCCGCTGCTCTGGTAGTCGTGGTGCAACTGCTGCTGGCCACTGCGTTGCCGCCCACTCTCCCCGGGACTCACGCTTGCCACTGCACACAGAGAGCCAGCCAACTCCCGCCATGCACGGCTACTCACAGACTCTGTGCCGAAGCCCACTGCCAGACCACCGCCTCCACTGCCACCCCCTGCTAGAAGAAACAGAAGAGGCATCCCAGATTAAATCCCACAGAGACTTACAGTGACAATGAAACAGCATTTTTTTGGCATTTCTGCTTTATTTGACAGTGACAGTAGAGAGAGACAGCAAAGGCAGGGGAGAGACGGGATGACATGCAGCAAACTGCCTGGGCTTCAGCCCAGGACTTGAACCCAGGAGGCTGTGATCAAGACTCTTAACAAGTGGTATGTGCTCTACCAGGCGAGCTACTGGAACCCCCAGCATATTCAAATATACAAATATTTCAGATATATGCTCAACACAATGCTGTATAAAGAAACAGGACTATAAACTAAAATAAATAATAAAATAAAAATTCTTAAGCAAAAACAATATTGTGAAAAACTAGACTTGAACTAAAGTTGAACTAAAGTTTCTCAAGAAACTTTAAATTAGATCTTATTCTGTTGTACTCAGATCTTATTCTGTTGTACTTAGATCTTATTCTTTATTTATTTATTTTTTTAAATCTTTTTTTTATTGATTTATTTAATCTGTAATCTGTGGATACTGCTGAAAAACTGCGAATTTTCTGCGGGATGAATAAAGTATATATCTATCTATCTATCTATCTATCTTAAATGTGCTTGCCTCTGTTGCCGACCACGTGGCCATATGGTAGACCACCATCCCTTCGCTATGCCATTTGTAGGTGGTTGTGTATAAGTTTTGCTAAACTGTTGCTGTGTTTAGAGTGGTTCCTAAGGAGTGTCAAGGGAGTTGCAAGGGTGTTCCTGATGAGTCTGAGTTTGAGTTTATTTACATTTGCTTTATAGTTAAAAACTGAATCAGAGCAAAATTTACGAAAGGTCTAAAATAAGCCAAAAAGGCTAAGCATATAACAACATAACCACAGAACAAAAACACATAACATGTATCTTAGAAAATCACATTTTTCAGATTCAAACAGGACAAAGGCATGGGGAAAAAAGTGTGTGTTCATCTTTGTGTCATTTTTCCCGTCATTGATGTATTGTATAGTCTGATAGCTGTGGGTAGCGTTGCTGCTTTCATTCTGGCTTTATTGCAGGTGATGGTCGTGAGATTCTTTGTACTGCGTAGCTGTCTCTGTGTGTCTTCCTCCCTGGTCTGTGGGAAAGTCGTGGAGTGGATGTTGGATGACAGCTGCCTGTTCCCTCCTACTTAGGAGGGATGGAAGGCAGAGGGCAGAGGGCAGGGTCACCAACACACACAAGTGTGTGCTGATGCAAGATGTTGCATCAGCTGGGCGTGGTCGACCCTGTTGAAGGCCTTAGACATGTCGGCCAATAGCACCCTCACCATGGACTGTTCTTTTGCATTTTTTGCATCCATTGCCATAAACCAGGAGTGTGTGGATTTGACCAGGGTAGACTGGGCTGTAACTTCAGAATCATGTAACCCTGTAAGCATTTTTGAGGAAAAGCACTTTATCTGTTGTTTCTGTATGATTTTTTAGTGCTGAATCCATTTCTGCCATATCCCAAGCTGTAAAAGTTACCGTTTAGTCATAATTATTGATTAATTAGCATGATTATTGATTAGTCGCCCAAAGTTAGAAATGGCTATCAGTTTACTATTTGTCAATATTCTATATATGATAATATCATTATATCTACAGTAAACAATTGGTGAGGCCATTTTTATGTAATGCTGGAGAATGAATGGAGGTAAATGGGCCTGAGTCAGTTACTGCTATTTTAAGGCTCACAATAACCTCTCACAAAGAAATAGTATGGGTATATCATACATTTCCTGAATCCTCAAAGTCCATTAGGTATTGTGGCGTTGTCTTTTGGGTCCTTGATATCCCTTGATCCCACTGGGATAAAAGAAACTATATAGTTTAGGTGAAAAATGTGGAAAAATGTGTGTAATTTATGGTTTAAGGAGGTCATGTGACCTCTGTGTTTGTCAGAAAGAGACACCCATGGGCTTAAATCTGCTTAAAGCTGAGAAGGTCCCCTTTACAATGATACCGAACAATCATATATAGAATATTGACAAATAGGAAACTGATAGCCATTTCTAATTTGGGCGACTATCAATAATCATACAAGGATACAAGGATACAAGGATACAAGGAAGTTTATTTGTCATTATACAACAGGTTGAATAATGAAATTAAAGTGTGGTTCCCTCTTGATTGATTAATTGATTGATTGTGTAGAAAATAGAATTATTAAGCCTGGAGGAGTTCAGATGGTGCATTTAGTAGTCTCACAGCCTGAGGGAAGAAGCTGCTCTGTAGTCTGGTGGTACGGCAGCGAATACTTCTGTATCTTTTGCCTGACGGCAGCAGGGTGAACAGGCTGTGGCTGGGGTGGGTGTTGTCTTTAGGATCCCTTTTGGCTCTGCGCAGGCACCTCACCTCCCCAATATCAGTGATGCTTGGTAGATGGGTGCCAATGATGTTTTGGGCTGTTTTAATCACTCGTTGCAGAGTCTTCATGTCCTGGGCCGTGCACATCCCATGCCAGTTTGTGATGTTTCCAGTCAGGATGCTTTCAATCGCTCCTTTGTAGAAGCTGACAAGAACTTGGCGTGGGAATTTTTGCTTTCTTAAGTTTCCTTAAGAAATACAGCCGGTTTCTGAGCTTTTTTAACCAGGGCAGAGATATGTGAAGTCCATGTCAGGTTCTCTGTTATGTTGATTCCCAGGAACTTAAAACTGCTGCACTTGCTCCACCTCAGCTCCATTGATGTAGACAGGGTTGTGTGTCTTTGCCTCCTTTTTTCGAAAATCAACTATCAGCTCTTTGGTTTTGCTGACGTTGAGCAGTAGGTTGTTTTCTGTGCACCATTCTGCAAGATGGTTGATTTCCTCCCGATATGAAAACTCATCATTGTTGGAAATCCCGGCCGATGATGGTGGTGTCATCCACGAACTTCACAAAAGAGTTCTCTCCATGTCGGGGGTTGCAATCGTGGGTGTACAGCGTGAACAGGAGGGGGCTGAGCACACTGCCCTGGGACGCTCCGGTGTTGAGCACTAGAGTGGAGGAGGAGAGACTGCCAATCCGAACTGACTGGGGTCTGTTTGTGAGGAAGTCCAGTATCCAGTTGCAGAGAGTGGTACTGATGCCCAGAGTGTTCAGTTTTCCAATCAGCTTCATGGGGGAGATTGTGTTGAAAGCTGAGCTGAAATCAACAAACAGCATTCTGATGTAGGTGCTGCTTTTCTCCAGGTGAGTGAAGACTGAGTGGAGAGCAGTGGAGATGGCATCCTCTGTGGATCTGTTGGTTCTGAATGCAAACTGCTGAGGGTCCAGACTGGCAGGGATGTTGTTCTTTATGTGCTGGAGAACCAGTTTCTCAAAGCACTTCATCAGGATGGGGGTGAGTGCCACAGGGCGGTAGTCATTTAGATTAGAAACTGCAGACTTTTTAGGCACAGGGATGATGGTGGCTGTCTTGTAGCAGGTGGGAACACTCTCCTGTGACAGTGATATGTTGAAAATGTCGGTAATGACATCTACTAGCTGGTTGGCACATGTTTTTAGTACACGGCCAGGGATGTTGTCAGGCCCAGCAGCTTTACTCATATTCACTTTCAGCAGGACTTTCCTCACATCCACTGTGGATACTGACAGTGGGCGGTCCTCTGGAGGCGGAGTAGACTTTACAGCTGACTCTCTGTTGAGGAGGTCAAAGCGAGCATAAAATGTGTTTAGCTCATCTGGTAACGTGGCCTCACACATGATGGGAGCGCTCCTGCTTTTGTAGCCTGTCACATTTTTGACCGTCTGCCACAAGTCTTTGCTGTTGTTGGTGTTGAGGTCTCTCTCCAGTCCTCTGCTGATGCCTTCGCTTTGCCTCCTTGATGCCAGCTTTCAGTTTTGCTCTGGCAGTGTTGTAGGCTTCTTTGTCACCTGACTTAAAGGCAGCTTTTTTGGCTCTACATAGAGCTCTCACCTCTCCATTCATCCAGGCTTTCTCATTAGTGAATGATTTAACTGTTGTTTTTACCACATCATCAGCACATTTGCTGATGTATGATGTCACTGATGATGCGTATTCTTCAAGGTCAATATGGTTCTCCTGGGTAGCAGCATCCCTGAACATCTGCAGTCCGTGCATTCAAAACAGTCCTGTAGAGCCGCTGCAGCTTCATCTGTCAATAATTATGACTCAACGGTAACTTTTACAGCTTGGCATACAGCAGAAATGGATTCACCACTAAAAAATCATTCAGAAACAACAGATAAAGTGCTTTTCCTCAAAAATGCCTACCATGTTTTTTTCTCAGGGGCTTTTTCAATTTTCGATCCTGGTGCTGGACTTTGGTAGGTAGGCGTGTTGGTTTTTGCATCAGCTTTTTCATGACAAATCTCTCCTGTATCTTTCTCTGCCATGATGTTAAGGAGATAGGCCTCCAGTCCTTGGGAGTGACTGGATTTGTTGTTTTGGGTTTGGGACACACGTTTGAACTCTTCTATGCAGTTGGAACTACACCATCAGGCCCACAGGCCTTTTGTGGGTGTAGCCCTGTGAGTGCCCACTTCAGGAGGCCTATGCTGCACAGGTCCGTCTCTTCCGTAGGCAGTGGTAGTGGGAAGACCGATGGAGGACTGGAGGAGGTGCTGCTGGTCCAGGCCACTGCGAAGTAGCTGTTTAGGGTGTCAGCTACCTTGTCTTCTTCAACATCCTCCAGCCTGATCTTCCCCTCTGAGCTTTGCTTCCCAGATTTCTGTTTATGAAATCCCACCACTCCTTTAGGTTTCATATGTTGGATTTCAGTTTTGTAGTAATTTTCTTTGGCAGTCTTGATAAGTTGCACCCTATTTCTCATCTCCTTCCATTTCGCTGTCTGGCCCCATCTGGTAAGGGCTTGTTGTCTTTTCCTGATGGCTATCTTTATTTTTTCTGTCATCCATGGCTTGTCAAGTGGACTTGTCTTTATCCTCTTTAAGGGCATGCAGGCATCCAGGGCCGTTTCTATGGTGGAGTTGAATTTCTCCACTTTGGTGTTGACTTCCTCAGCCTCATAGACAGGTGCCCACTCCTTGTTTGCCAGGCAACATGCCAGGGCCTCCTTTCTGTCATGTCCTCTCAATCTCCCCACCTTCCAGTTCATGTCCGCTCTCCTCCCTAGTTGGCTCTTGGAACAGAGTGACAGACATTTGTGGTCAGCAGTGCCAAGTGGTTCCAGAACACTGGGGGGCTGGTAGAGGCTGTGGAGGTTGGTCACAATCAGGTCCAGAATGGAATTTCCCCGGGTGTTTTCCTTTACAATTTGCTTCATGTCTGGATGAGAACTTTTAAACATCTTGATTGACAGATGGTTAAGGTCTCCACAGAGTAAGAGCTCCATCTGGGAGGATGCTGATCTGATCTTATCCGCTGTGTCATTAAGATAGTTTTCTGTCATCTGCTGCACTGCCTTGCATTTCCTGGGGGATGGTAAAGTGTCCCCACTACCAGGGTAGACACAGAGCTAGGAAGTCTCTTTGGGAGGATCAGTAGCCACATACATTCTACATCATCTCTTTCAAAGTCAGCTCTCCTTTTGACCTGCATGCTTTGATGTACATACATGGCCACGCCCCCATGCCCCTGTTCATTATTTACTTTGGCCTGTCTGTCTTTTCTAAACAACTGAAAGGTTGGCACTTTAAGTGACTGATCCAGAATATTTGAGTGGCCCATGTTTCAGTAATGCAGGCATTTTCTGCTGTTTGTGCTGTTAAGAGGCGCTCAAGTTCGCTAAAGTTCTTTTACAAAGATCTTGCATTGCATACGAGAACCTTCGGCATTTGCATCTGCTTACTTGGATTGACATTGCTTTTGATCGGCACTGGACGCAGAATCGCTTCCCACATTGGCCGCTTTGACTGTTTGATCTGCGTCCCTCTATGGTGTATTTTACTCCATTTGGATTTACTGCCTCTCTGTCCCTCTTGGTTGGCGCTTTGTAGGCTGTAATCCTTCATGGAGTAGTGGGGCTAGGGAAAAAGCGTTTGTCCTGAAGACTTTGAGAAAATGCAGTGAATATTTCAGCCGATTTGCACCAGCACTCATTTTGCATTTTGTATCCATATTCAGCTCAGCTGAAAAAGTATCAAAGATGCGTGAGTGACAGACAACAATTAAAAACACGCTTAAAAACATGATATAGAAACACTGTAACACACGTTACTTCAGAGCGGCTGCAACGCAACTGCCTCGCACCACACTTGAGCCTAATGAGTATGGTTGCAAAGACATTGCAAGGTGGTTGCTATGGTGTCTGGTGGTGTTGCTAGGCAGTTGCTATTCTGTTGTGGATGGTTGCAAGGGGTTGCTATGGTGTTCCTGGTGGTTGCAAAGGCAATCATAAGCATTGCTATGATCTTGTGGGTCAGTGCTAGGCATTGCTAGGTGGTTGCTATTGGTGTTCTGGATGGTTGCTACGGCATTGCTAGGTGGGTGACACGGTGTCTAGGAGTGTTGCTATGTGATTGCTCTGGTGCTCTAGGGTGGTTGCTAGGTCGTTGATATGTGTTCTGTGTAATCACAGGTTAAGAGGTCGAGAGGACGCTGGCGTGTATGTCGCCGCTTTTCAGTCTGAATCTGAGTCGGTTTTTGTCGTTTCTTGTGCCTTTTTGTGCCCTTTACTATCACTCTGCTGAGCTACCGTGTAAAGATAAAGTTTTACTCGCTTGCCAATCTGCTGTGGCTGTTAGGGTTTATCAATCTGCTCCTCCACCAATGACTAGCATTAGCCACCGATAGCTGCTGCCCTTCCTTGGCCATGGGAAGGATCCAATACACCTCTGCAGAGCTCCGCGACCTCATCACCCACTCCACACCGGACTCCATCACTGTGATTAAATCTCTTCGACTCCTTCGCCACCCCCAGTATATTCACCGGGGCTCCTGATGCAGCTGTGGTACATTTGTTATGTATATGTATCCAATTATATGGTCATAGTTGAGTTTAATATTTGAGACTAATGTTTACATATTATTTCAGTAATTTTTTAGCACATTTTTTGCCAATTTTAATTAATTAAACATTTCCATATTAAGGTTTACACTCCCAAATATTAACATCATCTTTGTTTGGAGATAAAGTGATCAGACAGCAGGGAAACAGGAGGGTGGAACCAAAGTTTAGTTCGTGTTGCGCCCAGGTGACTCCAGGTGACGGACTCCGGTCCCTCCCTTCAGAACACATTGGAAACACAACACGGGTGGTTCATCTCTGTAGCCAGTGACTGTTTTCCTGTGTTTTTCAGGTTAGTACACTGTGACAACCACAAATAACTACCTCTTAAGAGTTAACAAATTTTAGCATTAGCAGCATGCTTCTGGTGATGTTTGTCAATGAGCAAAAGTAAGTTTGATGCTAGATGAAATCTAGCATCTAGCATCTACACTTTGCTAATGTTTCTGAAGAAACTTTAAATGTGCTTGCCTCCATTGCCAACCGTGGGCCATATGATAAACCACCTTCCCCTTTGCTATGCCATTTGTAGATGGTTGTGTATTTGTTTGTGTAACTGTTGCTGTGGTATACAAAGTGATATACAGAGCTTTGCCACCATGCTATGGCTTCATGTTCTATATGGTTAAAGCTGCAGTTTGCTGCTACTAAAACCTGTTTGGTGAGCATAATGCTGACAACCTTCAAGCAGTGTATTGTAATCATAGAAGTGTATTTAATATAATATCATTGAACCTCAGTCATTCACCTTCAAATCTGTGGAGGCAAGCAGCAACTGTGGCAGAGCTTCTCAAATGTAAATCATTTGGACCTGTAAGCTTATGTGATCACCCCATTCAAATATAGGTGTTATCATTATTATCACATTACAAGGCAGCTGTGATGGTCTTCCAGGTAGTTGCTAGTGCATTGCTAGGTGGTTGATATGGTGTTCCTGATGGTTGCAAAGATTGTAAGACGGTTGGTCTGGTGTCTAAGAGTGTTGCTATACGATTGCTTGGTGTTCTGTGCGGTTACGAGGTGGTGATATGGTGTTCTGTGTGGTTGCTAAGGAGTTGATTCTATAATTAGGGGTACATTTCGTATCAACCAAAAAGTGAGAAAATCAGTTTCTTTGAGCAGGCCTCCAATTCCATCTGGAGCACCCTTTCCATGGCTCGCCTCAAAAAAGTTCCAGGTGCCTGCCTGAAACCCACATTGCTGCAGAGTTGAAATTGCCTTTCTGCCTGTATTGTGTGCACAGCCATCGCTGAAAAAAATGCACCACTCTCACATTTGGGTAAGAGCCTTGACCAGGTTGAGTATTGGGGATAGTTGGGCCCATATGGCTGCAGGGCCTTTCTCCTTTGATGGGCTGATTGTGCCAAAGCACACATGTTCTTCCACTCCACCAACATGTAGAACTCCAGTGTGGAGTGTTGCCTGCTGCTGGTTTGATGCAAAATGTACAGCCTGGATCTCAGAGGAGTACTTGCAGGCATAGTTTTCTGAAAAATTTAAGCATTCATGATTGGTCATGCTCCTCTTTAGTTCCCTGTAGTAGGTGAACTGCTGTTTTATGTTAAAGAGGTGCCTTTTGAAGTCTGTAAGCTGGCATTGGAAGAGCTCAAGCAGATTCTGTAAAGTTGTCTCTGTCTTCTTTTTTACTGTGATTTTGACAGACACTTTCTCTTTGTCACCTTTCTTGTTGTTCTTCTCTCTGAGAACAGTCTCCATTGTCCACTGTGTGAAAAACATACTTGCTTGCAAGTCCCTGACACTTGCAACTGGAAAGTCTCTGTCTTTGCAGTTGGGACATTCATTGTACATACAATCCTTTGAATTTGAGTCACAGCATATTGCTTCTGCCATTTCCTCCAAGTCAGTCCCCCCCAATGAGTCGGAGAGAATGTAGCTTCTCTACAAGAAAACATAGATTCTCATGCACCTTGCAAGGCAGGTCTCTCTGTCTGCAATGGATGGTTGGACCACCCAGAAGGGCCGCATATGGCAGAACAAAGAATATGAGATACTGCAGTCGGGGCTCTCAAGGAGGAATCTCCTATGCAGGTTTCTCATGGTGTCGTTTAAGAACCTTTTTCTGTTTCTTTATCTTCCCTCTTGTTATTGTTTGTGATTTTCCAGCTGTGAGGCGACTGTTCTCATCCTTTGTCAAGAAGGACATAACTTTGTTGCATAGTTTATAGCATAGATAGATAGATAGATAGATAGGTATACTTTATTGATCCCAGACTGGGAAATTCACACGTTACAGCAGCATCATCAATAAAAACAAAAATTTAAAAAATTAAAAATTAAAATTAAAAGTATATACAGTAGAGACTAAATATGCGAATATATACACTAAAGGCAATAAGGGCTAAGTATATACAATAAAGTAGCCTGAGAATATGAGATGTTAAGTGTTGAAATGTAAGAAATGTAGGATATACTGATGAAAATAATAATATGAAAAATGAAAAATCAGATAATAGATGGTGTGGGCACAGGGTAAGCTTGACACCATGGAACCAGTCAAGCTTACCCTGTGCCACAGGGATCTATACGTCAACTTTCTGGCAAGTGATATCTCACTATGACTCTGCTGTTTTCTTGAAATTTCTAGGGTCTCCTGAATTCTTTTTTGAACTTGTATTTTTCAGGATATTTCCTGAACCAAGCTTGCAATCACATGACTAGTTTTTTTGTGTTTGGTGTGTTGCTACTTTTTGCGGATGCTGTCCACTAGGGCATGATGGAAACTAAAGTTTTTCTGCACTTCTCTAGACACAGAAATCCTTCCTAACAGGCGTTGGGTTTTTTGATCTGGGTGTTTCTGAAACTTGCTGTAGTCTTGCACATCTTTTTCTGTATTTGTCAGTTTTTCTTTTCTGTTTTTTGAGTGATTCTTTCAGAGCCTTAATTTCGCTGTATAACATGGACTCTCTCTCTTTATTTTCTTCTTTCCAGCACTTCTCTGTCTGAAGTGATACACAGATCATTTCTTAATTATGTGTTCTATGCTTACTGAACAGAAAAAGCTGTTACTCTTGTCTTTTCATTATTTCATAATGAAGTTGATTGTTTAAACAGTTCAGTAAATGTCTACCTTATCAATATGTCAATAAATCTCTACCTTGACATCTGAGGTTGTAGATCAACTTCAGGACTCTGGGGTGGAGTATTCTGGTTCTCTGCACTTTCTTTCTCTTTCTGCTCTGGCGTTGGGTGCTCTCCAATAAGCTTGTTTCCTTCTCTTCTCCCTCTCACTTAAATCTTTCACTGTCTTCACCTCCCTTGTTTTTTGTCCTCATGCCACTTCTCTCTGTGTTTCTTTAAATATGCAGCCCTTCTCACAGGATCAGCATTACACCGAGCCCTGTACTGACGCTGCTTCTCTGCAGCAGATAAACCCATCTCCCTAAAACACAAATCACTCTGTTTAATACTATGTAAGGATCATTTCAAACCACTGAATAATATCAAAATCATCCATACTCCATGAAATCATTGTGAAATAAAGTGTTTAGATCAGTTAAGTTAATCCTTTCTCATGCAAATCATGTTTTAGGCAATTCCTAAGTAATTATTATGTATTTCTGTGTAATAACAAACAGTTAATAAATCTTTTATATAAACAACACTAAATTTAAGCAAACTATGACAATAAACTGCCAATATTGACAACCGTGTTAATCCCCATCAACTGTGCTACAGTTGAGTGGTGACACAGATGACAGGCAACACAGTTGACATTCAGCCATTTTTAGGACCTTGTGCTAACTGTAGACTCTGTCACCACATGGCCTTGAGCAATTCATATTTTTCTACACTTTCTCTATATTTTGAAAATATAACATTTAATGCAAGTTCATGGGAATATGTGGAAAACACAGTTGACGATCAATAAACCCGGTCTATGCACAAACATTAATATTGAATAAATATTAAGAGGAGGAATAGAAAATTACCACACTGTCTTCAGATTTCCCTCCCTAAAGGAAGTGACATCATGTGATGAGGGGGCACATGACTTTGGAGCAAACCATTGCTGATTATAGGGGCTTTTTCATTGAGTAAAACAGTTGACAGAGATTCTCAGACACACGCAAAATGGATAATTTAATGTACAAAAATGAGCCAATAGTTTTGACAACATCTTTCTGACTTTTTAATGATTATTTTGGATGAAAAAATCTGAAAATTATATCCAAAAACATGCATTTTAGTGTTATTTGGAAGAGCAAAACCTGACATTTGGAAAATCGGACAGCCCAAAACAGCAAATTCAGCATAAAATATGAGTTTTCTGCAAAATAAATGATAAGACCTGTTGACTTTTGTATTAAATTAAAGAGAATTGTGCCCTAAAATTGATCATTGTTTGGGGTGAATATTCAGTAAATTGATAAATACAGCCTGTGGACTTGACATGTACCCCTAATTATAGAATCACTCTAAGGCATGGGTCCTTCAACTGGCGGACCGCGGTCCACATCGGGACCCAGAAAGAGTCCAGTCTGGACCCAAGCCCGATGGCTAAACCAATGCGCGATGCTAGCCAATCAAATCAGACCTCTGACTCGATACACATGGTCACGAAGCTTACCGAGCATTCCGAAGTTGATTAATGGACCGCTACTACATGACAAGGCCGAGCACGGAGTCCGCAGCTCCCCTGTGTGCTCCGGGGGTCCGTTTCACAAAGCAGGTTTAGTGAAACTCTGAGTCTGTTAACCCTGAAATGAGGGAAACTCTGAGTTTTCCGTTTCACAAAGGGAGGTAACTCAAAGCAGAGAAAGAGGGGTAGCCTAACTCTAGCCTGTTTCACAGAGGGAGGTAACTTAAGCTCTCAGTCAGTTACCGCAGTAACAGACCTCCATGAAACTAACCTGGTCGGGACCAGGTTTTTTCTCATGAAACCTCGCGTTTCTCTCTGTGTCCGCCCTCTTTCAGCCACACACAGTATTTAACTTCTCATTCATTCAATCAGCAGGCGAGTTTTGGCATGGCATATAGTTCTGCCGTCTGTTATTTTAAAAAAAAGGTGGCGACTTTTTTTTCACGAACATGGCATGTCCCACAACGATCCCTTGGATGAAGGTGCAATGTTAGGCTACTGCGCAAAGAATTAAATATTCGTCGGGAGATGGTTATAAGACCGCGTATAGATGTTTATGCCGAGGTCTTACCTGTTTGAACAATGTTTTTATATTTCATCTTAAGCTGCTGCCAAATGCGCTTCTCCCCCGCGGGATTGCACCTAAATGAAATAAATTAATAGGCTACCATTCAAGCAGTTTTCACCTGTAATATTATTGTGATTGCAACGGACTACATTTAAACTTACGCATTGACCCGAGCAGCAATGTTCTCCCACGCCGTCTCCCCCTCCTTTGTTACACACACACAAAAAAAAAAAAAACATGTCCAAACTCGCTGTATGAATGCATTAAGATTTCCAATTCAACTGGGGTGAAAAACGCAGCCCGACGCTTCCCCGTTGCCATGGTGACTCGTCAAATCGGGGCTCCATTGACGCTGTCCTTTTTTACAGCTGTGGTGCACCACGCTTAACTCCAGGTGAAAACTACTCCGGTTTGATCAAACTAACTCAAATCAGCTGTTCTGGAACCGAAAACTCAGAGTTCCTACCTCTGAGTAGATCAACTCAGAGTTCGGGTAAGACTCGGAGTTTGTTGAACCTGCTTCGTGAAACGGACCCCTGGGCTGTAAATCCTGCAGAAATGCAGGTGAATGTTTCTCAGATAATTAATTGGCAGTAATTGTGTGCGCGCTATAATCCACCGATGTCAATAACTACATTTTTGACAGCTGCAACTTGATTGACTTTGCAGTGGTTTTAATACTGAGTTCTGCTTAATATATATTTTTGCATGCATGTAGCCTACTATGCGATTTAAGCTCTGGCTGATCCTACCTACCCAGCCACGGACCTGACTGCGCCTTAATTCATGATATACATTGAAACGACAAGTCCAAAGCATTAATTTTAAAGACACCTCAATCTTGGTGATGGGTTTGGGGCATGTGTGTCTGAGTTAACGGGAACGAGCCAAACGTCTTTTATTTTTTTTATACCGTAAGTGTTGCAGTATAGGGGGCATGGGTGAGGTGCACGGAATAGAGGCACTGTGAATAAGCTGAACACACAGCACTTTTTGGCCCCCGACTTCTCAAGTGAATTCCGGCGCTCCTGGTAACAATAAACATGTCCTGTTCTAAAATGAGGAAAATAGATAGTGAAAATGAAGCACCCCTTTTATCCCTTTTAAATGTGAAATCCATCTTAAATGTGGTCTCAGTAAATATTGTTGAAAATTTATTGAAATGTAGTGTACTTTCTTGATTATAAGTACTGTATACTGCTGAAGCGATTGATGTTTCAAATGAGTATTGCACAGTAAAATTACACAAATGCAATAATTCGATAGGAATATTCAAGGAAAAATATCACTGAGGGCATATAAAACATGCATATTCACCGAACCCAGGCCTGTGGCCATTTTGTCAAAGTGGACCTCTTGGAATTTTACTTGATGACCCCTGCTCTAAGGCATTGCTAGCCAGTGCCATGGTGTTCTTGTTGGTTGCCAAGGCTTTGCTAGGTGTTGTTATTGGTGTTGCGATAATAAAAATACTAAATTTGCAAGAACAAGATGTGTTGACTTTTCAAGGCAAGCACATATTAATAAGTATGCAAGAGAATAAGATGTGTTGCCTTTTCACGGCAGCACATAATAAAATACATCACTATAAAATCAGTATAGCAAAAGATACATCACATTATTCTGCTTTAAAAATTTCACAGTAGGGGAGAGTGGGGGTAATTTGTGCCAAGGGGCAAGTAGGTGCCACCCCTGTTATCTAGAAAAACCATAGAAGAAGTTGGTCATGTGACCACATATTTTGAAGAGGCATCCATTTCACTCACCCTGCAAAGAAGGGAGACACATGGCTTGAGAGGTAAGCACAATTAAGTTCAAAAAAACATTTTTTTGCCCTCCAAAGTAAAATTTCCATGATCGAGGTTTTTTGATGCTATGTTTGAACAATGATAGAAAACTTTGGAAAACAGTTCACACAGGTTTTAGTACTTTAGTAAGCTACACCATCAGTCTATACAGTTAGCATGATGTTAGCTCAAAACAGCTGGGGGATGCATTTTTTTCAAAATGGTGGGCTTGGGGTAATTTGTGCCAAAGGGCCTTGGGGTAAGTTGTGCCAGTGGCACAACTTGTGATTATATACTTTATATTACTTTCTTGTATTTTATTGTTATTGTACATTATTTTCTTACCTTTGATCACTAAAACTATTCAGATTCAGATGAAGATGATTTTTAGGTGCTCATTTTGGAATTTTTATTTTGTTCTGGGTATGTGTTCATGTGGCGCTAGGCCTTGTTATAGAAAAGTGGTCTGTGATCTTGTTAAAATAATAAATAAATGTTAAATAAATAATTTTGTGTTGAATTTGTTTTGCTTTTATATAGCATTATCATTTGTGAGATTAAAATGATCTGTTTTACTTCAATTATCAATGGCACAATTTACCCCAGTGTATTCTCTCTAATGGCACAATTTACCCCGCACCGGGGGCAAGTTGTGCCACAAAACCACTTTTTTTTCGAAAGCTATATTTCTCAAACAGTTTATATAAGATCCAAAGTGATTGTCCCCAGGGATGCACAACATCCTAAACTATATGTGCATATTTTAGTTGGAGGCATTACTGTAATCCCCTCGCTTTAAAGGCACTTTAACCCTCCTATTATGTTTGGGGTCAATTTGACCCCAGCCAATGTTTAACGTCTCTAAATAAATGATTAACATCATTTTTTTTTGCTTCATATGTAATGAGTGTTCCTAATGTAATGGGCACTACTGGGTAAAGATGAAATTCACATGATGATATGTTTTCAATATCCTGTACACACTTTGTAACGCATTGGTTATAAATAACAAAAATCTGTACTTAGAAATAATATAAAGCCATTAAAACACCAAAATTCAAATTTCTTTCCAATTTTAGATCAATCAGTGAGATTTTATGGTGATTTGCATATTTTTCAATTGTCACGTAACACGAATACTGGATGTATAAGTGGGGTGGAGTGGAGTTATGTTTTATTCAAAGGGCTTTTTAGGTAATCAACAAAGAAAAATAAAGTACTTGACACATAAACTTTGATAACAATTTTGGTTATAATAATTTTGTGGAAGTTTAAACTGCAGGGGTCAAATTGACCACAAACATAAAAGATGTTCAAAAATGTGAACATAACAGGAGGGTTAAGTAAAATTGGCACTACTTACCCCACTCTCCCCTACAGATTTTATTACCTTTTTAATGTAGATAGATATTTATTGTCATGCATATAAAAACACAATGAAATTTCGTTTTGCAGCACCAACAATGCTAAAATAATGCACAGATATATTGCACAATAATAAATAATAAATAATGTTCAGGTGAATTGCATTTGTCCTGGCTCTATTGCACTGTACTGATCAGATGAGTGTATGTGTGTTTTATGAGAATGGTGTGTGTTTATGTTTGAGAAGAGAATCCACAGCTCTTGGAGAGAAGCTGTTTTTGAGTGTGTTGGTTCTGGCTCGGATGGTTCTCAGCCTGCCTGATGGGAGAGTGCTGAACAGGCAACACGTTCTCACTCCCAATGCGTCAACAGCCTGACAAATGGTCAGGGTCCCTTGGCGTCACATGCCGACTCATTAGGCACCGGTTTCTCGTCAGTTTTCGACGAGCTGGGTAATCCGATAGACTTACATAGAACTCCCACAACGTCTGAAATAGACGCCACCGGGAAGCATTTGGGGCGTCAACTAACTCTTTGTTGTCATGGTAACGTGACGTTTTCTGCGTCATATAACGTGGAAGTAGAGTCTGCCCAACCTTATCTCACAGAAATCCGTGAAATGAGCACGACCTCTTAATAACACATTGCGTGCTCCTCGCACGTAACCTGTTTTACTCATAGATTTCTATGGTTTTAATTAGTGTGGTCACCACACAAACAGTGTCCACTGAAAGTCAACGAGGATCCGTGCTGGACACGCGGATTCTCGGCTTCAAAGATGTCCCGCTGTGGGTGGTGGTTCATAAATCCCGGAAGTGCAAATGTAATCGAGATTCTGAAAAATAGTTTCTTTCCACCACTGTATATGCTTCCTATATATTTTCAACCAAACATACCATACTATGGGAACACAGTTTGTGATTATCTGGTATAATTTGAACATTAAATGAATGTTATAGGAATATTACTGTGACACCAGGAAACAGAAAATAGCAGGACCTGTAGCAAACAGGATTATGTATTTCTATATACATTTAACATATATATATACATTTTTTGTTAATTATCAATATTTTAATTGACTAGTTATTGTATGTATACTTATAATTACATGATATAAAATGTTTTCCATAAGGCTGAACCAAGTCTGACAGTCTCACATGAAATTATATGAGTATATGTCTATTTTATTATACACATATTCTATTCAACAGATATTTTGCACATATATTTGTATTTCATTATAGATATTGTCTATGCAAAGGTTCAAAGGTGAAGGTTTATAGATATTCTATAGATATGTTTTAGAATATTCTATCTGTTATATTATTTTTTTGTATTGATCCACTTTATTTTGTTACTTGTGTGAGTAATTTTTCTAGAGATACATATTTCTAATCTTCTATTGTTGAGAGGTATATTTTCTGCAGTCTGCTACTCTTTCTTCATAATGTCTGGACAAGCTGCTGCTGGAAGACAGAAATTTACCAATTTGGCATCAATAAAATCTATCTATCGATCTATCTATCTAATTTATTATTTACTATTTTACCCTCTTACTTTTTTTCGCCTTAAATCAACGCACCTCTGGCCGTTTCATGCTGACCGGCGCTGATTTGCGCTTTAAGCCAACGAGGATCAGTGTTGCCAGGTGTACGATAATTATCGTCTTTGTACAATATTTTGGCCCTCTGTACGATGTACGATCAATAATCCCCAAAAAGGCCAAATGTACGATAATTTGACCATTTCAAATTATTGCCTGCCGCAACTGTCTGCCGGAGAGTTTTTGTTTGTTTTTTTTTTAACCCTAAAGGCATCTATCCCCATGTGACGTGTTTCCAGCCAATCGTGTATGCCGTCTATGCGTTTGTCTCAGCACAACGAGCATGATTGGCTGAATGGTCAGCTCATAGTCAGGTCAGGAAGTCGAGCAGCGATTCAAAACAGTTGCTGTTAACCCTCTGAACCCCAAGCAGTTTAGGGGCGTTTTCTGCTCCCCTCACATTTTGGCTCACTGTGGGCTTGTTTTTCACTGCACTTACAAGTGCTGTACCTCTATGGAAACAGCACAGCTGTGGCTATCACCTGAAGCCAAAACTGTCTTTCACACAGTATGAAAGAGTTATAGAGCCATAAATAATAATAAAAAAAAAAAATAGTATGATTTTTTTGGATAATTTATTTTACAAAAATCGAGAAAAACTGGACAGAACATTTTTTCAGGTGCCCACAGGTGTCGCTGATCCAGGGGAAAAAAAAGTAGGGCTTCACATGATGTATTTCCTGAAATATTAACATTTTTCCAACCTGTATAAACTTAGGCGTTTTTACTGCCTTGTGCCCTTCCCATGTTACTACTGTTGCCGACACACTGAAATTCAGTGAATTTTTGTCACACGACTGTTGGGCTCACCTGAATCAATCAAGATGTTTCAGATCGCTGAAGACCGCAGAATTTTCTGTTTTTTGAATGATCTGGATTGAGGTAAACGACTATTTTTTGGCGAATTGTTGAATGAAGCATTTATAATAAATGATTAGAATGAAAAATCACTTTTTTAGCCTTAGTTTCGTCCTTTTTTCTACCGCTATTTTTTAAAAAATACATGTCTTTCTATCCCGCCGACGGGTTTGGGGTTCAGGGGGTTAATCCGTTCCGCACTGACGCCACTGAGTGCCTGCAGGACGCTATTAAACACTAGAGTGACTATATTTGACAACAGCGCATCATTGGGCTTGTTATTTTGGTGATCACATGTGTACGATAATTTCCCTCAAAATACGATAATTTTGAGCCTCTGGTACGATAATCCTACATTTCCCACCTGGCAACACTGACGAGGATTCCAAAGTGGTTAAAACAATAACAGAGGCTACCACACAGGGACAGGAAACATATTGATAGGAATGCATATTTTGGTACAGCAAAAATAAAATATTTTTTCGGTGCCAAATGATGGATATTTGCAAATATGTGCATTTTGGGTGCGGGCCGGCGCCCTGAACCTTACCGGGGCCGTGCTCGGTCGACGTCGGCGTGGCTCCAGCATCCCGGCAGCGCAAGCACCAGCAGGAAGCGGACCGTCTCCCCCATGTAGAGGTGGCTGCGGCGGGGCAGGGTACGATAGCGCGAGGGGTCCGACAAGTCCGAGATGGGAACCGCAGGGAAATACATGAAATACTCACACTGGGACTCCATCATTTGCACCATGGTGACGGAGCAGGACGAGGAAGAGGAGGAGGACCAGGGTTAAGTCATGGGCAAATAAAACAACCCAGACTTCCGACCTCCGCTTTCAGAATAAAGGAGCGAACGGGATATTATTTAGCTGAGAATAAGACTCTTCAGTCTGAAAGGGCAGGGCAAGGCTCCTTTTGTGAAGGAGGGCAGTCTTGCCTGTTTGAGTTATTAATTACGTACAAGCCCAAACGGAATCCGCGGACTTTTTTCTGGTTTTCTGTGCTGATTCAAGAGGAAAATCTGTGGGATTCTGTGGAGTGATTTTTTTTTTCTTTTAAGGTTTTAGACAGTTATCCAGTACTATAACCAATGTGTTTGGAGCAAAAATAACATATTTTAACGTGCGCGTGCGACACCGTTGCACACTACAGAGTTCAGCTTTGGGAGTTAGCTGTCAGCATGACAGAAACTAGATCAGCGGTGACGATGGCTCATTTCAAATGATTTCAGCCTGTTAAGCATCTAGTAGGAAGTATATATTACTGAGTCAAACCACTCTTCTTTCTGTTGTTGTGTCTTTGGGACTTCAGATGCTCCACAGTGGTCTGTTTCCTCAGATATGACCAAGTGGCTGACAAACATTACACTCAAACACTCCCCCGCTCTCATAAACAAAACTGGCAGATTCATACGGCCCTCTCTCTGGCAGTGATCCGTGTCGCCCATGTATGTAAAATATAAGAACATGATGGTGTTGGGGGACAGGATGCATTCAGCAACACTGACTGGCTGCAACACTGTTGTGTTCACAATCCGCAGAATTTTCGTTTGGAGCCCCGCGGCCGCGGATTCCGTTCTTGCTGACATCACTTACGATGTAATCTGTATGCTCTGAGTGACAATTTGTTGTACCAGAGTTGTAGGGACAGTCCGGACTGTCTATTCTGCAGGATACACAGGGGGTGCTGGCTTTAAGAATCCTTTCAAAAGTGTCGTGTTTATGTGAGAAATGATTTCATTTCATTTTTGAGGGGCTGGCATGCCTACCAGTTATATGTATGACAGATGTTTTGTATATTCTGAGAGAGTTGGTAGAGGTGTATTACTGTACAAAATTTTCAGTTTCCTAAGCGGTGTAGTTTCCTGAGATATTGACACCTGAAAATGGAGGAAAAATACGGACAAGCGAAAATCACACCAAAATCAACACATTCCCCCGTCACTAAACTGGCCATATCTCAAAAGTCCGAGCAAACTAAAATTTTACAATGTGGCTATTGGATAAATAAGGAACACTGGTGAATTTTTCGGAATTTTTTGAGACCCAAGTGCATGGGCCATTGTTTGAAATGACATGGAATGACATGGAATATATACACACACACACACACACACACACACACACACATACACTATATTACCAAAGTATTCGCTCACCCATTCAAATGATCAGAATCAGGTGTCCTAATCACTTGGCCTGGCCACAGGTGTATAAAATCAAGCACTCAGGCATGCAGACTGTGAATCAAGACATTTGTGAAAGATGGGCCGCTCTCAGGAGCTCAGTGGATTCCAGCGTGGAACTGTCATAGGATGCCACCTGTGCAACAAATCCAGTCGTGAAATTTCCTCGCTCCTAAATATTCCACAGTCAACTGTCAGCTCTATATAACAAAATGGAAGCGTTGGGAACAACAGCAAACTCAGCCACGAAGTGGTAGGCCACGTAAAGTGACGGAGAGGGGTCAGCGGATGCTGAAGCGCATAGTGCAAAGAGGTCGCCGACTTTCTGCACAGTCAATTGCTACAGAGCTACAAACTTCATGTGACCTTCAGATTAGCCCAAGTACAGTACGCAGAGAGCTTCATGGAATGGGTTTCCCATGGCCGAGCAGCTGGCAGCCAAGCCACACATCACCAAGTGCAATGCAAAGCGTCGGATGCAATGGTTGTAAAGCACGCCGCCACTGGCCTCTAGAGCAGTGGAGACGCGTTCTCTGGAGTGATGAATCACGCTTTTCCATCTGGCAATCTGATGGACGAGTCTGGGTTTGGAGGTTGCCAGGAGAACGGTACATTTCAGACTGCATTGTGCCGACTGTGAAATTTGGTGGAGGAGGAATTATGGTGTGGGGTTGTTTTTCAGGAGCTGGGCTTGGCCCCTTAGTTCCAGTGAAAGGAACTTTGAATGCTTCAGGATACCAAAACATTTTGGACAATTCCATGCTCCCAACCTTGTGGGAACAGTTTGGAGCGGGCCCCTTCCTCTTCCAACATGACTGTGCACCAGTGCACAAAGCAAGGTCCATAAAGACATGGATGACAGAGTCTGGTGTGGATGAACTTGACTGGCCTGCACAGAGTCCTGACCTGAACCCGATAGAACACCTTTGGGATGAATTAGAGCGGAGACTGAGAGCCAGGCCTTCTCGACCAACATCAGTGTGCTTTTGGAAGAATGGTCAAAAATTCCTATAAACACTCTCCTCAACCTTGTGGACAGTCTTCCCAGAAGAGTTGAAGCTGTAATAGCTGCAAAAGGTGGACCGACATCATATTGAACTCTATGGGTTAGGAATGGGATGGCACTTCAGTTCATAGTATGAGTAAAGGCAGGTGAGCGAATACTTTTGGTAATATAGTGTATATATATACGGCGGCGCGCATAGACGCAGCGGCTTACAGCTCTTCACTCTCGGTGCCGTATTATATGTTTTTGTATGTGTGAACGGTTGTGTTTTTAGCTGAAAACACCACCATATGTTGGGCAATGTACGCGTACAGTCGTCAGGACCTTTTGAGTTTGGGATTACGCTGCGAAATACCAATTTCACCGGACTTTCATCGCTACCAGGACATTCCGGAGGATGCCATTAGAACACCGGGGTCTCCGTGGATAGTTCTTCCCAGCGACAAGTTTAAGAGGAAACGTAAACAACAAGGAAACAACAGTCATCAGGACCTTTTGAGCTTGGGATTATGCGCGAAACACCATTTCATCGGACTTTCATTGCTACCAGGACATTCCGGAGGACACCAAAACAAACAAAAGCGAGGCTACAGGGCTGGTGCGTTAGCACGGCTGAAAAGACAACCCTTTAAGCCGCCACCTCCCAGCATTTTCCAACGCCAGGTCCATAACTAACAAAATCGATGAACTGTGCCTGCACATCGCATCCAACAAGTGTTTCCGTGACTGTTGCATTTCTCTGATATCAGAGACTCGACTATTCAACTAGCAGGTTGCACGATGCTTTCTATTCTGCCCTGCACCGAAAGTACTGAGCCCTAATTTCGTTGCATTATTATACTGTATATGATGCAATGCAATTACAATAAAGATCTATCTATCTATCTATCTCAGGGTTTCCGCTACATGTAATTCATCGTGGCGCACCGCCACGGAAAAATAAAAGCCGCCACACCTTTGGAATGATTTTTTTTTTCTTCCAGATGTTAAAACAATTTTAAAAGGATATATATACATACAGTATATATAGGCTATCTAGCCTTTTTTGCGCAAATATATTTATTATAATCAGTTTGAAATGATAATTTAAATATCATGAATGGTACATAACACTGCAATTAACTTAATTATTTTGAAAAATGAACACCGGAGTCATCACCCGCCTGTTTGATTACTGTCTGCAGCACGCTCGCAGAGGGAGAGAAAAGGGCAAGAGAAAGGTACCTAGGCAAGATTAACGACGCTGAAGCCCTCCCCCACAGTTTCAAAAAATCCTAGAGGAAACCCTGTATCTATCTATCTATCTATCTATATGTATATATAGATAGATAGATAGATAGATAGATAGATAGATAGATGTGTGTGTGTGTGTGTTAGGGATGAGCGAGTACACCACTATCTGTATCTGTATCTGTTTAACCATCTACATTATCCATATCCGTATCCGTACTCGGAGTGGGCGACATAGACATAATATACGTAGACGCCTCATGACGTGCTGGAATGTGAGCAGCGTCGCCGCCATATTGGATGGGTCTCTTCACTCTAGGCTAGCACCAGAGTCAACCAGAGTCAATGGAGAGCTAGCAAAAATGCCGGTATTTTGTGCAGCTTATGATTGCAATAACCGGCACAGGATTTAAACCAGATTGCGTAGGATTACCTTTCAGAAGTAAGACTGAACAATAATTTTGGTTATTTTACCATTTATAATATTATATCATCGTTACTTACATGTAACGTTATTACAGCAGGAACTGGTACTCTCTCTCTCTCTTTGACTCTTGCTGTTTTTTTTTTTCTTTTTCTTTTTAAAGGTTTCCCAGTAATACAGGCTTGAGGAGGCAGTGGGAAGTTGCTATAAGACGGGAGGGTTTTGTTGCGACCGAGTCGTCAAAGCTCTGTAGTGAGCAGGACGGGTCAGACTGTCAATGATGTCCTCTGTGTGTGTGTGAGTGAGAGAAAGAGAGAGAAATAAATTCAAATGAACAATCAAACTTGTTTCTTTTTTAAATTATAAAATTAATTCATTTATACATGTATCTATATGCCATACCATATGTTTTTGTTATAATACAAAGTCTTTCAGCATGAAAGTACGTATTTTAATGTGTGACAGCATCCTGTATCATAACTGAAACTCTGCTGTTTGTAACAAACCAAACCGTGGGAAAATCGGGTAAAAATTCGGGGAGTTATGGATTATTAAGTTGGGGATACAGTAGAAATAAATGCACTGGGAGCGCATTAGAGACCCATCCAAGATGGCGGCCACGCTGCTACGTCAGCTCCAATAGGCAGCGGCAGCCTATCCCTGCGTTCCAAATCGCATACTTATACTTTTTACTTTTAGTATGTACTGCAGCTGCCCTTACAAAGTATGTAGTTTAGTATGTATTGGGACATACTAATTCTTTTTTTCCCTACTAAATAGTATGGTAGTATGGGTATTGGAACGCAGGGTATGAGGCGTCTACGTATATTATGTCTATGGTGGGCGAGGCCGAAACCGGAAGTGGGCGGTGTTTAACCCGGAAGTTGGCTGAGTTTGACCGGAAATGGTGAGGCTTAACCGGTAGGTTATTTAAAGCTTGAAACTGATAAGGGCTGATCAGAAGTTGCTATTTTTATTGTTTATTGGAAAACTATTTACAGAGCAGCCTCAGAAGCTTCAGATCAATGTTTTTGATCACAATAGTAAACAAACTATTTACAGAACAAGCTTTTTATAAACACAGAACATGAATATTCTTAAGTGCATCATGAATAGTACAACACATGTAGTAGGCAATTATGAAGTGCTAGAGAGAGAGTGTATATATATCTATATATCTATATCTATCTATATATACGATAAATAGATATAGATATATTTATATTTATATAGATATATAGCTTAATTTGTAATATTTATACTACTACTATATTTATTTTTTATGAACTACAGTGAGAAAGTGTTAGACTCTCAGTGCATGCAGCCAAAATAAAATAAAAATAATAATATACTTTGTGTGTTGAGCTAATGTATGTGTGTAAGTGGTGCGTGTGTGTTAAGACTGTGACTCTGCACCACGTCCGGTGCGAGCAAAGTTTTCCAACTTACTTTATATCAGAAACCAGCCGGTAAGAGCGAGCAGACGGTATAAAAAAATAAATTAAAAAATTAAAAAAGCGCTGTGTCGGCAGTGAACGCGAATCCAGTCGCATTCAGCCCCAACCCCTAACCCCTAACCCCTAACCCTAGCTCTGCTCAAAAGCAGCGCGTCTGTTACCAGTCAAGTTTAGCATAAACTCTACTGACCATCAGTGATTACAGACCGAGGGAAGAGCGAGCTGAAAAAAAACCTGACCGCTACTGAAGAGAGACGCGACAAGAGCTTTTTTTTTTTTTTATTAACAACGTACAATATACATCACACAAAGGGGTCAGAGAAAAAGAGACAAAAAATAAACACAAAGAGAGAAAGAAACACCAAAAGGACAAAGAAAAACAAAAAACAAATTAAAAAAAAAAAAAAAAAAACATAAAACATGGACCAGAGTACAGATTAGATACATAGAGAGATGCATAATATGCAGTCATCAATTTTTATAATATTTTTCCAAAACGGAGCCAGTTTTTAGAACCTTTTTGCTTTCAAGTCCATCAATAGTTGTGCAGTACTGTAGCTACAGTCAGGATGAGACTCTTGATAAATTTATTCGAACATTTATTCTTAATAATATCAATACCTCCAAGAAACAAAGCATTACTGGATGGATCTTTCACAGAAACAGTTGACACTCTAATCAGCTGAAGTACACTTCTTGGTATGGCATCAAAGACCACTGCATATTCTTTTGGGGTAATTGGTAACCTAAATTTATCAAGGAATTCTTCATACCTTAGTAGCTGTCCAGCTGCCCTTAGTAGCATTCACCAGTTGTTGAACTAAAACAATACCATTCTCAACCCATTTTTTGTAGTATAATGATTTATTCTTAAATTGAATATTCTTGTTATTCCAAATGAAGTATCTTGTTGGAGAGAAGTTATGCTTGTACACCAGTTTCCAGGCAAGCAACACTTGTTTATGAAAATTAGCTAATTTAACAGGTAATTTCTCAATCTCATAATCACACTTTAACAGAAATTGTAGACCACCAACAGAGTTAAAAATGTATTTTGGGAAAGTATTCCATATATTGTCTTTTTCTTTGATCAAGTTAGTTAACCATTTTACTTTGAAAGTATCATTTAATGTTTCAAAACTTAGAACCTCGAGACCACCATCCCTTCTCACGTTACATAAAATATCTTTCCTTAGATAATGAGCTCTGTTCCTCCAAATAAAATTAAATAAAGTTTTGTCTAATTTTTTATATACTGCAGCAGGCAATTCCAATGATAAAGACACATATACCGCTCGAGATATCCCCTCTGCTTTGGAGAGTAAAACTCTACCATTCAATGAGAGATCTCTCATCAGCCACATATTGAATTTTTTTGTTATTTGTTCCACTATAGAGTCAAAGTTTAAGTCACTGCGGAGTTTTTCATTTTTATCAATAACAACATCTAAATATGTAACCGTATTCTTTACAGGGATACCATTCACTTCAGTTTGATCACATGTCTTTAGTGGTAGTAACACAGATTTGTTCAAATTCATTTTTAAGCCTGACACAGCCGAGAATTCCTCAATACAATTAACCACTTAATCACCTCATAGCTGTTCGAAATAAAAACTGTGGTGTCATCAGCCAGTTGGGCTAATTTAAATTCTCTGTCCAAGGCTTTAATACCTTGGAATAAGCCTTTTTTAATATGTACAGCCATAATTTGGGTTACAAGGAGGAACAAGAGAGGACTCAGAGGGCATCCCTGTCTTATTCCCCTACGGATGTCAAATCTAGGAGTCGTGCTGTGGGCTAGCTTAACAGAGCTGTTACATCCACTGTACAGAGTTTTCACAGCCTTCATGAAATGACTTCCAAAACCAAAACATTTCATAGTTTTAAACATAAACTGGTGACTTATTGTGTCAAATGCTTTGTAAAAATCAACAAATAAAATAAAACTTTCATCTAATCCCCATTCATTCTGCACTCGCCCACGATCACCCCCCAGTGGAATTACGGTGGAAACTGCAACCAAGTTTGATACAATGGGGGTTAATGGAGAGTGGCAAGGCTCGTCGTAGACGGGCTCTGCAGGTAGACTGGACGCCCTCTGGTGGAATCCCAGTAGACTGACGTCCGACGGCGGCGCCATCTTGCTGCGGTCAAGCCCGCGATTCACTGTGCATAACCACTACAAGCTTTCGGAAATAAATAGCTATTTCCCTTGAATATTTTGAAGTTGTAGTGGTATAGTTGTTATCACACAAGACTTATTATTTATAGACCCGGGCTGAATTCTCGCTAGAAGCATGTTTTTTCCCCTCAGATGCCCATCAGAAAGCATACTTTATCATTAGACATGGCGAAATTTAAGATGCCTGTCCGTCCATTTGTTATCAATTTCGATTTCTCATGGCCATATATTAAGATTAGGCCTATGTAAGAAATATGTTTTGTCAGTAGAATAAGGACACATTATCAATTTTCAAGGTAAATATATGCACATTAATGTGATAGGCATATTAGTCTAAATAGTGTAATGTTGAGGATTATCTAAAATGTGAAAACATGCATATGTGGTTCTTTGTCAGAGGGCCTCATTTGATCATTTTCTTTCTGATATAATCAAATTCTCAAGGTAAATATATACATATTAATGTGATAGTCTAAATAGTGTAATATTGATGATTATCTAAAATGTGAAAAAATATGGTTCTTCATCTGAGGTTCTCATGTAGTTATTGTACCTGTGAACACTCTGCCAGACCACTAAGGATCACACACAGTATTCAAATGATGGCTCAGTAGAAAGTCATGCACTAACATTAGACCACAAAGTGGTCTATGGTCCTCAAGTCATTAAAATGCCTTTAAAAAGCCTTAAGATGTTAATTTGGCTTAGGTGGTAGGTGAAGACTCATAGGTGGACCACCTGTGTCAAATACATGCTGGGAAAAACCTGCAGTATATGTCTACCTAAATATCATTTTAATTACAGCACAAAACAGACACTGTCAACTATAGGCGAAACACTTCAGTCTTTATAAACATTTTTGTACAAAAAAAGTTCAAGTTCAAAACATTTATTTGTCCCCGGGGGGAAACTGATTCTGCCGCAGTAGCAGTAAAAAAAACCAAAAAAACAGTACAACAACAGCAACAACCACTGTGATGGCCACCCTGCCGCCACACAGGCTTTAAGTATCCCTGCACCACACTGCCTGTTCGCCACACCTTTTTGTTTTGATTACCTCATTTCTGGTTATTTAGTTTTATGCACATTTTTGCAGTCATATACATACAGTTATACATTCACTTCCTGAGGTGCTTGAAGAAAGCACGCCTCCCAAAACAGCTGCTGGTGAGCTTCTACAGGTCAGCCATTGAATCAGTGCTCACATACTGCATTACAGTATGGTACTCTGGTTGCACAGCTGAGGACAGGAAAGCTCTCCAGCGTATCATCAAGTCTGCAGAGAGGATCATCAGCACCCAGCTCCCCAGAATGGAGGACATCTACCGGACCCGCTGCATCCGGAGGGCTAAGGGCATCTTTAAAGACAGCACACACCCTGGGCACTACCTTTTCACCCCCCTCCCCTCAGGTAGGCGCTACAGAGTACTGAGCGCCCACACAACAAGACTAAAAAACAGCTTCTACAATAGAGCTGTGATTCTACTAAACAAACTCTACCCCCCTCCCACACTGATGCCCCCCTCCCCTCTCTCAGGTCCCCTGCTGGCCAAGTGAAAAGACATCCTCTGTACCGATGTGTTTGCGGACGAAGTACGTGACCATTGAGAGCAGCATGATAGCTGAGGGTACAGAGGGGCAGATGGATATTCTGACTGACCTTCACTGTTCCTTCAGAAGGAATCATCAGCCCACCGTTGTTTCTCAGCTCAAGAAGGTGGTAACTCTTGCTGATATCTATGGATGTGGGGACAGCATCTGTCACCAGGCAGGCCCGGCACACATCACATTTCAGGCTGCGGAGAATGCACCGAACAACGAAGCCTGACATGTAGACCAGAGCGTTGTCCACCAGACCACCAAAGCGAGTAGGGAGGTAGCTGTGGTCACCCACAAGGGCTGGGATGTTTGCAAATGGGGAAGGCAGCTCTTCAGCAGAGAAGGCATCAGCAGAGGACATCTCAGCAGCAGGTAGGGGACACTCTGGCAAAGTGGTCAACAGACAGGGACACAGTGGCATCCTGCTCTGTCACGTTGCCAGATGCGACTGGCTTCACACCACACCGGAACATCAGCCTGCGAAAGATGCTCTGGAACTGTCCAGCAGTTGGGCTGTCATTCCAGCCGCCTTACAGGGAAACAAACAAACACATACAACATATCATACAGATATAAGGAAACCCTAAAAAGTTATAATGTAGAGTGGTAGAGTAGAGAGTAATGGTAGAGTAGCAGGAGGAGTGGTACAGAGAGGTTTGTCTGTCTGTGCTCTGTCTGCCCCCACAAGTAGACCAATCACATCGCACACTGCTCACATGGAGGGTGTATGTAACAAGACAGGGGGCACACAAACTGAGGTCCTTATCAGCATAGGGTGCATGCAGGCTAATTAAAAACAGTCTGGAAAGTTATATCAGACTGGAAGGTTTGCTAGAATGGAATGTCAGTAGACTATTTCAGCAATCAAGTTTTACCTAAATTCACCAAATTATACCCGGGTGTGTCACTATTCAAGTCCATTTCTTTTTTAACATGAAACCAAACACACTTTACTTGTAAATACTACAAAATCGAAATCATACCTGATGCTCTGATCGAATTAAAGAGCAGCTCCAAATGATCCTGACTGAACCTGTATTTCAGGACATACTGTTGTTCTTCCAGGAGTTTGGGGATCATCTGTGTCAGCGTATCGATGTTTATCACAAACCCCATGACAGACAGGTACCTTTTAAAAGAAAAATGCTTTGTTACTCTGATCATGGCAAACATGATACCTCTAGAACAGTGTTTTTCAACCTTTTGTACACTATGAGAAACTTGACATTGAGAAAATCGCTCAGCACCATCCCAAAATGGAATATTCATGCCAGTACTTTACAATTGTGCTAACCATATGATCTCTGTGTAATACAGCAAGACCGTGTGGTCTCACATAGTGTGCCATGGCACAGTGGTTGATAAACACTGCTCTAGAACCCACCAAGTGATTTGGTTATTGACTTTTCTACCATGTCCATGACATTTGAAACAACAAAGGGTGACATTGTTGGGGAGAATATTTTCATTGCTCTACTGTCATGGATGGATGGATGGATAGATAGATAGGTATAGTTTATTGATCCCATACAAGCTTAGACCTAGCAGAGGATGGTTTCGATCCATCGACCTCTGGGTTATGGGCCCAGCACGCTTCCACTGCGCCACTCTGCTGTCAGGGAGATGCTGAAAAATAGTGCTGCAAATTTACTGGGTACTTAACTCAACACTACTGAGAAAAATTCTAGAAGAAACAGTGAATGTCAACTGTTACTAGTTTGCATCCCTATCCAAAAAGTGTCAGTCTCAGGTTTAAGGTCCTTGAAATAATTTATATTTAATCAATTCAGACAAGCATGCAGAACATACAAGAACATACAGAACGTGCAATACATACCACTTGTATATACATACCACACCTGTATCTAGGAGGAAAAACAAGAGAATTCGAACACAGACAAATCCGCAGACACACTGGAGCAAGAGTCATGTCATACCATGCTGCTACCTTAAATGTGGTTACTTGCTGCTCATTTGCACTACACACACCCATGCTGCATCACTACTGCTCATGCTACACAGACCTCTACTGTGCAGTGTTCGCTCTACTGTGCAGTGTTCCCATAACTCCCAAACTCATGCTGGTACATGTTTTTGTTAACTGTGTGTTCACCGCAAACACAAGCTAACAAAAGCGAATGGTCTGAAGAGGTGCTCGTCCAATTTGTCAAAAATGTTTGTGACAAACGTTCGCTCTATTTGCTGAACTTGAATGAACCCCAGATCATTCAGTATTTTTTTTAACCTCTGGGACTTGTGAAGGGGTTTGCCATCCAGCATCATCAGATCGACCAGGTACTTCCTAGCTCTCGACATGAACACTTTCTGCTGCCAATTGAGTTTCCCAAGAGGAGCTTTGAATCCTCTGGCTCGGGGATTACGGCTATTCATCAAATCGAAGAGCTGGTCGATCATCTAAAAAATAGTCTGCATTAACTGACTCATCTAAATCACCACAACATGTACAGTACTTTGATGCCAGAGCTTCAGCAACTCGCGGGATAAAGCTTAAGTAGTTGGCACCATCAAGGGGACATTTTATCAAAAGAAATTCCAAATAGACTACTGTATTGCAGATACATTCTGATGGTCAGGGGCTCTAAGTTATAATGGCAAGAGGAAGCTACCTGGAAAGGGGGTGAGAGGCATTATTGTCCCTACACTAAGCCAGTCTACCATCACAACTCATTACAACTCTACCATCACAATATATCATAATCAATTAATTGTTCTTGATGCTCTGATTTAGGTTTGGGTTATAGGTAACGTGCGTGCTACTCTAGCACGCAGAGCCCTTAAAATAGCACTCGGAAGACACTCAGATTCACAAACACATGCCCAAATACATACACGTAATATGTAAATTACTTAGTAGCACTCGATGAGCTGGTAAAAAAAAAAAGTAGCACTTGAGCAAAAAAAAAAAGAAAAAAAAAAAGCAGTGGGAGTGACAGTGGGGATCAAGGGATACATGTTGCATTACCTCGATGAACTCTGTTGTGGCTGCACAGTCGTTGAACTGGGAGTAGCCAAGATCTTTCAGTGTCCGGAGGGCCACTGCTACGGAGTGGCTCAATGTCTGCGCGGCCAGGGACACCTTGATAATAATGAATTTTATTTGTATTACACTTTACATTTGACACAAATCTCTGAGTGCTTTTACATACAACAGACAAGTACATACATACCTTCATTTTTTGATTGTGGAAACTGACATGCTTGTCTGTCACTTTGTTGGCCACATGCAGTCCTGCTTCCTTCTGTACATTGTTCAGCTGAACAATGTGCTTCCACTGGATGAAACCACTGCTGCTTTTGATAGACTTATATGACTACAGAAATGGAATCAGAATCATTATTTGTCACTTCTCACACAAGTACAAGAACAAGGGTGATGTCCAGAACTTCGGCAGCTACACAAGGATGATCAGCCACAGCATGAAGATATGGGAAATAATAGTGGACTAAGAGGAAAGGTAATGTTTAGTGAGCAGCAGTTTTGTTTCATGCCAGCACTACAGATGCAACGTTTGTTTCGAGAATGTTGATAGAAGTATGAAGAAGTTCAGAAGGCACTATCAATTTCTGAATTTAGAACAACCATATGAAAGGATGCTGAGAGAGCGGGTGTGGTATTGCAGTGCTAATACTTAGGGATGGGAAATAAAAAATGCAATGTTAAAAAATTGTAATTCTCAGGTGTGACAATTATCGAATTGCTAATTGAAGTAAAATTCCAATTCTGTTATGAATTAGTCATAAAATAAATCACAATAAATAAATCATGATTAATCAAATGCTGCTACATTAATATTGTGATATTAATGAATCGCTATTTAAATGTAATCCGTACCTAAAAATCGTGATAGTATTGAATTGAATTGAACATAGGTTAAGTCGGATGAGGGTTCAGGGGGAAGGTGTGATCAGGACTCAGTCAATCAGAGGGACAGCTCCAGTGAGTGTCTGGGGACAATGGGAGAGGCAAGGTTGATGTTTTGGACATGTACAGAGGACACACACTGGATATGTCAGGAGAAGGAGCTACTTGGAGAAAGGAAAAGAAGGTTATGTGATAAGGAAGATATGCAAGTGGTTGGACTGAGAGGAGGATACAGATAGGAAAAAAGGAAATCATGATCCACTGTGGTGACACCTAACAGGAGAAGAGATAGATAGCCATAGAAAGGACTGACACAAATACAAATAGAGAAATGTAAACAATCAATTACCTCGAGCATGTTACGGGAGAGCTTGAGCATATGGCAAGCGTCCATCAGGATGAAAACCTCTTCCCCTGAAGAGGGATGGGGGAAGCTGGTCTTCAGGGTTTGCTCTCTCGGATTACCCCTCAGGTCGGCCCCAAGTAACTGGCACATACCAATGTTAGTAGCATGTCCATCCATGGTTATGGACACTGCTGTGATGCCATGGTCGTGCAATGCCTCTAAAGCGTGGACAAGCAGCTCTTTCTGAGTGTCTGATGTTATTGTGTCTGTAAAATAATATCCTATCGGTGCCTTCCAATGGCCTTGAAGGCCAACAACCATCACCACAAGAGCTTCCCTGGCTATTTGAGTTTCATTGGTGCCGTTTCCTAAATCTATATAACCACACATTTTATTGGCTCGAGGGTTGTATTCTAGGTGCCTCTTGATGGCCATGGAATCCAGCGTCAACGCCACCCGTCCATACTGGTTTGGGTTTTCCTCACACCTTCTTCCCAGCATGTCAAGCATCATGGCATTCAGCCCCGGCTTGTCGTCCAATGATGACAACCATCTAAACTAGGGTTTCTCAATGGGGGCGTTCAAAGAAGGTCGGGGGGCGTTGGAAACAATTCTTTTGACAGGGGGGCGTTGGGGGGCGTTGGGGGGCGTTGGGGATCTTTGAAAAAAATATAAAAATATATATGTAAATATTTAATATAAAAGCCTTTATTATATAACACCTAAAGATTCATACATAGGTTGAAATATAGAATTAGGCGTACTTGCAAAAACCTGCCAGTTTACAGGAGTCTCTTTACCTCTGAGTTTCCAGCAGTTGATGATTTCTGTTTCGTACTTCATGCTGCATTTACAAGAATGGGACATCGGAGCATCCTGTATTAAATGTCACCACAAGTATGGCTCTTCTCCAATAGCAGCGGAATTGGGGGGTTCGGGGCCTTTCAGGATTCCCGACAGGCCCTGAATCCTCCATAAGGTCTCGCGATGCTGTTGTCACCGGCGCGCAGTGCTTTTCATAGATATAGAAACGTTTCTATATCTATGGTGCTTTTGGCTAGCAGCGAAGGTGGAGATTTCCCATGAAAAGACTTTCTAACTTGATATTTGAGGAACAAAAACGTATTATTAACTGGGAAATCAACACCAGGCCTCAAATCCAAAGGAAGTGAGGTCTTTTCAAACGGAATGGTACAAAAAGAAAGAGCGGGTTGTGTGGATGTAGTCAAGCTAGCAGGTTGTTGTGCTTTCCGAGTCTCCTTTTCTCGGCGGGTCGCGGCAGCGTCTGGCTGAGAGAGGCTGACTGCGACCTGCACAGCCTGCCGAGGCTTTGCCGAAGCACCAAACCACTACAGCCCACATCCGAGGGGTGTACTACGAAGCAGGTTCAGTGGGTTAGCGAGGTATGTTGAGTCTAAAGCCAGGCTTTCCTGTATCACGAAGGTGGCTCTCTTTTAACCCGGCTAGATCACCATGGTAACTTATGCTTAACTCATAACCTGGTCCCGACCAAGTTATGAGTTAAGTTTAACCCCCCCTGGCTATAAAAGCGGCGCTATCTCACCCAGGTGAAATCACGAAAAGTAATTTTTGTCCGGTGTTTGGTGGCACATATGCACAATGCAGTTATACTATTAGTGGTGCACAGACTTCATGTTTGTTAGAAATAGTCCGTTGTATCACAGACTTTGTTATAGTAGGCTACTTTTTTTAAAAGGAAACCCCTTATATTATAACGGTGACTGTCACGGCATGATGATTGGACGGGAGCAGCCCGTGGTGATTCAAACGCACTCCAAACGCCACTTATTCCCATTTAGAAAAAAAGATTTAACAAAAAAGGAGCCAACAAACATCAACAGAAATGGCTCCATAATTCAAGTTAAACTTCAAATGTAACGAACAGTTATCTGAAACTACTGACAAGTAGCTCTAAGCAGCGTAAATAGTGGTCAAAATTGTCATGTAACCATGGTAACCACCGCCTGCTCCATCCGACACTGCTAGACTCACCCACACACACCTTCAGTCACCTGACTTAACCTCAGGCTTTACCTCCAATTCCTAGGCAACACTCCCATAAGGCTACTGAAGTTACATATTTCTAAACTAAAATTCATAATATTGAATGAATATTGCAGCAATTATTTAAAATGGCTATAACAGTGACAGAATCCACAAGCTTTGTGCTTCCTTTGAAATTAATCGCCAGCTCTCCTCTCTCGCCTTATTTGCGGCCACAGTGTTGCTCTTAGCATTAATTTTATTTTTGAAATTTTCATAGCTTTCCATGAGGACAAGCTGCTCCTCTTGCGTGAAATATGCAGCCCGTGAACGGTCCATTTTTCACGGAAGTAGAATCATATGACGCCAAAACGCCCCCTTTTCTGTGAACGCGCACAGAGCACAAAGCTGACAGCCGGGCTTAACAAACCTTGATGAGAACCAACGTCGTGATACCACTTAACTTTGACTGGAGCTTTAGGTTTTGTTGAGCCTGATAGTGAACACAAAGCCTGGCTATATTGAGCCTCCTTCGTAATACAGCCCTCCGCTCTCTGATCAACCTGAACAGCTTTGGGAAGAGCCGGACAGACACAGCGCTGGATTAGCAGCTCAGGCTAACCCTAACATCACTGCACACAACGAAAAGGTAAAAGCTAACAGGGATTTAAAAGTCTTTCTCTCCTGGTTGTGCTCGTATGTGAGTGACTCAGTAGCTTTTTAGGCTTTTCAGACTTAGTTGTACTTGGAGGTTTAATGGTGTGTGATCGGAGCGGGCAGTGTTTATAATGTATTGTTGTTGGTCTTATAGACTGCACTGCAGCTGGAAGTCCTGTGTTGTTGAGATTCAGCTGATTTCTTGTTGTGAGCTTGTCTTTAGGATCTCCTGGGGTCCGTTTCACGAAGCAGGTTCAACAAACTCCGAGTCTTACCCCGAACTCTGAGTTGATCTACTCTGAGATAGGAAACTCTGAGTTTTCGGTGCCAGAACAGCTGATTTGAGTTAGTTTGATCAACTCAGAGTAGTTTCACCTGGAGTTAAGCGTGTGTACCACAGCTATAAAAAGACAGCGTCAATGGAGCCCCGATTTGAAGAGTCACCATGGCAACGGGGAAGCGTCGGGCTGCGTTTTTCACCCCAGCTGAATTGGAAATCTTAATGCATTCATACAGCGAGTTTGAAAAAAAGTGCAACACCGCTGCAGCGGCAAAGGAGAGGGAGACGGCGTGGGAGAACACTGCTGCTCGGGTCAGTGCGTAAGTTTAAATGTAGTCCGTTGCAATCACAATAATATTTCTGGGGAAAACTGCTTGAATGGTAGCCTATTAATTTATTTCATTTAGGTGCAATCCCGCGGGGGAGAAGCGCACTTGGCAGCAGTTTAAGATGAAATATAAAAACATTGTTCAAACAGGTAAGACCTCGGCATAAACATCTATGCGCGGTCACCATCTCCCGATGAAAATTTAATTCTCTGCGCAGTAACACTGCACCTTCATCCACGGGATCGTTGTCGAAAGGACATGCCATGTTCGTGAAAAAAGTCGCCACCTAACTACTAATGGACTTCTAATAAAGGCCTACTGACTGTTTATTATTATTATTATTATTATTATTATTTTAAATAACAGACGGCAGAACTGGAAACTAACCTGGTCCCGACCAGGTTAGTTTCATGGAGTCTGTTACTGCGGTAACTGACCGAGAGCTTAAGTTACCTCCCTCTGTGAAACAGGCTAGAGTTAGGCCTACCCCTCTTTCTCTGCTTTGAGTTACCTCCTTTGTGAAACGGAAAACTCAGTTTCTCTCATTTCAGGGTTAACAGACTCAGAGTTTTCACTAAACCTGCTTCGTGAAACGGACCCCTGGGCTGTAAATCCTGCAGAAATGCAGGTGAATGTTTGTCTCAGAAAATTAAGTGGCAGTAATTACGTGCGCACTATAATTCGCCGATGTCAATTTGTCATTTGACAGTTTTTTCTTTTGCTTTTTCCATAAATGAAAATTGGGCTGTCATAGGCTGTTCTAGTCTAGTAAATGTTGTAATGCTGTTCTTGTTCTCCGTTCTGAAATAAACCCTTTTTCCCCCCATAATTCTGATTGGCTGCTGTTAAATCCAGTTTCTGATTGGCTGTGGATGGTAATTAAGCGACACCTCAATTAAGATTGTTTGTTAAAATTGTCAATTTGTAAAGAGCAGGTTTTTTTTAAAAATCAGAAAGAATACTAATTATAGCTACAAAACAAGATAATAATCAACATTAATATTAAGGAAAGATGACCAAACTACATGATATTTACAGGGGGTCGGTAAGCAACCTGGATGATGTACAGGGGGGCGCTGACCCGAAAAAGGTTGAGAACCACTGATTTAGACCTTATCAGGGTTTCCTCTAGGATTTTTTGAAACTGTGGGGGAGGGCTTCAGCGTCGTTAAATTATTAGAAATTATAGTCCCTACAGTGTTAACATTAATGATAACATTAGGGTCGTTTTCACAGGCTTGAACAAAAAACTGCATTAAATTTAATCTTGCCTAGGTACCTTTCTCTTGCCCTTTTCTCTCCCTCTGCGAGCGCGCTGCAGACAGTAATCAAATAGGCGGGTGATGACTCCGGTGTTCATATTTCAAAATAAAGTTAATTGCAGTGTTATGTACCATTTCATGATATTTAAATTATCATTTCAAACTGATTATAATAAATATATTTGCGCAAAAAAGGCTAGATAGCCTGTATATATGTATATATAGCATTTTAAAATTGTTTTAACATCTGGAAGAAAAAAAAATCATTCCAAAGGTGTGGCGGCTTTTATTTTGCCGTGGCGGTGCGCCACGATGAATTACATGTAGCGGAAACCCTGGCCTTATTGTTTGAGGTCACCACATGCTGTTCATAGGAAAGAACAAGAAAATTTGGAGCAACCTAGACTGGGCTAAAGCTGACCTATAGGGGCATAGAGCCTTCAATTTCTGTGCCCCGTTAGGTTTAACTAGCTGTCCATAACTCAGTCTAGGTTGTGCCAAATTTTCTTATTCTTTTTGTACACACAGCACGTAGTGAGCTCGAAGAATAGGGCTATGGCTCAATTTACACCGGAATTGTCCTTTAATCCCAGAAGAGCAATTCTGTTTTACAGTCAACCCATCCATTAGAAAAGTTAAAAGAGCACAAGTATAAAGTGTTAAGTAGAATAAGTAAGCAAATAATTACTGCAGCAGTCATACAACATCACCACCTATGCTTTGGTACAAGTGTCCCACACAAGCATCCTACACATTCACACTGACACAAACAGCACCCACACTTCACTTGCCAGTGACAGCACAATACAGTAAGGTGCAAGGGAAAAGTATTGCAGTGGTTATGTATGATACTCATTTAACATACATAACCACTGCAATACTAGTCCCTTGCACAATACTAGTCCCATATGTACAGTAGAATTATGTTTACATTAGATTTTTTTTCTCCCACAGACCGGGAACAGCATCCAGGGGCATTTAGATGCTATCACCCAGACCAGTCAGCCATACTTCCTCGCTGTTGGAACGTCTAGAACCAACCTCCATGGGTTTTTTGTCATCATTGACAGGATCGACATCCCGTGCCGCGCAACAACTTCACTTGGGGCCTTTGATGAGCTCTTCAAAGCCCATTTCGTCTTTGGCATCGAGTACAGTGAGTCCCTCAGAAACATGTACACTTCCATTCAGACAACCATTTTCAACATTGATGTTGGACTAGTCAAAGAAAATCCTCGTGTCATTGAGCTCCGATCAAGATTTCTGCAGTAGCCCTGATGGACTTTTTTCCCAGATTACATTGACATGATTTGTTTTATTTGCAAATCACGTCACTCCAACACAAATGTGTTGGTGAGGCATCTAAAATTGATGCATGGACTATGTCCTGGAAGGACGCTCAGATTAAAATGTGGTGAAGCTGGGTGTGCACAAGTTTTTGGAACCTTTTCTGGATTTCGGAAACATATGAAAAGGTTGCATGAGCAGAGAAGTTTTAGAAATTAACAGTCGTCATAGAAGTAATGCCTTTTTAGTAAATGTTGATGCAGAGGTTCCTGTTATGCAACCAGATCTACTTGTTGCACACTCTAATTCATCTGTCGAAAAGTGGAGAGTATGTCCAGAATATGTGTGCTTCTGTTGTGGCAGAGCTTCAGTCTGCTGGGATTGGTCAAGGAAATGTACATAATCTAGTTTGCTCTTTGGAGGAAGTTGTCAACGGGATACAGGATCAGATTAAGGAAACAGTTTTAAGTTGTTTGACTGATGAAAAAAGTGTTGAGAAAGTTGAGCAAACATTAAGTCATCTTGACAATCCATTTACACAGCTGAATTCTATGGAGAAGCGACACCAGTATTTTTCTAAGAAATGGGGTATAGTTGCTCCCGTGAAGAAAGTGCTTGGTTCAAGGTTTGACAACAGATGGAACAAAAACACTGGGACATTTGATCAAGTTCTTGTTTGTGATACGTTAGCTTACATTCCACTTTTACTTACACTTCAGTCCGTTCTAAAACATTCTAGTGTTATTGACATGTTTACATCTGTTCAATCATCAAGGTCAAATCTGTACTCTGATTTAAGGGATGGGACCTATTTTAAGAAACACCCCCTGTTTTCCAAGGACACTCCATCCCTTCAGATCCAATTATTTTACGACGATTTTGAGCCCTGTAACCCATTGGGGTCTAAAAAAGGGTCACACAAACTTGGTGCAATTTACTTCACCTTGAGGAACTTTCCACCAAGATACAATTCATGTCTTGCCAATATTCATTTATGTATGCTTTTCCATACTCAGGATATTAAGAAATATGGTTTTGCAACCATTCTTGAGCCTCTTGCAAATGATCTCAAGATTTTGGAAACAGATGGAATTGATATTCCATGACTCGGTGGGCGCATTAATGGGAGCATTTTTCAGGTCACAGGTGACAATCTTGGCCTACACGCTTTGTTTGGCTACGTTGAGTCGTTCAGTGCCAAAAATTGCTGCCGTTTTTGTCTAACAAATAGAGAAGACTATAAGAACGTATTCTCTGAAGACCACCCAAATATGCGTTTAAGAACTAAAGAGTTGCATTCAGATCATTGTCAGCTCATAAAGGCTTCCCCTGAGCAGGGAAATATTTTTGGTGTGAAAAGTGAGTGTTTACTCAGCTCTCTCAAATACTTCCACGTAGTTGATAATTTTGCAGTCGATGTTATGCACGACATTTTGGAAGGTGTAGCACAGTTTGAGGTAAAGCTCACTCTTAAGTACATTGCTGAGAAGTCTCTCTCTTTTAAAGAGATAAGTGATAGAATTCAGTCTTTCAATTATGGATATATAGAGCGAAAGAATCAGCCGTCTGCTCTAAAACTGGAGGATGCAAGCAATGACTTAGGCCTTAATGCCATTCAATCCTGGTGTCTACTTCGTAACATCCCGCTAATGTTTGGTGATGAGAGAAACGATGGGCACTGGAATCTGTTGCTTTTACTGCTCCAGACTGTTAACATAGTCTTTGCCCCATATTTGACTAAAGGCATGACTGTCTACTTGAAGTATCTGATTGTGGAACATCAGCTTTTCAAAGAGTTGTTTCCTGGTAAAAATCTGTTACCAAAACACCACACAATGATTCATTATCCCCGCTGCATACAAAACATAGGTCCAATTATTCATGTTTAGTGTATGCGGTATGAAGGCAAACACAATTTTTTTTTAATAAAACAGAAGAAATGTTTCAAAAACCTGACATGGAGTCTAGCAAAGAAGCACCAGAACTACATGGCATATCATTGGGAGAGATTTTCTAAAGACAGGTTGATAGTTGGCCCTGGCAAAAAGAAACCAGTATCTTCTTTTCCTGCTAAGGAGCAGCTTTCTTCTACTCTAAGCTTGTCATTTTCAAAAAAAGTACTGTCTGTAAAATGGGCCAAATACTATGGCACTGAATTTCGAACTAACTTAGTGATATGCAGTGCTGTGTTAAATGATATGCCAGTTTTTCAAAAAATCACAGCTATGGTGGTGAAGGATGATAATGTCTTAATAGTTAAAAAGTTAGAAACGGTTTGTTTTGATGAGCATGTGTATGCTTTCAACGTTTATGTACCAAGAAAAGAGTTGCATAGTGTTATTGATGTTTCTGTTCTGGCCTATCACAAACCATTTGATTTACAAATGGCACACAACATGGAGGACAACAAATGGTTTATTGTCCCTTACTGTCATTTTCTGTGAATAGCTCATTCATTCATTCATTCATCTTCTAAACCGCTTATCCTCACTAGGGTCGCGCACATAGGGCGAAGGCAGTGAAACACCCTGGACAGGTCGCCAGTCCATCGCAGGGCAGACAGACAAACACTGACATTCACACACACAATCACACCTAGGGGAAATTTAGCTTCTCCACTTCACCTAACCTGCATGTCTTTCGACGGTGGGAGGAAACCGGAATGCCCGGCCGAAACCCACGCAGACACGGGGAGAACATGCAAACTCCACACAGAAAGGACCTTGGGTGGGAATCAAACCCAGGACCTTCTCACTGTGAAGCTAACCACTGCACCACCGTGCCGCCCTCTGTGAATAGCTATGGTCTTGAAAAGAAGTATTTAGTGTAGGTTTGGCAATAGTTGGAACACTGGAGTAATGGACTTGTAAAACTTCATGGAAAAATGAGGCCAGATTAGATTGATACCACCTCTCCTCACAAAAGTGGTTGTACAATTATGTGCAAAATAATAGTAGTGCAGTGAATTTGGTGGAAATAAGTGCTATTAAAAGATATTTGCACATTTCTGAAGCATTGGAAGTATCCTACATTCAGTGCCCACCCAAACTAATAACACATTTGATCAAGTTTGTGCTATTTTTTTTGCAGGAGGCAAAGAGAAAGAATATTGAGCTGTTCAAAAAAATAGCAGTAACATTTTTTTCCTTGCATCTTGAGATGCAAGATGGCGCCAGTGTGTATGGCTGGCCGTCTGCTGCTCCTGCAATGCTTTGTGTTTTTATTATTTTTAAGCATTGGCACTAAACAAATCGAGTCTCTGCTGGTATATGATCGCCAGTCTCTTTTACTTCTCCGGCAGAGAATCGGGAATTTCACTGATTTTAATCACGGTGGTGGAAATACGTTGCCCCCGTTCTTGGCGGGATTCCGCCTCACCTGTGCCGGGCCTCGGCCCTACCTTCTTGGCGGAAGCGCCCCCGTCGCCTTGGCAGTCGCGGTGGTCGGCTGGTGAAGCTGAAGCTATGGCTGACACGCTCTTCGGCCATTTCCCGAACAGGATATGGATTATTATATCCTCACACTGTGCCCCGACGCTTCCTCGACCCAATCGACGCCTGCCTGGTGCCCGTTGCCGGCTTATTTGACGGACCCCAGCCCCGCCGCCTCTGCCCTCCCCGGGTCTCTCAGCGCTGGGTGGACTATCGGCTCGTGAGGACGTTACCCCGGGCTTCCCGATCCACTGGACTACGGGCCCCAGCCCCCTGCAAGATGGCCTTGGTGAACGCCAGATCCCTGGTGAACAAAACTTTCATCCTGAGGGATTTCTTTAGCTTCCGTGCCCTGGATTTTCTCTGTGTGACAGAGACTTGGATCGGTGCCGGTGAGTCCAGCGCTCTAGTCGAACTTTTACCTGCTGGATGTTTATATTTTAACTCCCCGCGGATGTCGGGTCGTGGAGGAGGGACGGCGGTGGTTTATAAAAACGTTTTTAAATGTAAGCAGCGCACCGTTTTATCCCCACTTTCCAGCTTTGAAGTGACTTTATTTGAGGTGGTGTCATATACCGACCCCCCAAATACAATAAGGACTTTCTGATGGACTTTTCTGGTTTCCTGGCTGAAATCATGCCAAAGTATGATCGTGCCATTTTCCTTGGGGATTTTAATATACATGTGTGTTGTCCTGATAAGCCGTTGTTGAAGGACATTTTAAGCCTTATTGACTCTTTTAATTTGGTGCAGTGTGTGTCTGGTCCCACACATGAACATGGGCACACATTAGACCTTGTCCTCTCTTATGGTTTATCTGTGTCTAACTTGGAGATTTGTGACGATGTGATTTCTGATCATATGCCTGTTGTGTTTGAAGCTGTTTTCTCCTGTGCTGATGTTAAATCTGGCGCCTCTGTTCTGAGTCGTCGGATTTTTAACTCTTTAACTGCTGGTCAGTTCTCTGCGACTTTTAATCAGCGCTGTGTCCGTCCTGCCTCTGCTAACACAGAGGAGCTCAGCTCCTGGTTTAACTCCTCCTGCCGAACCATACTGGACTCTGTGGCTCCAATAAAAACTGTGCAGCCCAAGTCTAAATCTGAGCCCTGGTTTGATGAGACAACTCGTGCAGCTAGACGGGAGTGCCGCAAAGCTGAGCGGAGGTGGAAGAAGGACAAGCTGCAGGTTTCCTTCCAAATCCTCAAGGACTGTTGGTGCTGCTACCAGGACACAGTTAAAGAATCTAAAAGAAAATACCTGGCAAACCTCATTGAGTCAAATCGTCATAACCCACGTGTATTATTCAAAACCATTGACACTGTTCTAAATGCCCCACAGCCTGTCAGCTTGGAGGCATCTCCTGAAACTTGCAATAGCTTCCTGCACTTTTTTATTGATAAAGTTGCTACTGCAAGGGCTCTCATCCCAGCTCCTGCATCTGATCCCTCTGTCCCTGTCCCTTGTTCTGCAGCTTTTGAGGAGTTTGAGCCGGTGTCGTTATCATTTTTAGAAGATCTGATTGGCCACATTAAGCCTTCAGGCTCCCCCTGTGACGTGGTCCCTCCTGGTTTCCTGAAAAAAGTTTTTCCCAGTATAGGGCAGTCAGTTCTGGCCATCATCAACAGTAGTCTGGCCTCTGGTGTTGTTCCCCTGAGTTTTAAACATGCAGTGGTCCAGCCCCTACTTAAAAAACCTGGCCTTCATAGCAGCGTGCTGGCCAATTTCAGGCCCATCTCCAAGCTGCCTTTTATTTCTAAAATCTTAGAAAAAGTTGTCCATGCTCAACTCAAATCATATTTAGATGAACATGATGTCCTGGAGGTTTTTCAATCTGGCTTTAAAAATCTGCATAGCACCGAGTCAGCCTTACTAAAAGTGTTTAATGACATCCTCTTAGCAAATGACTCCGGTGACCATGTAGTTCTGGTTTTATTGGACTTAACAGCAGCCTTTGACACCATGGACCACAACACTCTAGTGGCTCGGTTACGCCACCTAGTGGGCATCTGCGGTACTGCATTGGAGTGGTTCAAGTCCTATCTGGCCGACAGAAGTATGAGTGTGAGCCTTGGTGACTCAGAATCCAGCTCTGCGCCTCTGCCACATGGGGTGCCACAGGGGTCAATTTTCGGGCCTCTGCTTTTCTCCTTGTACTTACTACCCCTAGGATCCATCCTGAGAAGACATGGCATCTCTTTCCACTTTTATGCTGACGACAGTCAGATATATGTGCCACTCAAAAAGAAAAATGCCTTCTCACTCACACCACTTCTGGCATGTCTTGAAGACATCAAAGCCTGGTTGGCCCTAAACTTCTTAAATTTTAATGAGAATGTTTATGAAAATAAATTAGGGGAATTTAATTCAGAGGGTTAAATAAAAGTTTGATAAAATACACGCCAGCCTCTGGGCTCCTTTAGGTTTCCATTAGTTTGCTCATATTTAGTATTTAGTGAGTCTGCCCTGAAAAGTCCACATGGGAGTTGATGCTAAATGTTTTACTGTCTTTAAGTGACAGTGAAATAATATTTTAACCAGCAGAATAAATACGAGGCGTCAGATGCTTTATAAAATGAAATATCAAAACCAGTTGAATCAAAGTGACGATTCTGACGAAACTCAAACTGAAGGCAGCCGTCCAGCGGGGGTTGAACCTCATTGTTAGAGAGGGCCAGTTCCTCTGCGGGAGTGTATGGCTGAGTGGGAGACACATTCATTTATTGAACACACAGGTTACTGTAGTCAGTTCTACTTGTGCCGTCATGGTGGGGAAGTAATATTATAATCCCACTAATTTCCGCATTGACACAGTCGGCGATTTTTTTCCCAGCATTCCTTGCGGCTTTTGGCAGCTGCAACTGTGTTGCTTTTTGCCTGGATTATTGATTTATATTCCTCGTATTTATTAATGATTATTGTCTACTCCTCGGTTGTGACGTATGCGGCTCGGATAGATTTTTCCATGTCTGAGATTGGTCGCATGCAGCAAACTCCGCCCTTTTTATGTGAGCGCACACAGATCTAGATTGGAAAGCCTGGGTTGAATTAGTGAGTTGATAGCCGGCTTTATGGTACCGAAAATCCTGAGTGCTGATGTCTTGTTAAGTGAAGCCAGATAAGTAAGAGAAAGCCCGACTATGTTAATCCAGCTTTATGGTACAGGCCTCTGGACATAATTTCTATGACATTTAGTTGTCATCGCAAACTCTTGACCTAAACTGCTTTGAATACTTTGGAATATATTGTTAATTCTGGGCTGAAATGCCCCTTTATGGATGCCAGCCATTGGGGTGGCTCCATATACAGGTATGTAGAAAATATAAAAAAACAATGGGTATGGAATTGAATATTGGTTTAGTAAGCTAAATTGAATGTAACTTTGTGCAATTTCTTCAGCTTTAACAGTAAATTCCTGATTTTTAAGAGAAATCTACTGACATTGGTATTTTATTTTCCTTTTATCAGCTTCCTGCAAAAACAAAACACAAACTTGATAAAATATGCGAATAGCTCTCCTTAATAGCTCTCCTTTCCAAGCAATTCACTTATTTTCAAGACACTATTTTATCGCACATAACTATCTCGAAAAGTATAGGCCTAGATCTTCAGTAAAAAATCTCCTGATTAACATGATTAGGCCTACACCTGGTATCATTTTCTAGTTTTTTTTTCTTATTATTTTTTATTTATTTTTTTGAAATGCAAGTGTGTAGGCCAGTGGTTCTCAACCTTTTTCGGGTCAGCGCCCCCCTGTACATCATCCAGGTTGCTTACCGACCCCCTGTAAATATCATGTAGTTTGGTCATCTTTCCTTAATATTAATGTTGATTATTATCTTGTTTTGTAGCTATAATTAGTATTCTTTCTGATTTTAAAAAAAACCTGCTCTTTACAAATTGACAATTTTAACAAACAATCTTAATTGAGGTGTCGCTTAATTACCATCCACAGCCAATCAGAAACTGGATTTAACAGCAGCCAATCAGAATTATGGGGGGAAAAAGGGTTTATTTCAGAACGGAGAACAAGAACAGCATTACAACATTTACTAGACTAGAACAGCCTATGACAGCCCAATTTTCATTTATGGAAAAAGCAAAAGAAAAAACTGTCAAATGACAAATTGACATCGGCGAATTATAGTGCGCACGTAATTACTGCCACTTAATTTTCTGAGACAAACATTCACCTGCATTTCTGCAGGATTTACAGCCCAGGGGTCCGTTTCACGAAGCAGGTTTAGTGAAAACTCTGAGTCTGTTAACCCTGAAATGAGAGAAACTGAGTTTTCCGTTTCACAAAGGGAGGTAACTCAAAGCAGAGAAAGAGGGGTAGGCCTAACTCTAGCCTGTTTCACAGAGGGAGGTAACTTAAGCTCTCGGTCAGTTACCGCAGTAACAGACTCCATGAAACTAACCTGGTCGGGACCAGGTTAGTTTCCAGTTCTGCCGTCTGTTATTTAAAATAATAATAATAATAATAATAATAAACAGTCAGTAGGCCTTTATTAGAAGTCCATTAGTAGTTAGGTGGCGACTTTTTTCACGAACATGGCATGTCCTTTCGACAACGATCCCGTGGATGAAGGTGCAGTGTTACTGCGCAGAGAATTAAATTTTCATCGGGAGATGGTGACCGCGCATAGATGTTTATGCCGAGGTCTTACCTGTTTGAACAATGTTTTTATATTTCATCTTAAACTGCTGCCAAGTGCGCTTCTCCCCCGCGGGATTGCACCTAAATGAATAAATTAATAGGCTACCATTCAAGCAGTTTTCCCCAGAAATATTATTGTGATTGCAACGGACTACATTTAAACTTACGCACTGACCCGAGCAGCAGTGTTCTCCCACGCCGTCTCCCTCTCCTTTGCCGCTGCAGCGGTGTTGCACTTTTTTTCAAACTCGCTGTATGAATGCATTAAGATTTCCAATTCAGCTGGGGTGAAAAACGCAGCCCGACGCTTCCCCGTTGCCATGGTGACTCTTCAAATCGGGGCTCCATTGACGCTGTCTTTTTATAGCTGTGGTACACACGCTTAACTCCAGGTGAAACTACTCTGAGTTGATCAAACTAACTCAAATCAGCTGTTCTGGCACCGAAAACTCAGAGTTTCCTATCTCAGAGTAGATCAACTCAGAGTTCGGGGTAAGACTCGGAGTTTGTTGAACCTGCTTCGTGAAACGGACCCCAGGAGATCCTAAAGACAAGCTCACAACAAGAAATCAGCTGAATCTCAACAACACAGGACTTCCAGCTGCAGTGCAGTCTATAAGACCAACAACAATACATTATAAACACTGCCCGCTCCGATCACACACCATTAAACCTCCAAGTACAACTAAGTCTGAAAATCCTAAAAAGCTACTGAGTCACTCACATACGAGCACAACCAGGAGAGAAAGACTTTTAAATCCCTGTTAGCTTTTACCTTTTCGTTGTGTGCAGTGATGTTAGGGTTAGCCTGAGCTGCTAATCCAGCGCTGTGTCTGTCCGGCTCTTCCCAAAGCTGTTCAGGTTGATCAGAGAGCGGAGGGCTGTACTACGAAGGAGGCTCAATATAGCCAGGCTTTGTGTTCACTATCAGGCTCAACAAAACCTAAAGCTCCAGTCAAAGTTAAGTGGTATCACGACGTTGGTTCTCATCAAGGTTTGTTAAGCCCGGCTGTCAGCTTTGTGCTCTGTGCGCGTTCACAGAAAAGGGGGCGTTTTGGCGTCATATGATTCTACTTCCGTGAAAAATGGACCGTTCACGGGCTGCATATTTCACGCAAGAGGAGCAGCTTGTCCTCATGGAAAGCTATGAAAATTTCAAAAATAAAATTAATGCTAAGAGCAACACTGTGGCCGCAAATAAGGCGAGAGAGGAGAGCTGGCGATTAATTTCAAAGGAAGCACAAAGCTTGTGGATTCTGTCACTGTTATAGCCATTTTAAATAATTGCTGCAATATTCATTCAGTATTATGAATTTTAGTTTAGAAATATGTAACTTCAGTAGCCTTATGGGAGTGTTGCCTAGGAATTGGAGGTAAAGCCTGAGGTTAAGTCAGGTGACTGAAGGTGTGTGTGGGTGAGTCTAGCAGTGTCGGACGGAGCAGGCGGTGGTTACCATGGTTACATGACAATTTTGACCACTATTTACGCTGCTTAGAGCTACTTGTCAGTAGTTTCAGATAACTGTTCGTTACATTTGAAGTTTAACTTGAATTATGGAGCCATTTCTGTTGATGTTTGTTGGCTCCTTTTTTGTTAAATCTTTTTTTCTAAATGGGAATAAGTGGCGTTTGGAGTGCGTTTGAATCACCACGGGCTGCTCCCGTCCAATCATCATGCCGTGACAGTCACCGTTATAATATAAGGGGTTTCCTTTTAAAAAAAAAAAGTAGCCTACTATAACAAAGTCTGTGATACAACGGACTATTTCTAACAAACGTGAAGTCTGTGCACCACTAATAGTATACCTGCATTGTGCATATGTGCCACCAAACACCGGACAAAAATTACTTTTCGTGATTTCACCTGGGTGAGATAGTGCCGCTTTTATAGCCAGGGGGGGTTAAACTAAGCTCATAACTTGGTCGGGACCAGGTTATGAGTTAAGCATAAGTTACCATGGTGATCTAGCCGGGTTAAAAGAGAGCCACCTTCGTGATACAGGAAAGCCTGGCTTTAGACTCAACATACCTCGCTAACCCACTGAACCTGCTTCGTAGTACACCCCTCGGATGTGGGCTGTAGTGGTTTGGTGCTTCGGCAAAGCCTCGGCAGGCTGTGCAGGTCGCAGTCAGCCTCTCTCAGCCAGACGCTGCCGCGACCCGCCGAGAAAAGGAGACTCGGAAAGCACAACAACCTGCTAGCTTGACTACATCCACACAACCCGCTCTTTCTTTTTGTACCATTCCGTTTGAAAAGACCTCACTTCCTTTGGATTTGAGGCCTGGTGTTGATTTCCCAGTTAATAATACGTTTTTGTTCCTCAAATATCAAGTTAGAAAGTCTTTTCATGGGAAATCTCCACCTTCGCTGCTAGCCAAAAGCACTATAGATATAGAAACGTTTCTATATCTATGAAAAGCACTGCGCGCCGGTGACAACAGCATCGCGAGACCTTATGGGGGATTCAGGGCCTGTCGGGAATCCTGAAAGGCCCCGAACCCCCCAATTCCGCTGCTATTGGAGAAGAGCCATACTTGTGGTGACATTTAATACAGGATGCTCCGATGTCCCATTCTTGTAAATGCAGCATGAAGTACGAAACAGAAATCATCAACTGCTGGAAACTCAGAGGTAAAGAGACTCCTGTAAACTGGCAGGTTTTTGCAAGTACGCCTAATTCTATATTTCAACCTATATGAATCTTTAGGTGTTATATAATAAAGGCTTTTATATTAAATATTTACATATATATTTTTATATTTTTTTCAAAGATCCCCAACGCCCCCCAACACCCCCCAACGCCCCCCTGTCAAAAGAATTGTTTCCAACGCCCCCCGACCTTCTTTGAACGCCCCCTGGGGGGCGGTACCGCCCCCGTTGAGAAACCCTAGTGTAGGCCATTGGTTGACTTAGCATGGATTGACCTTGACCTGTAATATGGAGGATGTGCGCCCCAGCTTGTCCTGAGTGTGTGCCTACACTCAAGTTTTTCTGTTAATCCTCTGTGTGTGTGTGTGTGTGTGTGTGTGTGTGTGTGTGTGTATGCTTAAGATCACCAGATTGACCTGTATTCTCTTAATTCACTTGTGTAAGACATGCATTTACAAAAGTTTAAAAAATGTTGACCCTTTAAAAACAATTTTAATATTTTATATTGATATGCTTGTGTTGAATGTATTGTGAACATGCATTTACAAGTTTAAAAAATGTTGAAACCCTTTTTAAATAATTGTTAATATTTTGTATTGATATACATGTGTTGAATGTGTTTTGTAATAAACATTTTTCTGTAATTTGTCTCAGTTTGTCCTTAAGATTTGTAGAACTTGTTAAATGGTAACTAGAATAAAAAGATAAGCAAATAGGCTGACTCTAGCAAGAGAAAGTAGGAATAGACTCTGAATAGAGATAAACTAAGATTACCCCGTTAAGAGTAAGTTGACTCTGGAAAGAGTTTTTGGTTGCAAGAGAGTTTATCTTGGCGATTTTCTAACTCTCTGTAGAGTAAATTTAACTCTGAATAATTTACTCTAGGAGCAGAGTGAAAGTTACTCTCTGTGGGGCGGGACCAATAGGTCTCTATGACAGTTAAAATTGACTCTATAAGAGTTAATACAACTCTGTCAGTTTTACTGTGCAATGGACAGCGACACAGACAACATGTTTCATTATTGATTGCGCAACGCGGCGATTTGCCGGTAATCGCGCTGCGCGCATTAAACAATTTTGCGGAGGAAGGAGGTAAGTTGCATGATTTACACCGTATCCACGTTTGCGCTGCGTGCGTGACCGTGCATGTGCTCGTGCATGAATGCTTGGGCGCGGTACAAACTTTGTAATGTGAGTAGCCTCTAACTCATTCATTTCATTGGATAATATGCCAGTGGGGTGAGTGGAAGTCCCTGATTGATCGAAAAGATTCTTCATTTGGCTGGGCCTCTTGTAAAAGTGGCCCAGCCAATAGATCACAGATAAACAGAATCGTTTTTAGTCAAAATTTTAAAAAAAGGCTCTTGATGAGCACTTCAGCGTGAGAAATCGGAGGTGTGGCGTGAGAGCGTGTGAAACCAATCAAATGCGTGAGTCTCACAGCCAATGCGTGAGAGTTGGCAGCTCTGGCTGACAGTCTGAGAAACACACACACACACACACACATATATATATACACTACTCACAAAAAGTTAGGGATGTTCGGTTTTCGGGTGAAATTTCAGGATGAACCTAAAATGCATTATAAGCTTTACAGGTGAACTTAATGTGACCTTCTGTAAACTTTTGAATGCACATGTCCAACTGTTTAATGTTTCAGTACTTTTTGCACAAGTTGCTGTTCTCTAACAAGGAGTTTAACGGCAAAATTCACAACAGGTGTTTGATCCATGAATCGATTTGATCCAATACATTTCCTGGTTCAATTAGAATTGGTATTTAAACAGTCCTCCTCATTATGCTGTTCACATTTTGACATCATGAGACCAAGACGACACCTAACAATTGATCAGCAGCACTTCGCCATTGCGAGGCTTCAAACAGGATGTTCTCAGATGGAGTGTCACAGAGTGTCATCAGCAGGTTGCAACAGAGATACAGAGAGACTGGAAGAGTCACAGAAAGGCATAGAAGTGGACATCCTTTGGCCACATCCCACACTGATGACCGCTTCATTGTGAACAGTGCCCTGCGGAACCGGATGATGAATGCCACTCAACTCCAGGCACATTTAAGGGAGATGAGAGGCACCCAAGTGTAGGGCTGGAGTGATACACTAATCTCACGATAGAATACGATACACGATATTCAGCTCACGATACGATATATATCACGATATTCGGCCAACGATACGATTCGATACGATTCGATACAATCCGATACGATTCATTACACTTAAATCATTTTCTGAAAGATTTTAAAGGGACAGAGTGATTTTGGTGACATCTTGTGAGTGTTCCATTGACTTGGATTGAATTAATTGAACTGAAAACTGAAAGCATCGATCAGTTACACAATATATGGCTCTGACTTGACACAGAGTCTACAGTTTGCAAATGCTGGACAAAATGAATCAAAGATGTGATGAGAAAATTAGTTTGATTTATTGAAAGTGCAAACTGTGGCTTACAAGCCTTTGAAAAGTGCAGTATCACAAGTGAACAAAACTTTAACGAGGTAGCCAGTCACCACCAAATAAACCATGGCAGCCAATAATTAAAGTCCATAGGAGCAACATTTAAACCAACTTAAAATTGTACCCGTCTTAACAGAGTAGCTTAAGGCCTGCAGGCCCTGACCAACAAGTGAACACTAAACAGAAAAACTCATCTCCACATAACTGCAGAGAGCAGATCTACATTGTCTTCAGATTTTTGTTCAGGAATATAATTTGATCAACATGTTCTGGGAGAAGTGCACTTCTCTGAGCAGTGATGATATCCCCGGCGGTCGAGAAGACCCTCTCTGAGGAGACACTGGTGCCGGGGATGCACAGGTATCTTTTAGCAAGGTGTGACAAGAGTGGATATTCATACTGGTGCTCCTTCCACCAGACTAGTGGATTTTCTTTCACTTCCAAGAGATCTGCCTCCTTGTAGCGGGTCATCTGATCCCTGGCCTCGTCCTCTTGGGTATATGTCTTGGGTCGTGCTGCACCACCGTATTTTTCACCAAGAAGAGCAGCCAGTGGACAAGATGGCCCTGGATTCCTGGGTGGTGGAGGATGCTGAGTCTGACCTTCAAATAAATAAACAATAAAAACAAAAACACATTATTTATTGTTAAGTACATCGCATAATTCCTACACAGAGGTTCAGACAATGCAGTGCACTTCACTGGATAACAACCATCATCACTCACCATCATCTACAGCTTCTTCTGCAGATGCCGCCCCCTCATCATCAGCGCTAGCATTTGTCCCATTTTCGTCCACACTCCAAAGTGACAACTAAATTAAATAGGTCAACATGAAATGCAATTTATGAGCTTTTACTGTCATAAATCTTTTAATTACTATATTTAATATCTATGCCTTTAAAACTGTTAACATTAGAGTATTTATGCTTTTTAAATTATTTAATATTTATCTATTTTAAACTGTTAACATTATAGTATTTATGCTTTTTAAACTATTTAATATTTATCCATTTTAAACTGTTAACATTATAGTATTTATGCTTTTTAAACTATTTAATATTTATCCATTTTAAACTGTTAACATTATAGTATTTATTCTTTTTAAACTATTTAATATTTATCCCTTTTAAACTGCTGTTAACATAGTATTTATTATTTTTAAACTATTCAATATTTATCCATTTTAAACTGTTAATGTTGCCTTTTAAACTTTGAACAATGTATTATTGAGGCTTATGCTTACTCTCCGGATAGGATAAAAGGCCAAAGGTTAAACCTAGCAGTACCATCATTGCCTCACCTGTTGCATGCTCAGTCTTGCAGCCTCTGCAATCAGTCATCATAAACTTCCTCTCTTTCGTTCTCAGTCAGGAAGGGAAGACTTTTGAATCTTAGATCCATCACTGAACATACATGGAGCGTTGCTTTAAGGGCGATGTACCTCTTCTGAAGATCACCAGCCATGACAGCCTTCATCTCTTTTATTACTGCAGAGTCACCTTCGATCGGTTTCAGTTCGTTGATCAGTGTGTCCTGGAGGGGTGCGACGACTGAAAGTGTGGGGGTCTTCTCCTTGGACATGTACTGTGTAGCCTCCTTCATGGGCTTCAGCGCGCTAACTACTTCTTCAGCAGTTGTCACGTCTGACTCGGTCAGTGTGCACAGATCCTTCTCCGTCTTCCTCACCTCACTCGTGAGCAGGGCAGCACAGATGGCCGGTTGTTGCTCAAGGAATCTCTCTAACATGTCTTGTGCACTGTTCCATCTGTAGATAAATAAAAGGCAAGGCAAGGCAAGGCAAGGCAAGTTTATTTGTATAGCACATTTCAGCGACAAGGCAATTCAAAGTGCTTTACATAGAGCATAAAGGCATTAAAACAATATAAGAGAACACATAAAAACAATTAATAAATAGAAGCTAAAAGGAGAAAGGCATTAAAACAATATAAAAGCAACACAAGAAAATATGCATAAAAACAATTAATAAAAAGAAGCTAAAGTTAAAGGAAGTTAAAAGTTACCGTGCAGTGTAAAATATTAAACCTTAATGTGGTTTAATGGAAGGCAGCGGCAAACAGAAAAGTCTTCAGCTGTGATTTAAAAGAACTGAGAGTCGCAGCAGATCTACAGTTTTCTGGGAGTTTGTTCCAGATATGTGGAGCATAAAAACTAAACGCTGCTTCTCCATGTTTAGTTTTTACTCTGGGGACAGAAAGCAGACCTGTCCCAGACGACCTAAGAGGTCTGGATGGTTCATAATTTAGCAGCAGATCAGAGATGTATTTTGGCCCTAAACCATTTAGTGCTTTATAAACCAACAGCAATATCTTGAAGTCAGTTCTTTGACACACAGGAAGCCAGTGTAAAGATCTGAGAACTGGAGTGATATGATCCACTTTCTTGGTCTTAGTGAGGACTCGAGCAGCAGCATTCTGAATCAGCTGCAACTGTCTGATGGATTTTTTAGGGAGACCTGTGAAGACAGCATTACAGTAGTCAAGTCTACTGAAGATAAATGCATGGACAAGTTTTTCCAAATCCTGCTGAGACATAAGTCCTTTAATTCTTGATATATTCTTAAGGTGATAGTAGGCTGACTTTGTAACTGTCTTAATGTGGCTGTTGAAATTCAGGTCTGAGTCCATGACTACACCAAGATTTCTGGCTTGGTTTGTGGTTTTTAACATTATTGACTGAAGCTGAGCACTAACTTTTAATCGTTCTTCCTTGGCTCCAAAAACAATTAATTCAGTTTTGTCTTTGTTTAACTGAAGGAAGTTCTGACACATCCAATTGTTGATTTTTTCAATGCACTTACTCAGTGCTTGAACTGGACCATAGTCCCCTGGTGATATGGTTATGTAGATTTGTGTGTCGTCAGCATAACTGTGGTAGCATATTTTGTTGTTTATTTACAGACCTATAGCGTTGTTGTTTATTTACAGACCTATAGCGCCTGTCACAGCATGGATGTACAGAATGCTGCAGTGCTTTACATTAATGACAAAATAAATTAGTAATTAAAGCTGCAAGCAGCGTTGGTCGGCCCTCGCACCGGTGCCGGTCCGCCACGATGTTTGTGCAGACAATTCATCCATTTTTCCCATTTGTAAGGGTATTTTTCGGTGCTTTCAGTTGGAAAGAGTTTTGGGCTTTTATTTTGAAATGCCTAGGATGTCCTAGTGTGTGAGTGTCATGAGTACTGCGCTAATACATGAGTACTGGCATCTGTGTCATGATCAGCCCAAAATGCAGGCAGACAGAGAAATCCACATTCAATCCAATGGAGAAATCGATAAAAACCCACACCTGTTTGAGGTAACGCCGCTCGGACTATCGCTTGCAGTTACAGACTTATTCAGAGTTTAAACGAGACACAAGACTCGGCTCTATAATTCTTGTATTTACACTATTTTGCTATCTTGTACCAGTTTTTGAATTATGGCAGTTTAAGTTTGACTGTTTTCTCTGCTCCCGCTGACGGTTTATAATGGGTGTGTATTGCAGGAACTGTCCGTTGCCTAGAGTGAGTCACATGACCGGGCAGAGTGCAGAGGAGAGGACACCAGGGTCCAAAATGGTCGAAAAGTCTTGACAGCGGCCACAAACTTGTTCCAATTTAAAAATTAATTTCATATTTTTGTAGGAATTTTCGTCCTCTTTTGTGTGGCATAATTTTCGAAGCCGTGCAACGTTTACTTTAGATGCCAGGGGCCTAATTAGCGCCAAGTGTGCGCCTCTTCACGCCAAACTCCATGGAAAGAACGACGCCCTCCAAGTCGGCGTTGCCGACTTCGAGGGCTTATAAATCCCAAACGGTTCGAATTAATAATAAACCTTTAACAACTTTTGTTCAGCACTGTATCCTCTTTCATCTATTAGCTTTTTGAGCCGCCACGATTTACGGCCTAGGAGGAGATAAATTTTGTTCAACGCGCAATTTCGGGGCCCGACTTTTACTTTGAAAGGCAAATTGCGGACTTCCTGTTGATTTTAGGTGGGGGGGGACGAGCGCGTGAAATCTCGGCCTTGATGAGACCTACGTTTCGGCGCTGGTTTGGTCTTTCTATCACGTTTCTGTGGGCCGCAGCGGCCGATTTAGTGTGCCTAGGTGGCGCTAGAGAGCCCATTTTTGCACTTTGGGGGTCCGAGTTGCCATTTTATCGAATTTTTCGCCAGACCTGGAGTGCGTGCCAAATTTGGTGAGTTTTTGAACATGTTTAGGGGGTCAAATTACAGGTTATTTAGACGTATAAATAATAATAAGAAAAGGAAGAAACGATACAAAAACAATAGGCCCTCTCTACGATGTAGGGCGAGGGCCTAATAATAAAAAACGATACAAAAACAATAGTCCCTCTCTCCGATGGAGGGCGAGGGCCTAATTACAGTAATGTTGATTAATGTGCACTGTCCCTGTAAAAAATTAAATAAAATAAAATAAATTGAGAAGTAACCACGCACGAACCTGGTAGCCACATCCGTCATGAGCTTGTGCTCTGGTAGCTGTAGAAGCCTCTGTTTCTCTTTCAGCATGTGGTTGGCTGTGGTGCTTCGCCTAAAGAAGTTCACAATACGTCTCACTCTTCCTAACAGGCATGCGACTGCTGTGATTTTGAGGGCACGTTGTGCAGCCAGATTTTGGTGTATGCGTAGCATTTTACATGAAGTCTGAACGCTGCCTCCTCGGCTGCAATTGTCATATTTGACGCATTGTCAGTAACAATTACTGGATCCTTTTCTGTGATTCCCCACTCAGCAAGGGCCTTTCTCAGATGCTCTGCCAGGTTGTGTCCGGTGTGGCTCTCGGGCATGTCCCTGGTCTGTAAGACATACGTAACAAGCTCCCATTCCTCGTTGATAAAGTGGGCTGTGATGGTGACATATGCTTCAGTTGTTCGCGAGGTCCACCCGTCGCACGTCAGGGCAACTCTCTCCACGCTGGCCAGGGAGGCTTTGACGTATGCCTTTGTCTGAGCGTACAGCCTAGGAACACAAACCTTGGGGAGGTGTTCGCGGGTTGCAATACAATAGCGGGGCTCCATCGCGTTCACCATGCGCCTGAAGCCTGCGTTTTCCACCACCGAATAAGGTCTCAAATCCTGACAAATAAAATAGGCAATGGACTCTGTAATTTTCTGCGACCTCGGCGAAGTAGATGGGAACTTGAGGAAACAACCACCATCGCTGTCCAGCGTGGTTTGTTTTGGGTCACACCGCAGTCTCTTAGGCTCCTCAGTTACCATTACCTTGTCCGGGTGGTGACGTTTTAGGTGGGCTTGTAGGTTTGTAGTATTTCCGGAGTATTTCACATTTGTGTGACACAGCTTGCAAACCGCCAGACTTTTGTCTAAATCATCGCTTTCCTTCTTCTTGTTAAAACCGAAGTGCTCCCACACATTTGCTTTTAAATACGAGGGTGCTGGTTTTAGATTTGCCGCCATTCTCCTTAATCTCTTAGCTCTGACCTATAGCTCTGACTGCGTAAACAGGAAAAGAAAGACGTCAGCGTCTGTGTAAAGGCCTAATTTCATCTTCATGGACGACAATGCTCCAGCTCATCGAGGTCGTATCATTAGGGAACGGTTGCTGGAGACTGGGGTACCTCAGATGGAGTGGCCTGCACTTTCTCCAGACCTGAATCCCATAGAAAACCTATGGGATCAGCTGAATCGCTGTGTAGAGGCTCGGAGCTCTGTACCCCAGAACCTCAATGTCCTGAGGGCCGCCCTTCAAGAAGAGTGGGATGCCATGCCTCTGCAGACAATAAGTTGACTTGTGAACAGCATGAGACGTCGTTGTCAAGCTGTAATTGATGCTCAAGGGCATATGACAAGTTATTGAGACATTAACATTTTTTGTTGTGGTATACCCACCACTGTTGTTGGCTTTTGTTTCAATAAATTGTTTGAGATGAGGAAATCACCAGTGCATGCTTCTACTTAAATGCCCTACTTTCATGATATAATATCACTGTAGCGTGAACTTTTTACATTTTCCGTAAATTTCACCCGAAAGCCAAATATCCCTAATTTTTTGTGAGTAGTGTATGTATATATATAGTTATTGAGTTATTGAGTAATAAGACCCGAAAAGCCGTGGGTTACAGTGATTTTACAACGGCTGAGGGGTGTTCTAAAATGTAAAATCGCCAAATATCCCGAGAGGGGTCTAGTTGCAGACCTCCAGCGTGAGGCGTCTTCCGGTGCAGGCTCCTGTCTCAGGCCAACCTCCAGCGTGAGACCAGAAATAACCGGAAATAACAAACTTTTTTCACACCTGCTGAGGGACTCCGGCATTTTGGCCAAACACCAAGAAGAAGGAGACTCCGACATTTACGTGTACGACCGACAGTTGTGACAGTAAGTGAAAGTCCAAAAAATGACGATAGTCGAGTTATGTTTGCAGTTGAACTAGCGGCCATAGACTCAAACTACCCAGTACATTACATATACTTTATTGCATGTTTACAATTAAATGTTAACTGTGTTAACTTAGGGTTGGAAGTTGGGCGGTAGCAACAATTTGTTTGAAATAATTTATTTGAGAGATAGCCTAACGTTGATCAAAACACGACTTTTATTGACTTGAAGGCTAAATTGCATTTAGCATCTACAAGTGCCAGGTCAGTTCTCCGCTGTTTTGCGAACCCCCCTCCTGGTCGTACATTATATCTAGCCCTTGATAAATCAAATAGTGGGTCGATGGATTATCCTGTAAGTGTTACGATGTTTGTATTTGTGTAGTGTTATCTGTCCTAAACGAGGTAATGGCCTACGTTTTACGAGGCGTGTTTGTGCCGCGGTGTTACTGAGACGACACTTTTCGCTCTCCAAAGTTAACGTCACATGCAGTATCTAACTAACTATAAACAGCTGTAGACTAACTAGTTAGTCCACACCCTCCCGTCGTGTTCACCTCTTGCCCCTCACTTTAGTGTCCCCATTCAAATTTGACCGGTCCGTTAAACTGCTCATAAAATGAACACAAAAACCATTAATCACCCCCCAAGTTTTTATTTGACACTTTTTTCTCTGTCTTTTTCATCAGACGAAGTGGGGGCCAGCGTACTTCATCACTGCAAAAAGGCCACAGAGTGGGATGAAACAAACCAGCACTTGTTTTCGGCCAAGGTTTCCCTGTGTCCTCACTGTGGGAGAGGAAGAACTGGAAGAGGTTGTGAGGCAGTACAGAAGGCTTTGGGATGAAAAAGAACGTTGCCATCTCGATGACCAGGAGACAAGCAATCCTGGAACATTTCAAATTTAAATTAAAAAAAACTGAAGATATGGGTCTTTTGTGAGGAGACTGCTGACAACATGACCTACACTGAATGTGAAATGAAGGAGTAGGCTAATAAGGATGGGTTGTGATATTGGATTTAAGGCTAACAATGTTCAATAAAAGGCTGAATAAAAGAGAGTGATTTGGTGTCCTTTCATCCTGTTTTCCTTATTGCTTTAATTGTATATTTTCATTTTGTATATAAAAATATGTAGTTATGAGATATTAATTTATTTACTTAAATTATACCATGAAGGTCACAGGTGACTTAGTGCATTTCAAGAAAATGACTGCAATTTTATCTTTTCCTCTCCCTATAAATGCTGACAATTTTATATTTAAGCATAGTTCAAAATCTGATTGGCGCCAATATTCTAAAGATCTTCAGGTGTACAGTATATCATTGAAGGAATACAATAGAAATTTGAAAAATAAGGCGCTTAAATAAATGTTATACATGAGCTGTTAAGTCTCTGAACAAATGTGCATAGATTGATGTTTTCATGTAACTTCTCTTCAGAGGGACTCCAGGTTGACAGTATGTGGTATCTGTTATGCCTTTATGCTATGGCATCTGAATGCATGTCTGTCTTAGATTTAAGGTTAGGTTTTTCTTAGGATAAAAGTTTATAAATTAATGCAGCAGGTTAAAGGTTTATTTGAAATTTCTTGTAAGTGCACCTGGAGTTTACCCCATTGTAGGACTAATATTTGATATTACTGGTATAATTGTGGTAAATGCCACAAATAAAAGGTAGACAACATTAAAAGTGCTACTGAAACTGATGTCTTTCACGTCTCAAAGTTTATTAATTAAATATAAATCAGCGACGAAGTTTTCTCTTACAAAATCGACAACTTGGTTTTATTTTGAAGTTTATTGTGCACACTTCCGGTCCCAACTGGTCTCACGCTGGAGGTTGGCCTGAGACGGGAGCCTGCACCGGAAGACGCCTCACGCTGGAGGTCTGCAGCTAGATCGTCTTGAATATCCCTAACTTTTTGTGAGTAGTGTGTGTGTGTATATATATATATATATATACACACACACGCACACACACAGTACGAACAATGAACCGGCCACAAAGCCATGCAAAAATCTTAATTCCCACAACAATAGATGCTATGTGTTACAAACATAATGAAACAGGAACAAACAATGTGCCACAGAGTCCGTGTTACTGTCCATGGAATCTGACATCAGTTTGCATCACCGTGCATAAAGGTGCGCACTGCGCGGCGGCTGCATTTGAAAGGAAAAGGGTCTTACTGCCTGCATTACCAAACTCCAAATGTGGCCTTCCTCTCCAGGTTGATGCTGATGAAGCTCCTCATTAGGCTGCCAATGTCCAGTCTGTCCAAAACATCTCCGTGAACATGCATGAGAGCAAGGTGCGTCAGTTTTTTTTGCGTCATCATTGTGCGCAACCATGTCTGAACCATGGCAACGGCGGCAACGGCGGCGCACATGGATGCAGCAGCTGATGGCTCCCTTAATTTCAACAAAAATAGGAGCGATTCTTCCTTTTTTACTGCTGAGAATCGTACCACCTGCGTGTGTATTACTTATGACAGTAATACACTCCTCAACATCAGGAAAGGAAGTGCAAAAATTGAACTGAGTGCCGCGGACCTTTGGATTATATCTGCACTCGGCATCTTAAGATCCGACGACCAGGGCGTTTGGATCGGACGTCATCGGGGGCGGTGTAGTCGACGCAGGAGGAGGGGGAGGCGAGCCGGGGTGCGACTGAGGCTGAGGAGGCTTGGACCCAAGGCTGTGCCGTTACCCAGCCTACTCCTGGCTAACGTCCGATCACAGGAGAACAAAATGGACGAGATACGGCTCAGGCTGACCCAGCAGGGAGAGATCAGACACTGCAGCGTTCTCATCCTAACAGAGACGTGGCTACATGAAAACATACCGGATGAGGCTTTAGCACTGGACGGGCGGAGCCTGTTCCGGGCCGACAGAACACAAGACTCCGGTAAGACGAGAGGGGGCGGGCTCTGTGTATACATCAATGATGCTTGGTGCACAGGTGCAGTCAGAGTGGATGGAAAATGTTCACCTGACATTGAGTTTTTACTGCTCAGATGTCGGCCATATTACCTGCCTAGAGAATTCACCAGTGTGTTTGTTGCTGCTGTTTACATTCCACTGGATGCAAATTCAAAAAATGCACTCCAGGAATTGTATGAGGTCATCACCAGCCAGATGGCAAAACAGCCAGATGCTGTTATTATTGTTGCTGGGGATTTTAATCAAACAGACCTCAGAACTGTTCTGCCAAGATTCCACCAGCACGTCCACATCCCCACCAGAGGAAACAACACACTGGACCATGTCTACACCAATGTTCCTGGCAGCTACAGAGCCCTCTCTCGTCCTCATTTTGGCCAGTCAGACCACATCTCCCTGCTTCTCCTGCCTACCTACATCCAGCTGACAAAAAGGGTCAAACCAACTGTAAAAACAGTTAAAGTGTGGACAGATGAAGCTGCAGCAGCTCTACGGGACTGTTTTGAATGCACGGACTGGCAGATGTTCAGGGATGCTGCTACCCAGGAGAACCATATTGACCTTGAAGAATACGCATCATCAGTGACATCATACATCAGCAAATGTGCTGATGATGTGGTAAAAACAAGGACAGTTAAATCATTCCCTAATGAGAAAGCCTGGATGAATGGAGAGGTGAGAGCTCTATGTAGAGCCAAAAAAGCTGCCTTTAAGTCAGGTGACAAAGAAGCCTACAACACTGCCAGAGCAAAACTGAAAGCTGGCATCAAGGAGGCAAAGCGAAGGCATCAGCAGAGACTGGAGAGAGACCTCAACACCAACAACAGCAAAGACTTGTGGCAGGTGGTCAAAAATGTGACAGGCTACAAAACCAGGAGCGCTCCCATCATGTGTGAGGCCACGTTACCAGACGAGCTAAACACATTCTATGCTCGCTTTGACCTCCTCAACAAGGAATCAGCTGTAAAGTGTACTCCGCCTCCAGAGGACCGGCCACTGTCAGTATCCACAGTGGATGTGAGGAAAGTCCTGCTGAAAGTGAATATGAGTAAAGCTGCTGGGCCTGACAACATCCCTGGCCGTTTACTAAAAACATGTGCCAATCAGCTAGTAGATGTCATTACTGACATCTTCAACATATCACTGTCACAGGAGAGTGTTCCCACCTGCTTCAAGACAGCCACCATTATCCCTGTGCCTAAAAAGTCTGCAGTGTCTAATCTAAATGACTACCGCCCTGTGGCACTCACCCCCATCCTGATGAAGTGCTTTGAGAAACTGGTTCTCCAGCACATAAAGAACAACATCCCTGCCAGTCTGGACCCTCAGCAGTTTGCATTCAGAACCAACAGATCCACAGAGGATGCCATATCCACTGCTCTCCATTCAGTCTTCACTCACCTGGAGAAAAGCAGCACCTACATCAGAATGCTGTTTGTTGACTTCAGCTCAGCTTTCAACACAATCTCCCCCATGAAGCTGATTGGAAAACTGAACACTCTGGGCATCAGTACCACTCTCTGCAACTGGATACTGGACTTCCTCACAAACAGACCCCAGTCAGTTCGGATTGGCAGTCTCTCCTCCACTCTAGTGCTCAACACCGGAGCGCCCCAGGGCTGTGTGCTCAGCCCCCTCCTGTTCACGCTGTACACCCACGACTGCAACCCCCGACATGGAGAGAACCCTATTGTGAAGTTCGCGGATGACACCACCATCATCGGCCGGATTTCCAACAATGATGAGTTCTCATATCGGGAGGAAATCAACCATCTTGCAGAATGGTGCACAGACAACAACCTTCTGCTCAACGTCAGCAAAACCAAAGAGCTGATAGTTGATTTTCGAAAAAAAGAGGCAAAGACACACAACCCTGTCTACATCAATGGAGCTGAGGTGGAGCAAGTGAGCAGTTTTAAGTTCCTGGGAATCAACATAATAGAAAACCTAACATGGACTTCACATATCTCTGCCCTGGTTTGAAAAGCCCAGAAACGGCTGTATTTCTTAAGGAAACTTAAGAAAGCAAAATTCCCACGCCAAGTTCTTGTCAGCTTCTACAAAGGAGCGATTGAAAGCATCCTGACTGGAAACATCACAAACTGGCATGGGATGTGCACGGCCCAGGACAGGAAGACTCTGCAACAAGTGATTAAAACTGCCCAAAACATCATTGGCACCCATCTACCAAGCATCAGTGATATCGGGGAGGTGAGGTGCCTGCGCAGAGCCAAAAGGAGTATTCGCTGCCGTACAACCAGACTACAGAGCAGCTTCTTCCCTCAGGCTGTGAGACTACTAAATGCACCATCTGCACTCCTCCATGTTTAATAATTTTATTTTCTATACAATCAATTAATCAATCAAGAGGGAACCACACTTTAATTTCATTATTCAACCTGTTGTATAATGACATATAAACTTCCTTGTATCCTTGTCTTCACGCGGCGCAGAGTGGAAAATGTTCTCTCTGATGATGCAGCTGAGATGGGGAGACATAGGCATAGTTTGATGAGATCTTCAGCTTCTTTGAAAACAGCCCTCGTTTGTGGATGGAGTTTAGGGCGCAGATATAAACTGCCAGCCTGTAAGACAAAGAGATATAGAGAGAGTTTTGTCCCCTCAGCAATTAGATATACCAACAAACAGTTGCCAAACCAAACTGAATAAATGACAACTGTATGTGTGTAAATGTATGTATGTGGCTGGCAATCTTTTAATGCCTCAACTCTGAATTTTGAATTTTATCTATATACTCACATATTAATTTATTTCATGTCCTTTGATCACACACAGCGCTGCACTTTTATCTGTCATTGTTTTTATCAGTAGTACTAGTAGTTCTATGTGTTGATGTAGTGCTATGTTTTTTTTTTTTTTTTTTGTCTTTTGTCTTTTTTCTCTTGTCTCTTGTCTGTGCGGGGGGGGGGGGGGGGGGGGGGGGGGGGGGGCTTCTCACTGGCTGCAACCCAAATCTACCTCCGGGTATAAATAAAGTTACCTTACCTTAGACATATTTGCGGCTATGTCTTGTACAGTGGGGTTGTCGCTGAAGACATCTCCGATCATTTTAAGCTGCATCTCCAGTCGTTCCCTGTCAAGTTGAAAGGGAAGGTGCAGGGAATCCACATTCACTGTTTGTTCCTTTTTGGCTGCCTGAATAACCACCTTCTCTCTGAGCGCTGCTGTTTTCATGCCATCTTAGTCGAATCTCCTCTTTAGTTCTTCTGTAACCAAGTCCACTGCTTCATAAAACTCACATCGCCATGAGTGTTGTACTGCTTCCTCTGGCTCTGCTGTGTGGCGATAGCGAACTGGGTTTTTTTTCATCCTGTGCTCGTCTGCATTTTCAGTCCAGCTGTGCCTACCTTGTGCATCATGTTCTCCACCACTGCATCATCTCGAAGCGCTTCCACGCACTTTCTCAGCAAGTCAGTGCACTCAATGGCACCCAGTGCGCTGGCTTTGGTGTGCTGTAAACCCCTGGCTGCCGACTCACATGGCTCGAAAAGTGCTGCACAGCACAGGAGGCCAAAGTAGGTTTTGGCTTTCAGCACCTTCTTGTACAGACCTCCGATCTTGGGTCTGGTCTCTCCTCACACTTTTGTCATCCTTAAGCTGCTCCAAAGTTTGAATGATTTGTTTGTAGGCACTGCATACTCGTTTCCCTCGTTTCAGGGGCGCTCGGACTGGACTGCGAGTCTTCTGAATTTCTGTTGCTCTTTTTGTTTTGTTGAGGCTTCCCAAAAAAGTCTAGGATACGTTTTTGCGCCATCAGTGGTCAGCTAGCTTGACCACAACAAATGACATGACGACGGCTACGTGACACTTGACCTTACATGTGCTCAAGTGAACCATTTCAATGTTTTTTATAATAAGCATTAAACCAGACAACTACAATTTATAGTAAATTTTAAACATTTTATTTTTTCCTTCCTCACTTTATTCCATGTTTTTTTTTTAAATACATTTTTGAGGTGCTGCCACCCCACTAGCAGGGGATGCTGCAGCACCCCCACTTCCCGCGGTACTGGTTGCTGTGTGTGTTGTGTGTGAGCGGCGCACCTCTGTACTGTGTGTGTGTAGGGGAGGGGCGCTGTGTGTGACTGGCCTATCATACAACGTGGACACAGTCAGCTACCTAATTAAGATTTTCATTCATCACGAGCACAGATGTTGACTCATATTACTCAGATCATACTCGTAATCAGCAACAGTGCTATATCCGAACGAGGCTAGGTCTCACGGGCGGTGGAGGTGCAGTCAAATCCCTGCTCTTTGAAACTTGAAAAATTTGGTTATTTAACTAAATCATGAAAAAGAGTTGTATTGATTTTATATAAAGTACTGTTTTGTGCCGGAAAACTTGAGGCAAGATTAAGGAATATTTGAACTTTGAATGACCAAATACGCCACCGCGCTATACATGAAACATGGCGTGTGGGGTTGGTTTTGCATTACCCCTTCTGGTTTACCCATTGTTCCTAAACTTCGGAAATTGTAACTATTACACTCATCCTTACAGCAGTTGTGTAAATGGGTTGCCAAGCAATGGCCAGTACCCGAGTTACTAACATTTCAGTTTTGGTAAAGCAGTGCTAATAATAATAATAATACATTTTATTTATAAGCGCCTTTCTTGACACTCAAGGACACTTTACAATAATAAAAACAATGACAATAAAACAACAGATAAAAGGCATACACGGTAAAAAGAAATGGAGAAATGGAACAAAGTAGTTATAGTTACAGAGAATAGGCTATCTTGAACAGGTGTGTTTTGAGTCTGGATTTGAACACTGGAAGAGAGTCAGTGTTTCGGATTTCTGGCGGAAGTGAGTTCCAGAGTTGGGGAGCAGAGCGGCTGAAAGCTCTGCTCCCCATAGTGCTGAGACGGGAGGTGGGTACAGAGAGGTGGAGGGATGAGGAAGGTCTGAGGCAGCGAGAGGGGGTGTTAATATGGAGGAGATCAGACAGATAGGGGGGTGCGAGGTTGTGGATGGCCTTAAAAGTATACAGAAGGATTTTAAAGTTGATTCTGAATTTGACCGGGAGCCAATGAAGCTGTTGGAGGACGGGAGTGATGTGGTGAAAGGAGGGGGTTCTAGAAATGATACGGGCTGCAGAATTCTGGACCAGTTAAAGTTTATGGAGGGATTTGTGAGGGGCACCAAAAAGGAGTGAGTTACAATAGTCAATACGGGAGGTGACGAGGCTGTGAACCAGGATGGCAGTGGAGTGGGGGGTGAGAGATGGGCGGAGACGATTAATGTTACGTAAGTGAAAATAGGCAGAGCGGGTTATGGTCTTGATGTGAGAGTGGAAAGACAGTGAGCTGTCGAGGATGACACCCAGACTCTTAACCTGAGGGGAGAGGGACACTGTGGAGCTGTCAATGGTGAGGGAAAAACTGTTGACTTTGGATAAGGTGGATTTGGTACCGACTAAGAGAAGTTCTGTTTTATCACTGTTGAGTTTGAGGAAGTTTGAAGAGAACCAAGATTTAATTTCTGAGAGGCAGCGGGTGAGGGAGGAGGGTGCGAGAGAGGAGTCGGGTTTACTGGATAGGTAGAGCTGGGTGTCATCCGCGAAGCAGTGAAAATGGATACCAAATTTACGGAAAATATTACCGAGTGGGAGGAGGTTGATAATGAAAAGGAGAGGCCCCAGGACAGAGCCCTGGGGCACACCTGAAGTGACGGGGGAGGGCTGTGAAGTGAAGGATTTAAGTTTGATGAACTGAGTGCGGCCTGTGAGGTAAGAGTGAAACCAGAGCAGGGGGGTGTGAGTGATGCCTATGGAGGAGAGTCTATTGAGGAGGATGGCGTGAGAAATAGTGTCAAATGCTGCACTCAGATCAAGGAGGATGAGGATGGAGAGAAAACCGGAGTCGGCTGCCATGAGGAGGTCATTAGTGATTTTTATGAGGGCTGTTTCAGTGCTGTGGCGGGGACGGAAACCGGACTGGAATTGTTCATAGAGACTGTTTTGGGTGAGGTGGGAGTGAAGTTGAGAGGCAACAATCTTCTCAAGAATTTTGGAAATGAATGGGAGGTGAGAAATGGGGCGGAGGTTATTGTAATCATTCGGGTCTGAACCAGGTTTTTTCAGGATTGGAGTGACAGCTGCAGATTTAAAAGGAGCAGGAACAATTCCAGTGGACAGTGAAGAGTGGATAATGGCTGAAATGAAAGGGAGCAAAGAGGGAAGACAGGATTTCACCAGGACTGTGGGGAGGGGATCTAATTGACAGGAAGAGGGCTTGGACTTACTGATTAGGTCAGAGATAATTGAGGAATGAGGGAGTTCAAAGGTGGAAAGGGGTTGACAGAACGGGGGAGAGGGGAGGGGAGAAGAAGTGGAGCCCAGGTGCTGGTGGATTTTATTGACCTTGTCGTTGAAAAATAGAAGAAGAGAGTTGCAGGTGTCTGAGGAGTACAGGTGGGTGGGGAGGGAGTCAGGGGGTTGAATGATGCGGTTAAATACAGAGAAGAGAGTCTTGGTATTGTCAGCATTAGAGCAGATAAGTCCAGAGTAGTATTGTGATTTAGCTTGAGAGATGGAGTCCTTATAGAGAGATAACTGAGCTATGTAGATGTCTTTATGGATGGTGAGACCAGTTTTCCTGTAGAGTCTTTCAAGCTGTCGATTTTTGGATTTCATGGAGCGGAGAGCAGGGGAGAACCAGGGGGCAGACCGAGTAAAGTAAACAGAGCAGGGGCCTCATTTATAAAACTTTGCGTAGGATCCATACTAAAGTGTACATACGCCCAAAAGCCGAAAATGGCGTACACCCAAAAAAATCCAGACTTATAAAGCCATGCGTACGCACACCTGCAAGCAATTTCCCTTTATAAATCACAGACCACCTGAAAGTTTGCGGACAAGATTGCGTCTCATCCTCCGCCCACTACACGCCCACATTCAACCATAAATGGCCAATGCAAAGCACCTCATGAATGTTGATGAATATGTAAATGATCCAGCTGACCAATGCTGTGTTACGGTTAATCATGGCAACCTGCGAGAGAAAGGCGGAAAAACTGAATTTTACAGATACAATCGAGGTGGTTGTGGGTGAGGTGGAGAGGAGAACGTGTATGTTATTTGGCAGCCACAGTAATGGCGTTACAAATAAGAGGAAGTGTGGAGAGTGGCAACACGTTGTTACCGCAGATAAAAAAAAAAAAAAAAAAAAAAAGAAAAGGTCGGATTTGAAGGTGGAGGCTAAAATAAGACCCAGTGAGGAGAGTCCGGGCGAGGGGGCCATAGGTGCCGAGGATCCGGCTGTCCCCAGCACCAGTGTGCCCCGAGCGCATGGTGTGTTTGCCAGTGGCCGGGTGCTGACCGACACTGTGTGTCTAATGTGTGTCTGACGTTATGTCTGAGATAGCAAACACATTAAAAGAATTTGTTAAAAACGGAGCCTTATTGCTGTCTTCTTAAACGCGCTCTGGGGGTTTGGAAAGGGGGCTAAGAGCCAGTAGCCTGTCACCTGTAACCTACAGGTGACAATGGCGACAGTTGTTGTATCTTTATTTTATTGATACAGTATTTCATTTAATAGTTCATTAATGCAGTAGTTATTGAATAATTCATGTGGTTAAAAAGGTAAACTATTTACAAGGAGTCATTTGTTTTATTTGGTTAGTTTAAGTTAATTTACTGTAAACACTGACTGATACAGACCACAAGGTGGCAGTAGCGTTCTATGCATTGACCAAAAGGTCACGAAGAAGAGTGTTGCTCTGGCTAGACAGAAAAAATGGTGAAGATGTTTTCAGTAATGCAATGCTGTGCATATATTATTCTGTAATGCCGCAAGTTTGTTTAGTAAAGTTTTGAACGAAGAAAACGAATTCCCGGTCGTTTTTATAGAAGCTACAGTTAAGTCCCCACATTTTGGTGCCGAAACCCGGGACTTTTAGATGAACTTCAGAGGAGTTGGCCGATAGCTGTAGCTAGCTTACCAAGCTAAAGACGCGCCGGGACAAGATGACGGAACAATTACAGAGACTGAAACAACGGCGAGGAGTGTTAAGAGCCTCCACCACGAAGCTGCTGAGGAATATAGAGGAGGAAACGGGCAAGGATAACGTGAGTTGTGACCGCCTGCGAGAGCTGCTGTCCATGTTGTCGGCTAAAGAACAGAATCTCCTGGAATTGGATCAAGATATTGAAAGTGAGATACCGATGGACGAGCTGCAAGCGGACTTAATAAAAACAGTGGATTATCAGGACAATGTTAACTTATGGAAAGCCCGTGCAACAAGGCTAATTGAAAGAGAAGAGGCAGCAGCGGGCGGACGGAGCCCGCCTCGGCCGAGCGATGTGAGTACACCCCCAGACAGACTGACTAACAGGCCGTCAGTGAAGTTACCAAGGCTGTACATAAATAAATATGACGGTGAAATATCGATGTGGCAAGAGTTTTGGGACCAATTTGAGACTGCTATCCATGATAACAGGGAGCTGAACAAAACTGAAAAGCTGACATATCTCAAGTCATATCTCGTGGGTCCCGCAGCAAAAGCCCTAGCAGGGCTAAAAATAACTGAGAACAATTATGACACAGCAATAGAGATGCTTAAGGATAGATTTGGAAGAAAAGACCTGGTAGTGAGTGCGCACATGAATAAACTGCTCAACTTAACTCCAGTTAAGAAATCTTCAGACATTGCCGCCTTAAGACAGCTCTATGATGAGTGTGAAGTCCAGATTAGAGGCTTGGAGTCACTAGGAGTAGTTTCGGATACATATGGAGGATTGCTGTGCCCCATATTACTCCAGATGATCCCAGATGACCTTGCTATTGCTTACACACGTCAAACAGATTCAGGGCATGAGCTGAAGGTCCAAAACCTTGTCACTTTTCTACAGCGGGAGGTTGAAAGCAGAGAGCGTGCCATGCACTTAACCAAACTGGGAAGCCTTAACGAAGACTCACAACCTGCTCAGCAGCAACGTCACAAACCAGATTCATGGAGTGGAAAATTCAGAAAACCAAACTTCCCGTCAGCTGCAACTCTCCACACAAGCAACTCAAACTCTCCTCAAAGCTGTTTATTCTGTGACAGTACAAGCCATAAATCAGAACTGTGTACAGATGGTACAGTCAGCATGCGAAAGGAAAGGTTGAAGAAAATGGGGAGGTGTTTTGTGTGCTTGGGACAACGACATCTTGCTAAATTCTGCCGAAGCAAGGGTGTCTCATGCAGCAAGTGTGGACGGAGACACCAACTCACGATGTGTGATAAGGATGAGCAACCTGAGCCCCCAACCACTGCTCAAGAGACAACTGACGCTGTCATTTCTTCTGTGGCTCCCCACACAGTAAACACAAGCACAGAAAAACCACATACAGTTCTGCTACAAACAGTAACAGCTTGGGCAGAGGGACCGAAGGGGAGGAGAAAGGTGCGCTGCCTGATGGATGGAGGGAGTCAGCGGAGCTTTGTCCTGCAAAAACAGGTAAAGACACTGGGGTTACCTGTTGTGAAAAAAGAGACTTTAAAACTCCACACCTTTGGCAGTATCAGCCCAGCAACAAGGCAGCACAGCATCGTGAAATTAGTCCTGCAAAATGTTAGCAACAAAGAGCTAAACATTGAGATTGAAGCTGTTGAAACACCACAAGTGAGCTCCGCCATCATGCAGGTTCCGGGAGAACAAATCAGGCGTCAGCTAGAGAAAAAGGGGCTGCCATCAGCAGATGTTTCAGGCAGCGGTGGTGAAGATTTGGAGCTGTCAGTACTGATAGGCGCCGACCACTATTGGAAAATGGTGTCTGGCAGAGTGGAAAGACTATCAGAGTCCCTGGTTGCTATAGAAACCATATTCGGCTGGACAATGCAAGGACCAGTTTCCATGTCAAGCATGAGTGAAGCTTCATGCATCAAGATTTGCATCGAGGAAGCCACGCAGGTTTCTGACCAGTTACGTGCATTCTGGGAAATAGAGTCCCTGGGCATCTCCAGCAAAGATGAGGAACGAGTTGATAACGATGCGCAGAAAAACTTTGACAGGTCAGTCAGATACAGTCAAGGGTGATATGAAGTCGAGTTGCCATGGAAACAAGATGCACCTGAACTCCCAGACAATCTGAGAATTGCCTGGAAAAGATTTGAAGGGCTGAAACGAAAACTGAAAGCTGATATGACACTGTTCAAGGGATACAGTGATGTGATTCAGGACTATCTTCAGCAGGGAATATGTGAAGATATCCCAGACACCGGTCACACAGCAGGCACTGAGAACAGCACTGTAATGTACTACTTGCCTCACCATGCTGTAATAAGAGAGGACAAGACAACAACTAAGTTGAGAGTTGTCTTCGATGCTTCTTCACATGAGGACGGCTGTCCCTCTCTTAATGACTGCCTGCTTACTGGACCAAATCTAAACCCAGACCTCCTAACCATCTTAGTGAGATTCAGGCTGCACCCGATTGCATTCATGGCAGACATCACTAAAGCATTCCTGCAAATATCTGTTGCTGACAAGGACAGAGATGCTTTGAGATTCTTGTGGCTCACAGGACCTCCCGATGCTGAGGACACCAAACCACGCACACTAAGAATGGCTCGTGTGGTGTTCGGAGTGTCATCAAGCCCATTCTTGCTTGCAGCTACAATCAGGAACCATTTGGAGAAATACAAGAAAAGTCACCCACAGGCTGTTAATACTCTGAAAGACTCCCTGTATGTTGATGACTTTATTGCTAGCTCAAGCAATGTTGAAGATGCTTATGCACTAACTGCACAGGCGAAGGAGATCCTGTCCACAGCTGGCATGAGCCTCTGTAAGTGGACAACAAATTCTGCTGAGCTGAAGGCCAAGTGGCTGCGAGAGGGTTTCGAGTTCACTCTGGAACCTGAAACACACGGCTGTGTGTTAAAGGTGCTTGGTCTGGTATGGAGGCCAGAAACGGATGATTTTGTGGACATTTTGGACATTTTCAAGGAGAGAGAGAACACAAAGAGGAGTGTCCTGCGGTGGTCAGCTAAGGTGTTTGATCCCATGGGATTTCTGACGCCATTCACCATAAGGGTAAAATGTCTCTTCCAGGACATGTGGCAAAGGGGCATCAGCTGGGATGAGGAGCTGCCAGACGACCTCACTCAAAGGTGGCAGCAATGGTGTGTGGAACTGCTTCAGCTGCATCAGATAGCCATTCCCAGGTGGTATGGAACCGACAAACTGCAAAATGGACAAGGCCAAGTTCTTCATGCGTTCAGTGATGCAAGTGAGAGGGCCTATGGCGCAGCAGCGTATCTCCAAGGACAGACAGCTGAGGGAAAAACTGTAACTAGACTGATAATGTCCAAGTCAAGAATTGCACCCATTAAGAAACTCACCCTGCCACGTCTTGAGTTAATGGCAGCTCTGATTGCAGCAAGGATGGGAAACAACCTGTTAAGGGCGATGAACATACACACAAGCCATATCTGCATGTGGTCAAAGGTAAACTATTACAAGGAGTCATTTGTTTTATTTGGTTAGTTTAAGTTAATTTACTGTAAACATTGACTGATATAGACCACAAGGTGGCAGTAGCGTTCTATGCATTGACCAAAAGGTCACGAAGAAGAGTGTTGCTCTGGCTAGACAGAAAAAATGGTGAAGATGTTTTCAGTAATGCAATGCTGTGCATATATTATTCTGTAATGCCGCAAGTTTGTTTAGTAAAGTTTTGAACGAAGAAAACGAATTCCCGGTCGTTTTTATAGAAGCTACAGTTAAGTCCCCACAACAGTGGCTACTGGCAGGCTGCAGGCTGCAGGTTATAGCGGAAAAGTGCATGAGTACGTCAGGCTTGAATGGTTAGAATTTCTACAATAAGTTTTTATTAATATTATTATTATTATTATTATTATTATTATTATTGACTTACCAAGACGCCAGCAATTACGCACAAGTGTCACCACGGTATTTATATGTTTACAGCAATTAGACTGCTTGCATCAAAACTTGTCACAATTTACATTTCAATCTGTGATATTCACCACCCTGGCATGATTTGAAGACGGAAGTGTGACAGGGGAACGCACTGTGCTGCAATTGTTTAATGTCATTTGTGTAATTTGTCAACCAGTGATACTAATTTCATCAGTTACACTCGTTACAATATAGTTTTTTTTTTTTTTTTTATGCATGTTTCTTATGCAATAGTTATGGCTCAGTAGCGCGAGCACAAATATCACTGCTGTTTAGAATGTTTGTGATGAAGTGGATTTACAATGAACGTTTGATATAGAGTGTAAACAAATGCATGACATGAATCATGATGCAGTTTGGATTCAATTCACCATCTGCGTCGCCAAATTCCCCTTGTCTCCAAGATGTGCGTAGGCTTACGGATGGTTCAGAATTTACGTGGAGGACCGCACGTTTTTCCGTCAAGTTTTTTTTTTTATAAATCACAACCTTTGCGTGGAAAGTGGCGTACGCCAATTTCAGGCCCCGTTTTGTGCGTACGCAATGTTTATAAATGAGGCCCCTGGACTTGACAGGAGCGAGTGAATTGAGAATATTTGTGAGGCCATTATTGTACTGAATGACAAGCTCATCAGGAGTGGAAGAGGAGTCCGGAGTGGTCCGGAGGTGGCAATGTAGGAAGAGAGGGAGTCTAGGTTAATGTCCTTAATGTTGCGGTATGAGATGACACGGGGTGGTTTGAATATGGAGAGCCGGAGGGTGACATTAAATGTGAGTAGGAAATGGTCTGAAATATGGAGTTCAACAGCAGTACAGTTGGAGGGGTTGAGACCAGAGCAGCAAATTAAGTCCAGAGTGTGACCTTTGATGTGTGTGGGGAAATCTGCAAACTGATGGAAACCAAAACTGTCAAGTAATGAAGAGAAGTCCATGGTAAGGGGAAGAGCAGGATTGTCCATGTGTATATTGAAATCCCCCAGCAGAATTACATTGGGTGAGAGAGTGGAGAGGTGGGTGAGGAGGGCAGAGAATTCATCTAAAAAGTCACAATGAGGCTTGGGGGGACGGTAGACTGTGGCAATGATAGTGGGAGTGGGACCAGATATTTGGCAGGCAAGGCATTCCTACTCAGTTCTGATAAATATATTCCTGGTTCACCACGACTCCAAGCGCGACAAACACAAAAATACCAAGCGAAACATCAGCGCAGGCAAGCTCATAGTAGCATTATGCCCACTATTATCGGGAGATCTACACCAGTTCCCGGGGCCAGCGAACATGAAGGCAGATAATGTGAACTGATTATGAGAGCAACGTCGCTTTCCCACAGGTAAGCATGGGAAACAGAGTTTCAGCCGGTATTACCTGTTCCTGTACTGATGTAGCCCTCCTTTGCTGTCCGGGGGCTGTGGCGGAGATCTGTGGCAAGACCGGATGGACCGGGGGCGCAGGAGATGGGGGAGAGGTGTCTGGTGTGCGGGCGGAGATCGATGCGGGCCTGCCCAGCCGAGGGGACGCGGTGGAGTGCTCATCGGAGCCCAGCACTGGAGCGCACACAACTGAGGACCGAGCTGAGGAGCAGCGGAGCGAACGACCCACCCCAGCAGTAGGCCTGCTTAGCCTACCACCCGGGGGTGACAGCAACCAATCAACCTACTCCACAGCCTACCGTGAAGCCCAGAAACCCGATCTTGAAGAGATTCCGGACATCACGCATATTCAAAATGCTCAATCAGGCAAGACTAATTTGGGACCCTAAGTTGAAGTCCAAAGGTCTACTCTGTGGTCATATTAATGTTCGCGGTTTGATGTGTAACCATGATGAGATAGAACATCTGCTATTTGACTCAAATGTGGATATTTTGGGACTCAGTGAGAGTTGGTTAACAAGCTCCTCGCCTGAAGCCGCTGTTACCATGCCAGGTTACAGTGTTTTCAGGCAGGACCGAGCAGGGGGTAAAGGTATAGGTGGAGGTGTTTCGCTATATCTGAGGGATACACTGAAATGCTCACAACTCCTCATTCCTGATGTGGTGGAGATTGAGTGCATCTGTGTTAATGTTACACTCTCTGAGGAAATGTCATTTGTCATCATCTGCATGTACCGGCCACCATCTGCAAAACAAGTGTTCTACCCACAGCTTCAAGCTCTCCTTCAGCACTTTTCTAATAGGAATGAGGTGATTCTAATTGATGATCTCAATATCAACTGGGATGTGAAAAGCATCAGGAAGCCTCTCAAGCAGATCACTGATCGCTTTGATTATTCCCAGTTGATAGAGCAATCTACCAGAATAACAAACAAATCCAGCACCCGGATTGACCTACTGTTTACAAATAGACCAGAAAGGGTGGTGAAAACCCACAACCTCCTGACAGGCATAGCTGACCACAATGCTATATTTTTTACAAGGAAACTAAGTAGGACTTGTTTCTCTAATACTATCCCTAAAGCATCCACGGCACCTTATGAATTTATACCTAAAAGTGTACAGCGGAATCTAGCCTCCGCCCTTAACTCACTTAACTGGGGTAAAGTCCTGGTGTGTGAAGATACAGACCTTGCATGTGGGCTATTTAATGAGTCGATCAGGGAGGTTGTGTCTTCTTTCACCATCAGAAGAAAACTCAGAAGAAGGAAAGATTCAACTTTACCATGGGTAGATGCTGAATGCAGAAGGCTTATGTTGACCAGGGACCTATTGTTGAAGAAATCTCTTAAGTCTGGCCTCACAACTGATCGCCTAAGATTCACATAAATGCGGAACAAAGTCACCCAGACCCTGCGCCAGGCAAAAGCCAACTTCTTTATTATCATCATAAAAAGTGCACAGGGTAATGGTAAACTCATATGGCAAAACATCAACAAACTTTTGTGCCGAAATGGCAGACAGGGGGAATACAAGCTGGAGCTCAGAATAAATGACATGATGGTCAATGATCCAATCATTTTGGCCACCAGCTTCAACTCCTTCTTCCTGGAGTCTGTGAACAACATTGCCCAGCAATTCCCTCTGCCTGTCTGCGGTGACAGTCCAGCAGTGATCACCAAGCTTTCAGCATTCCTGAAATTACAGAGGCAGAGGTAGCTAGAATCATTACTGGCTTAAAGGACTCCCATGCTAAGGATGTGTATAACCAGAGCACTGAATTTATAAAAACACAAAGACTCGCTAACAAGTCTGATTACTCACCTGATTAACCTATCAATCAAACACTCAGTTGTTCCTTCTGAGTGGAAGTTGGCTGCAGTAAACCCTGTCTTCAAATCTGGAACAAAAACTGATATGGCAAACTATCGTCCAATTAGCATACTACCTGCTGTATCCAAAATTGCAGAGAAATGGGTGGCCTCTTTACTAGTAGAACATCTAAACAAGGGAGACACCCCTCTGCATCCCATGCAGTTTGGGTTCCGCGCCCATCATTCCACGGAAACTGCCCCTGTGATACCTTCACAGAGGAAGTCAAAGGCCCTGCTCGATTAAAAACTCCGCGTGAGTGCCGTTTTTTCTTGATCTGAAAAAGCTTTTGACACGGTCGATCAAGAGTACTCCTTTCTAGGCTGACTAGTTTTAATCTCTCAAGTGAAGCCCTACTCTGGTTTAAGTCCTATTTAACAAACAGGAGACAACTTTTTAGAGTTGGGAATGTAAAATCGTCCAGTCTAGACTGTAATGTAGGTGTTCCTCAAGGTTCAGTCCTTGGGCCAATCCTCTTTTCCATGTTTATTAATACACTTCCAAACATCTGTCCAAACATCTACACCCAACTATATGCTGACGATTCAGTGATTCTCACAGCAGCCAGAAATCCAACAGAGGCTTCCTGTATCCTCACAACTGCATTGGCAGACATTCAGGACTGGTTAACTGAATCCCATCTCCTTTTGAATGTTAAAAAAACAGTTTGCATTGTGTTTTCAAAACGGCCCCTAAATGTTGCACATTTTTCTCTGCAGCGAAGAGCTTGAATTAGTATCTGAGTTTAAATATCTAGATGTCAAAATCTATCAAGTACAATATACAAAATTTTAGGCACATTCGCAACAAACTGACAGAGGATGCTGCTTGGCTGTTCATGGTGTCAGTGATCTTCTCTCGCATAGAGTACTGCTTAACCACCTGGTCGCTGGCCAGAACAACATCATTTGACATCATCGAGTACCTGTACAAGCGTGCCCTGAAAGTTTTTGCAAAAAAACCCAGGTCCTTCCATCACTGTGCCATCCTGACCAAGCACAAGTTGCTAAGTCTTGAAAACCTGATACACTTTAAAAATGCGTGTGTTATTTTCAAGGTCTTTCACAGCTTAGCCCCGCCCCCACTAGCTGGCTATTTCAAGAAGATAACTTCAAATATCTCCAGAACCACCAGGGCCTCAGCCAGAGGGGACTGTATAATTCCCTACCGCTGCACAGTCGCTGGCCAATCTGTGCTTTCAGTCAGGGGAGGCAACTTCTGGAATGGTCTTCCAAGTGAGATTAGAGAATGCCCAACATACAATATGTTCAAAGTGCATCTAAAAGAATGGCTTCTATTGAATCAGATGTGTGCACACTCCTAAACGTATGTGGCATACTTTTAACTTAGTATCAAGGCTGATAGTGTAGGCCTCCATCTACGTGTATTTTGAATTGGGTTACAGTAAAACCTCTAACTTATTATACTTACTGGTCTATAGGTTAAATGTCATATCTGTCTAGTACTGTTGTTATTGTTTCGTATTTTACTGTTTGTACTGTATAGCCTAGGCCCTATTGTAACTTGTGAGATGTGTCATGTTACCTTACTTAGATATATGGACTATGTTTTTAGATTTTTTTTTTGTTTTGTTTTGTTTTACCTTTCAGGGAACATCTTACCAGGGACTACAGGCGGAAATTTGGCTACAACCTGGCTTGTTTACAACACTATTTTTGTACTCTTGTACTCATATATGATGTTTGTTCATTAACTTGCGTTGTCCCTCTGCAAATAAATAAATCAAATCAAATCAAATCAATTCTGGCTCATCCCCACTATCTATCTATCTATCTATCTATATACACACTGTGACGGAGCCGCTCCGTCACTGACTGTGGGCAGGTGCGCACCGCATACGCACACACATACGCACACACACACTCCCATTCATAGCCGTGCTCACTTTCACCATCTTCCCCGATGATAAGTAATTAAAATATCCGATAGCCATCCCCCTTTCCTTCTCCGTTTCTGTAGTGCAGCCAAGGGTGCACACTTGGTAGTTCTACCTTTGTTTAAGCATACATTCACACCGTCAAGTATCACTTACCATGTGGAAGTGCGTTGCGTATTCATCCGGCTGTCTCCCGCTGTCTGAGTTTGGTTGGCCAAACAGAGGCGTAACCTACTGCTCCGTTAAATAGTCTGTTGTCCCGCGGTTTCATGATCATGTGACCTGCGTTATTATGTTTTCCGTTTGTAAAGTTAGTTTTTGTTGTGAATAATTTGTGATGGTTAAAGGGGGAACACTTATGAAATACACAATATTTTTGTGCTATTTATATTTGGAGTTTTGGAAGCTATACATGTGTTTGTGATTAAAATATGCTGATTATGGGTTTTTATGTGTATACCGAGCCTAGTGGGAGGGGCAACTGGTTTAAAAGGAGGCTGCTTTGGCCCTGGATGAGTCAGTCTTGTCTTGGTTACAGAGAAGGTAACATCTGGTCAGCCTTCCAGACTGTGTGCTGGAATTTGTGTCTTTTGGGAAAAAGTCGTTGAGTTATTGAAGAACTCTTTTTGTGTCATTTCTGAATTTTGTAAGAAATATTTTTTTTTTCCCCTTTCTGCTTGTTTTTTTGTCACCTTTTTGTAAATATCACTGTTTGCACTTTGGGAGGCCGGCAAATAAACCACACCAACCAGATATTTTTCGACTACGCCTGTGTTTTCCCATTTTTTGTGAAGAAGTTGAAGTAGAACCCCGTGACATATGGTGTCAGAAGTGGGATGGCTAGTCGAAAGAAGATAACCCGTCTTCCAACGAGGCGCACAGGACTTCGTTCTCAGCGGCATGGGCAGTATGAGGGAACCGCGACCACCAGTGCGGACCAGGCCTGGGAGACAGTGCCTCCATCGTCATCATCAGAGGAGTATGAAGGGGAGGACATGCCCGGAGTGGCCCCAGCGGCTCCAGCACCAACAGCTACAGCCCCGGCATCGACAGGTGGGTCCGGGGGAGAGCTACTGACATTGATGAGAGACTTTTTGGCAGGACAGCAAAGGAGGGAGGAGGGCCTGTTGGCAGAGCTCCGAGGTCTGAGGGCCTCTCTTCCACGGACTGACCAGCTGCCCCAGCCACATCAAATTAGGGTCCAAGCGCTACCTGTCCCAAATATGCCAGTTGCTGCTGCCACCCCAAGCACTGTAACAGCAAGTAGCCCCCGACTTGAACTGCCAACACCAGCACCTCAGCGTGTGCGACAGGAAACTCCATCAGAGGCACACACGGTCCAGATTCCAGATGCTAGCAGCAGGTCTGACCAGTCAAGGCCGGAGTGGAGGCCCTACGCTGAGCCGAAAATTCCACAATATCAGATGGGGGAGGACATTGAGAATTATCTGTTACGGTTTGAACGCATTGCTAAGACATGGAGGTGGCCAGAGAGTGAATGGACATGTCGACTCGTTCCACTGCTGTCTGGGAAAGCCTTGGAGGCCTACACCGCAATGGATGAAGAGAGCGCTCACAGCTATCCAGACCTGAAGGAAGCCCTACTGGCCAAGTTCGACATCTCTCCCGAGACGTATCGGCAGCAGTTCCGATCCACCACTATACCACCTGGCGAGAGCCCCATAGAGACCTACCACCGCCTTAAGGGCCTCTATCGACGTTGGATCCGACCAGAGCAGCACACCAAAGAGGAGGTCGGTGAGGCTTTCATTCTGGAACAGCTACTCCGCGTACTTCCCATGGAGGCGAGGACCTGGGTGAAGGAGCATGAGCCAACAGAGGGACTCGGCGCCGCTAAGCTGGCTGTCCAGTATCTCAACGCTCGCAAAGGAGGACCAGCTACGCGTTCCAACAGTGCAGCAAACCGACCGGGACTTCAGCCACCTCAGCCCCGGCCTGCAAGAAGAGACAACAACCAGGAGCTTCCAGGTACCTCCAGCACTGTCCCAAACCAACGAGCATCCGGTAAGGACCTTGTTTGTTATTATTGCCAGCAGCCAGGCCACAAAGCTTCTGTGTGTCCCATACGCAAAGCTAAGGTCACAGGCGCTTGCTATGCACCCCGGCCTGAGGTGGGCCCTACTGGTGATAGGGAAGTACGAGTTCAGCGCTATAAAACTGTGACCATCAACGGCCAGGAGGTTACCGCTCTGTTGGACACTGGTAGCTTCATGTCTCTAGTCAAGCAAAGCCTGGTGCCAGTAGGCAGTGTGGACTACAGCAGGCAGGCAGACATTTTGTGTGTTCATGGGGATAAGCATCCCTATCCTAAAGCTGACTTAACTGTTACCATTGATGAGCAGCAGTACCTGTTAACTGTTGGGGTGGTGGAAAACTTACCTGTAGATGCCATTCTGGGCTGGGACTTATCTGTACTCATGGACTTGCTGCAGGAAAAAGAACTGCCAGTGGGAACTGACTCTGGGGAAAATGGGGAAGTGAATGTTTCTTGTCCTGTGATTACACGAGCCCAGGCACAAGCCGGTGTCCAACCACTCCCAGACCTTGACAGTAGTTTGTGTGAGGGTGGCACCAAAGGGCCAAAAAAATCGCGTCGCCAGCGCCGCTTTGAGAAGCAGCTAAGGCTAACAGAACCTGAAAGTGTGTTGTCCAACAAAATGTGGGAAGTGCCTGAGAATATTTCTGTGCTACAGAGGGGAGATGAAACTTTGAAACCTTTGTTTGCTAAGGTGGTGGAGGAGAAAGAGGGGAATTGTGTGGGAAAGGAAAGATTTATTGTTGATAAAGATGTGCTGTATGCAGTTGATGAAACCCACAGACGCCTTGTAATCCCTGCAAACTGTAGAACACTCATCATGCACCTAGCACACACACTCCCCTGGGCTGGACACCTCGGCCGCCACAAAACCTATCTGCGCCTCAGTTCAAGTTTTTACTGGCCCTCTATGTACACCGACGTTCAGAGATATTGCACCACATGCCCCACATGTCAGAAAACATGCACTGCCCGCAGGTCTGACCGAGCATTCTTGCAGCCACTCCCAGTCATCTCCACTCCATTTCACAGGGTTGCTATGGACATTGTGGGCCCACTGGTGAAAAGCAGTGGTGGTCACCAGTACATCTTAGTTGTGTGTGACTATGCCACCCGTTTCCCAGAGGCTTTTCCCCTACGCACTGTTACTGCACCCGCAGTTCTACGTGTTTTGGTGCAACTGTTTTCCAGAGTGGGAATACCAGATGAAATCCTGACGGACCAGGGAACCAACTTCACGTCAAGGTTGATGCAGCTCTTCCACAAACAACTGGGCATCTCGGCAATCAAGACCACGCCATACCACCCACAGACTGATGGCCTTGTGGAGAGGTTCAACCAGACGCTGAAGAAGATGCTGCAGAAGTTTGTGGATGACACTGGCAAGGACTGGGACCGCTGGTTGCCATTCCTGCTCTTTGCCTACCGAGAAGTTCCCCAGGCCTCAACAGGTTTCTCCCCTTTCGAGCTGCTGTATGGCTGGGATGTTCAGGGACCATTGGATCTGCTCCGGAAGGGCTGGGAGGCTCCGTCTACCAATCCAAGCGATAGGGGGGTGGTGCAATTTGTGCTTGAGATGAGGGATCGGCTGGCAAAATACCGAGAGGAGGCAGAGGTCAACCTGCGTGAGGCTCAGAAAAGCCAGAAGGCCTGGTATGACCAGCAGGCTCGGCACAGAGAGTTCCAGCCTGGCCAGAAGGTTCTGCTGCTCCTCCCCTCCTCCAACAGCAAGCTCCTGGCAAAGTGGCAAGGACCGTACGTCATTACCCGCAAGATGGGCCCAGTCACCTACGAGGTCTTCCACCCAGAGAAGAAAAAACCAAAACAAACTTACCATGTGAACCTCCTGAAAGGGTGGAAAGACCGACCGACCCAGGTTCCAGGACAAGCACTGCTGGTGAAGGAGGTAGACAGTGAAGAGGAAGTGGAGATGGGACCAGAACCCATAAGAAGGCCTGCTACTCCTGTGCTCGCACATCTTGCACCAAAGCAAGCTGCCCAGCTCCTCCAGGTCTTCCAGGAGGCTTCCTCCCTCTTTGCAGCCAGCCCAGGGAAAACCACTCTTGTTGAGCATGTCATCCATCTAAAGGATGGCCAACCCATCCGCCAGCGTCCCTATCGTGTCCCACAACAGCTGGTGGGAAAACTGCAGCAGGAGGTGGAGGAGATGCTCAAACTTGGAGTGATTGAGCCATCCACCTCGGAGTGGTGCAGTCCAGTGGTCATCGTCTTCAAGAAGGATGGTTCTCTCCGAATCTGCATTGATTTCAGAAAACTCAACTCGATCTCTGAGTTTGATGCCTACCCCATGCCAAGGATTGATGACCTGCTAGAGAAGCTGCCCGATTCATCACCACCCTTGATCTGTGTAAGGGATACTGGCAGGTGCCACTGGAGGAGTCCAGCCGTCCATACACGGCATTCCGCACACCAGCTGGTCTTTTCCAGTTTACTGTGATGCCATTTGGACTGCATGGAGCACCCGCCACCTTCCAGAGACTGATGGACAGAGTCCTCCAGGGCTGTGGCCACTGCAGCTCGGCTTACCTTGATGATGTTGTGATCTTCAGCCACACCTGGGAGGAGCATGTCCAACACCTCTCGCTAATCCTGGGAAGGATTCAGAAGGCTGGATTGACCCTCAACCCTGCCAAGTGTGAGTGGGCACGGCAGGAAGCACGGTACCTGGGTTACCAACTGGGACGAGGAGAGGTGCGACCGCAAGTGGATAAGGTTGAAGCTATCCAGAACTGCCCTCGACCTCGCACCAAAAAGGAGGTGCGGTCCTTTCTGGGATTGGCTGGTTGGTATCGACGGTTCGTGCCCCAGTTTGCTACCATAGCAAACCCACTCACAGCTCTGACCAGCAAGGACCAGAGGAACCCGGTGACCTGGACGGATGACTGTGAAACAGCTTTCAACACCCTGAAGGCCCATCTGTGTTCTCTGCCTGTCCTCAGGAGTCCAGACTTCAACAGAAGATTTCTGGTGCAGGTGGACGCCTCAGCAGTCGGCCTTGGAGCTGTCCTGGCCCAAGGTGACCCTGGAGAGGAGCGCCCAATCTTGTTCCTGAGCCGCAAGTTGAAGCCCCGTGAGACCAGGTATTCCACTGTGGAAAAGGAGGGCCTGGCCATCAAGTGGGCCCTGGAGAGCCTGCAATATTACTGCTAGGGACGGGAGTTTGATCTGGAGACGGACCAACCGAGCTCTCACCTGGAATCAACTCCATGAAGGACCACAAACAGCCGCCTACCGATGGTACCTCTCACCTCAGCCCTTCAGGTTACCATCCGACACCGATCAGGCCAAGTGAATGCTGGTGGCAGATTACCTCTCCAGGTTGCCGCACATCGTCAACCTTCAGGAGGAGGGGATGATGTGACGGAGCGGCTCCGTCACTGACTGTGGGCAGTGCGCACACGCATACGCACACACATACGCACACACACACTCCCATTCATAGCCGTGCTCACTTTCACCATCTTCCCCGATGATAAGTAATTAAAATATCCGATAGCCATCCCCCTTTCCTTCTCCGTTTCTGTAGTGCAGCCAAGGGTGCACACTTGGTAGTTCTACCTTTGTTTAAGCATACATTCACACCGTCAAGTATCACTTACCATGTGGAAGTGCGTTGCGTATTCATCCGGCTGTCTCCCGCTGTCTGAGTTTGGTTGGCCAAACAGAGGCGTAACCTACTGCTCCGTTAAATAGTCTGTTGTCCCGCGGTTTCATGATCATGTGACCTGCGTTATTATGTTTTCCGTTTGTAAAGTTAGTTTTGTTGTGAATAATTTGTGATGGTTATGAAAATACACAATATTTTTGTGCTATTTATATTTGGAGTTTTGGAAGCTATACATGTGTTTGTGATTAAAAATATGCTGATTATGGGTTTTTATGTGTATACCGAGCCTAGTGGGAGGGGCAACTGGTTTAAAAGGAGGCTGCTTTGGCCCTGGATGAGTCAGTCTTGTCTTGGTTACAGAGAAGGTAACATCTGGTCAGCCTTCCAGACTGTGTGCTGGAATTTGTGTCTTTGGGAAAAAGTCGTTGAGTTATTGAAGAACTCTTTTTGTGTCATTTCTGAATTTTGTAAGAAATTTTTTTTTTCCCCTTCTGCTTGTTTTTTGTCACCTTTTTGTAAATATCACTGTTTGCACTTTGGGAGGCCGGCAAATAAACCACACCAACCAGATATTTTTCGACTACGCCTGTGTTTTCCCATTTTTTGTGAAGAAGTTGAAGTAGAACCCCGTGACACACACACACACACACACACATAAGATAAGATAAGATATTCCTTTATTAGTCCCACGGTGGGGAAATTTCATGCATCACAGCAGCAAAGTGGATAGCAAGATACGAAGCACAATTTACACAATAAACAGTATATACAGATAACAGTACCAAAGAGCAATATAAACACTGTAAACAAGGAATGTAGAAAAATACTATGTGAACAATTTAAACAACAGAAGAAAATAACCCAAAACCTGGGGACAACACACTCCACCGGAGGTTCAGGGTTAGTGTGAACCCATGAGACCAAGTGGCAGAACCTGACTCCCGGTCCTGGGCCTCAGGAACTGTCACACTTGATCCAGTCTTATGGGATCACCCACATATACTGTATATATCCACTCTCTCTCTAATACTTCATAATTGCCTACTGCATGTGTTGTATTCATTGATGCACTTAAGAATATTCATGTTCTGTGTTTATAAAAAGCTTGTTCTGTAAATAGTTTGTTTACTATTGTGATCAAAAATATTGATCTGAAGCTTCTGAGGCTATTTCTGTAAATAGTTTTCCAGTAAACAATAAATATAGCAACTTCTGATCAACCCGTATCAATTTCAGGCTTAAAATAACCTACTGGTTAAGCCCCACCATTTCCGGTCAAACTCAACCAACTTCCGGGTTTAGCCCCACCCACTTCCTGTTTCGGCCCCGCCCACTCTGAGTACGGATAATGTAGACGGTTAAACAGACACAGATACAGTAGTGGTGTACTCGCTTATCCCTACTTTCAAACTGTGTTTGAAAGTAGGGATGAGCGAGTACTACTTTCAAACTGTGTTTGAAAGTAGTCAAAATTATTTTTCAACTCCCAAAAATGCCTGCCCTAGAGCGAGTTAAAAAAGTGTTTCTCCTTCTCTCCCCAGATTTTGGGTTCCAGATCTAATGGGAGTCTATGGGGGAGAGAGCTGGCACTCCTGCCTTGTTAAGAGTCACCGTTTAAAAAGTTGAAGCTACTTTGCTTTTGTATTTACATTTTTCAAAGCAAAACTAGTTTTACTACTACTTTACCCAAATTTATGCATGTGGAGTGAAAATTGAGGCCAGAGGAGTAAGTAAAAGACAAAATTTTTAGACAATTTTTCAGGGCTGCTGCACTCTAGCCATGATGTCACTCACTCTAGCACTCAGAACATTCCGCGATTAGTGTGTATTGCATCCGAAATTCCGACTTCAAACTGGAATTGTGGAAAAATGTAAACAGAAACATAAATAAAGAAAGAAATAGTAGGAAGAACTTGAGTGTGCAAGCTACCAGCTTGCCCACTAATAAAGAAAGAAATAGTAGGAAGAACGTGAGTGTGCAAGCTGCCAGCTTGCCCACTAATAAAGAAAGAAATAGTAGGAAGAACGTGAGTGTGCAAGCTGCCAGCTTGCCCACTAATAAAGAAAGAAATAGTAGGAAGAACGTGAGTGTGCAAGCTGCCAGCTTGCACACTCACCCCTATCATGCAACTTTCCTCCTGCCTCCGCAAAATCGTTTAATGCGCGCAGCGCGATTACCGGCAAATGGCCGCATTGAGCAATCAATAATCAACCATGTTATCTGTGTCTGTCCGTTGTGCTGCTGCAGCCGCGTAAAAACAAAAGTTGATTTATAATGAAAAGTATATATGGCAGTCTGTGTGCGCCGCACACCTGTCAGATCCAGCAGACCTGACCGGGTGGGCGCGGTGCCGGCCGCGGGACCGTCCGGCACCAGGTGGACCGGCCGCGGTATCGCACGGTGTGCGCAGCCACCCGGTTGAATGTAGCAGCCAGCTGACATGCCACTCCGGCTGTCAGTTGGACGCTTTCTGAAGGAGTAAGTTACCTCCGAAACTGTCAAGGTAAATAAACATCCCTTAACCTCTTTTAGTTAAAAGGAAGACATGATGATGACGCTTGGGCTTTAGGTAATGTGAGTGCAGGCCAGCCGGGGACTGGGGAGAGGGCCTTTTTTGTTTTAGTACGATACGGAGCAAATGGCCCTATGTGAGCAGGCCCTGAGGAGCCTCTCTGACGGGGAACTTGTTGCAGGAACGTTGCCGTACCTTCTTCTCCCGACATGACTCGCTCTCAGTCCACCGAGTAACTTGAGGCTGCCGCTGCAGGGTGCGCTCGATTGTTATTTAGGCAGCTTAATGAGTGCGTTCGCCCCCTGGTGGTTGGCTGACTACTGGCTGAGAAAGTGCTTGATTAGATACGCAGCAGAGCCAGCATTTTAAATGTAAATATCACCCATGATCAGGCTCATTTAATCGTGGCAGCCAAAATCGTGATCACGATTAAAATTCGATTAATTGTGCAGCCCTAGTTCTGAGTCTTAAATAGTCCGGTGTCTTGGCTTTATAATCTAATAATAAATAACTGTAGGTGGAGCCGGTTGCATCATTAAAAGACTCTAAAAAATATTTGGGGTTACCGGGAAACATCTGTCTACCCAACAGGGTAATCTGATATTTATCCCAAGGGTTTTTAAACAGAATCCGGTAATTGGTGTTGAGGCTGATAGTCCTGCTGGCCTTTCCCTGAATAAATAAATTTTGCACTAAATATATACAACTGAGATTTCTATGATGCACATATTTAGTGAAAACATTCTGCACTTCTATGTTGTTGCTTGGATCGTTCATCAAATCATCAATAATGAGTAAATTGTTCTTGTTAGGGGGTAGTAGCACATCATCACACAGAGATTCGGGTAAGCCATTCACAAAGTTAACATCTCTTATTTTAAGGAGTTGGTCATATAAAGGTTGCCAGCACGAGTATATGTAAACTGTATTATCAAACTCATGTGAAATCGCTCTCAATGCATTTTCAATAACGCCCTTGACAAAATATGTCTTTCCACAATTTGAGGGACCACTCACCACCATGCTAAACGGATGTTGCAGCCTGCCATCAAAACCTTGGTCTGTTTTAAAATCCATACGGTAGCATGGTGTAACACGGCGTTTATTGTACACGACTTGGACCTTCTTAAAAACTGTCTCATTTTTAAGATGGAACCTCTTTTTGTCACGCCTGATGGTGTCAGACACAGTTATCAGGCAAGCGTCGGTTTTCCGATTGGCCACAAAGGAGTCAACTAAACCTTACAGTGAGTCTGGGGTGACCACTGCAGAATTTTTATCATTTAATGTCACTCCTTTCCATTTAACCTGCGTTTTACCCTGACGAGTGCGATAGGCATAACACGTGGGACCCCCCAAGACAAATTCGGTGATGTAATCTTCCTGGGGAAGCCCACATACGTCACCGTCGTTTATCTCATCGGTCAAATCACCCAGGTAGGGACCGAGGGGCAGGACCCAAACGCCTGCTCGTGACGTGAAAACGACACTGTCTGTATCACAATACAGCACCCGTTCCTGCAACTTGTCCAAGAGGTTGTACAGCTCCAGTCTAGTGTAAGCGGTCATCATGGCCCCTATGAACACATTTACAACCTTCACACGGGACCCCCTGCACATGACGCCACTGCACCAAAGCCACATCATCAACACCTCTACATCATTCACACAGTAGCGGCAAATCTCTGCTTGAAAATCAAAGGTGTCCTCACGGACTGTGTCATACCACCTCATGAATACCTTTTTCTCACTGTCACTGCCATCATAACCATAGTAGGAGGGAGCCGGGTACTTACCAACATAGTACTCGTTCTCCCTGGTTTAAACTGTGGAAAATACCCCTTCTCCATGTCTTCAAACCCAAAGACGGAAGGCGTTTTAGACAAACGCATGGGCAGAAAACTGAATGAATCAATCCATCTCTGTCTGAATGGTTTGTCGTACATGAGAACGACCCTGCTACGTCTCATAGTCACCATGGGGGTGATCCCATGTTACACAAAGTATTCCAACAGGATGTAGTTATCAAACCCTGATGCGTTGTGCGCTGTGAATGTGGAACCGCTGTATTTTGGCTGTCTGTAGAGTTTATTAGAAGTCCATTAGTAGTTTGGTGGCGACTTTTTTCACATGGCATGTCCTTTCGACAACGATCCCGTGGATGAAGATGCAGTGTTACTGTGCAGAAAATTAAATATTTGATGGTTATAAGACCGCGCATGAGATTATGCCGAGGTCTTACCTGTTTGAACAATGTTTTATCTATTTCATCTTAAGCTGCTGCCAAGTGCGCTTCTCCCCCACGGGATTGCACCTAAATGAAATAAATTAATAGGCTACCATTCAAGTAGTTTTCCCCAGTAATATTATTGTGATTGCAATCGCTGCAGCTGTGTTGTGGTGTTTAAAAAACATGTTCAAACTCGCTGTATGAATGCATTAAGATTTTAAATTCAACTGGGGTGAAAAACGCAGCCCGACGCTTCCCCGTTGTCATGGTGACTCGTCAAATCGGGGCTCCATTGACGCTGTCTTTTCGTAGCTGTGGTGCACGCGCTTAACTCCTAGTGAAACTACTCCGAGTTCATAAAACTAACTCAAATCAGCTGTTCTGGAACCGAAAACTCAGAGTTTCCTATCTCAGAGTAGATCGACTCAGAGTTCGGGGTAAGACTCGGAGTTTGTTGAACCTGCTTCGTGAAACGGACCCTGGCTCAACTGTCAGAGCCTATGATGAACTGTAGGTCTACACTGGATTGAAATGGAATCCTTGCTTGTTTCGACCCGTGCCTCATGTAGCCTACATACGTGGACAGACACACTAGAGTTCTCATCGGGCCTGAAAATCATCGGGCCTGAAAACTAAGACCCGACCCGACCTGGGCCCGACTGGGCCAGCTCGAGGCCCGTTGCACTGCCCATAGCAAAAACCGTCCCTGCTGCCGAGTCTGCCAGCACAGCGGGATACTGCTGCAACTCTCTCTCACTTGTTTGCGCTGCGCTCGCACAGCTGGTTGTCTGTCACTGAAAGTTTAGCCTCCAAATCCAATCCAGTCTCTCACTCTCTCCACCAGTCACATAAAAATGAAACGTCATAATCAATAACAGAACATATAATTCTATTTTATATTTAAAAAAAAAAAAAAAAAAAATCCCCCACAGAACCCAAAGCCCAACCCGACCCACCCAATTCACGTAAATTTTAGGCCCGACCCGACCCGAAAATGTCGGGTCGGGTCAGGTCCGGTTCGGGCAGAATATGAGAACTCACAGAAGACACACACAGACACACACACAGAACAAACAAACAAAAATCCGCAATTGAGAGAGGGAAATATACATGTGTGCGCATACAAATAATTATCCGCAGTTGAGGGGGAGAAAGAAGCAGGCTCACTCACACACACAATAAACCGCAAGAGAGGAGAGAGAGAGATGGGGGGTGAGTGGGTTGACTCACCATCAATGGTGGAGCTTTTCTTTTGAGAAAACGATCCATGATGCTGCAAAGTGTGCTTGTTCTTGCACTTTGTGAAATCGAATGTCATTGCGCGGTTAATGATAAAATGTAAACGACGCAGTCACGCTGACCCCAGTGTTGACGTTCGCACATGAGACAGATTTAGATGATTAATTCTATGTATTTATTTATTTATTTAAAAGGAACATGTTTATTTTGTTATTTATTCATTCATGTGTTAAATAAATGTATTTGTATTCATCCATAAATTTATATATGAAATGTCAGAATAGGCAATTTTTGACGGCACCCCTGACGTAGTCAGACGGCACCCCGGTTGAGAAACGCTGGTCTAAAAGACAAATGCGATTACAATCAGGGCATTTTTGGCTGATACCCCTGTGGCTGTGGCACTGTGTGAAACATACGTTGCAGAGCCTCTTACAATTGTGGAGCAGAGGCGTTTCATATGTGTCATAGCAGTGCTGGCAGACATAGGAGGCCCCCAAAAAACCCATCTGATTTTCAATTAAATAATAATGGTCGTTGTGGAGGTACAACCATACTGTTTGAGGGTGTGGAGCATCGTATGTCTGGAAACACTGCAAGCGTTTACGTTCAGAGCTGTGGTGAAATACTATGATGTGTTCAAAGCTGGCTTCTCTGTGCAATTGTTTTGTGTGTTCAAATTTTTCAGGATCTTTGGAGGATGCATTGAGAAAGTGTGCAAGGCATAGAGAGAAGCATAGGTTGTCATCATGTGTGTTGTTTGGATTGTACAGGAAACAACCCTTTTTTGACAAAATTTCGTCATAGGATACGCTCCCCAATTTTAAACGCGCACCACCGCTTCTACACCGCGCTACTGTGACAGAGAATTCCAGGTCATCGTCCGTCATGGAAGTGTCATTGCTTTGTAACACCTGAGCAATTTCTTCCATAAAGGACTCTGTGTTGTATTCATTGTCTGCATGTAAAACAGCCTGCACATTGTTAGCCAGGGAGGGTCCTCTCAACACCACATTTAAAACACTACCAGCTGATGAATCTTCTAACGCCTGATCAATTATTCCAGACAATCTCTCTCTTACCCGGTTTGGCACTTGTTCGGGATAGTTCAGATTAATATCTCTAAAGTCAATTCGCTGGCGTAATTCTGAGGTATTAAAAGCAGGTATGTCTCTTATGTGTATCTGACTGTTGCCGCTATCAACTATGGAGGAGGAGGGGGAGGAGGAGGAATTATTGCCACTGCTGCCGCAGCTGGTGCCCTCTAAAGGATTGCCCACACCAATCTGACTATATCCTTTGTGATTATTAGAACGATCATTATTGCCACTACTACTGCTGCTGGTGCTCTCTAGAGGATTTCCTGCACCAACTTGTCTATATCCAGTGTGATTATCAGAAGATCATTATTGCAAGCTTCCTGCGGCATATTCTGATCGGGATACACCTCATCAGCAAAACCAACAACACCAACTACACACCCATCAGCAACCACTCCAGCATTACAATTATTATTATTACCAACAGCCTGTGGATTAACAAATGGTGCAGAAAAACATGCATTACTACTACATTCACCAGTCTGTGAAACACTGGTGGGTCTAGTTGTAGGATCAAGACTATTGATAGTTCTAGTCAACCTTCTATGCAGCGCACGCCTTCTCCTAGACAGAAATGTATCATATCTATCTAAGTGTTTTATTCTCCGTGTGTCAGAGACATGCAGACATCTATACAGTGAGGTTGATTTATTTAAGACAGAGATGCTGTTTGATAGTTTGTTTATACTATTCTCAACGGATGAAATTTTATCCTTAAAAAGACTCTCCAGACTGTCAAACCTACTGTCAAGAGATTCACAACGACACACAGTTCTAAACTCTTGATGATCACTGTTAGACCCTTGTGGAGTTACATTAGACCCCTGCTGCGGTGCGGATGACTGAGCCAACCTACTTGAATTAGGGTTAGGGTTAGGGTTAGGGTTAGGCGTAGAGCTCACTCAAATCGGTGGGAGGGTCGATGGGACTCTGCTGTGTATCTAGCAGGTCTAATACATTACCCGCTTGCCTTAGACACGTTGGCAGCGTGGGAAGAGGACTTGTGTCGGCTGATACCAGCTCTTGGGGGAGCTCAAGCTCATCACCTCGTTAGAAACCTGTGTATGCTAACGGAGTGCTCGCCCTATCGTTCACACACACACTCTGGTTAAACAAATCACTTTGTAATTCACCTTGATACAAATGGTGATGAACACTCCACAGCGAAGAATCTACCGAAGGGTCTTGCAGTTTATCCAACACTTCTGCCGGTTCAACCCCACGCGCTGACTCCTCAGTTTCCCTGCGTAGCACCTCGAGAGCTTGCTCTAAGCGGGCGAGGCCTCCTTCAGTTGCTGAGGGAGTCGATGCAAATCTTCCACAGATGTATATAAATAAATAATCCATGTACGCACACACACGAGAGCTTCAAAGCATGTGAAACAGTGAATAGTCATATCGGTACAAACCTTGTAACACCTTGAATGCGTTCAGCTTCCTCCAACTTTTTCTTCTGGGATGCTTCTCGAACAGCTCTGATTACTTTTAGAGAAAGCAATCTCCGTCTCTTAGGCCAGTGTTTCCCAACCGGGGTAGGGGTACGCGAGCACATTGCAGGGGGTACGTGAAAACATAGGCGGAAATCCCGGGGGTGTCGGGGGGGACAAGACCCCTCCATCCATAAATTTTGAATAATATAGTAATATTCAATGAAAGTGCAATGCAAGCGGTGCTAATTATAAATGTAAAATAGTGGGTTTTTAAGTCTTTAAAAGTTATGACCTCTCCCATGCCTCACAGTGGTTTAGATAGATAGATAGATAGATAGATAGATAGATTTTTATTGTCATTGCACAATCATATACGTATAATAATGCAACGAAATTAGGGCTCAGTCCTTTCGGTGCAGGGGAGAATAGAAAGCATCATGCATCTTGCTAGTTGAATAGCCAAGTCCAGTAATAGATGGCTGCAGCTATGTCTCTGATAACAGAAAAAATGCAACAGTCACGGAAACACTTGTTGGATGTGCAAGCATAGTTCGTCATCCCGTGTTCGCCATGGACCTGGCGCTGGAAAATGTTGGGAGGCGGCGGCCCAAAGGGCTGTCCTTTCAGCCGTGTCAACACGCCGGCCCTGCAGCCTCGGCGTCCTCTGGAATGTCCTGGCAGCGACGAAAGTCCGGTGAAATTGGCATCCCGCAGCGCAATCCCAAGCTCAAAAGGTCCTGATAACTGTTGTTTACTTTGCTTGTTTACGTTTCCTCCTGGACTTGTCACTGGGAAGAACTATCCACGGAGACCCCGGTGTTCTAACGGCGTCCTCCGGAGTGTCCTGGTAGCGATGAAAGTCCGGCGAAAAAGGTACCTCGCAGGACAATCCCAAGCTCAAAAACGTGCTGACGACATAAGGTGGTGTTTTAAGCTAAAAACACAACCGTTCACACATACAAAAACATATAATACGGCACCGAGAGTGGAGAGCTGTAGCCGCTGCGTCTATGCGCGCCGCCATGGCAACCACCAAATTGGTCCGCATCCTGCTGCCAGCAGAGCGGCAGCTCAGTAACTTTCAGTCCGTCAGCCTGAGAGGCAGCAGCCTGATGAGAACTAGCAAGAAAACCTCCTCAAGTGAAAGCCAGTGAGTCATTTATCACACCACTTGTTGACCAAGCACAAGGCTGTAATATGAAAAGCAATATTTTCCCCGCTTGGTCCAAAACCTGCCTCTTTCAGCTCACTGTTTAAGCTAATAGCTAATGATTGTTTCCAAGCTAAAGCGAGTGCAGGACAGTGAGGGAGAGAGAGGACAGACCACAGGAGGAGCAAATACTGAGCTTTTTATTCTTTCAAAAAGTCTGTCAGGATATTAATGTCAGAAATAGTTCATATTTTACTGATATTTTGAGTTTGTCTCTAGATAGATACCTATTTTTTGCATTTTAAACTGCATTATTTTGTGGCATAGTTTCATTTCATTTTCTTATTTGATCTAAAAGGGACAGTGTACAGCTCAAACATATACTGTATGTCACTATTTGATGCCATATCTTGCTTTGTTTTTTGCTAACACTACAATAAATTTTTTTGAAGAATAGTTTGATGTAGTTGGATTATTCAAGTTATTTCCTGTAGTTTTAGAGCTTATTTTGAGTTTCTAGTTCTTGTAAAGCTACTTTGATGGACTGTAGTGGAAATAGAACAGTGAGTAAAGAAATTAGGATTATTGCTTTTAATAGCATTATTTAAAACCTATGAACATGCTGTAGCCACGTATGAGTGAGGGGGTACTTGTGGTCTGACAAAAAGGCTCAGGGGGTACACAAGACAAAAAAGGTTGGGAAACACTGTCTTAGGCAACTGCACAGCTGCTTGGTTTTAAACAAACGTATGACATTAAGTTGGCTATCCATCCATACAAAACTGAATACATTTTAGCAACACATACTGACTTATATAACATGTATTAAATACTAACCGGGGGTACCAGAGGGTGGAATATTTTCAATATCTTCCAGAGTGTTGTCGGGTCCGTTGTAACCTAATAAATAAGACAAACATGGAAACAACCAATTTTTACTGAAATTACAAACCTCTTATTTAAAAATAAAATGCGGTAGACAAATTAGCGTGTTACTCACCGTACTGGAAAACCATTAGGACGTTTTTCAAAGTAGATTGCCAAACGAGTGGGTCGGAAAAAACACGCTTGACAAGACGCAAAAAAATCACAGGGGTGGAATGGATGTGGAGCAAACCGTAACACGCCGGGTTTATATACACATTATATACACAAACATTTCTCTCTAACCCCAAACGCCCATGCCAGCCTGGGCACAGCGCACCACTATTCCCACCCCCTACCGTGGTAAGGAATGTGGGTGCATTATTATCGCTGCAGGGGTTGCTTGATAAGACCAGCTGATATGACGGGCACCTCGCATCACCCCTAACGCCTCGGGGACAGTTAGAGATGAATGCATCGTTGTAGAAGATAGGGGCGAGTACTTGATAGGATTAATATATATGGCGGACACCTGTGGGGCAGCACACCTTAAGGCAGTTGGGGCAGGATGGGAAAAATGCGTCTTTGTAGAGGACAGGAGTGCATGCTTGTTATGAACACCATATATGATGGACACCTGGGTGCAGCACACCTTAAGGCAGTGTGGACAGGATGGGAAAATGCGTCTTTGTAGAGGACAGGAGTGCATGCTTGTTATGAACACCATATATGGCGGACAGTGGTGACATGGTGACATTATAAATATGCAAGAGAATAAGATGTGTTGCCTTTTCAAGGCAAGCATATAATGAAATGCCTCAGCAGATTCAACACCACGGACAGTACCCTCCTCAGCAGAGTCAACACCACGGACAGATTCAGGCAGATTCAGCACCACAGGTACTGTCACCTGTAAGATTTTCCACAGAGATGTGCAGGCTATAACTTTCATTCTTGTTATTAATGTGTTAATGTTATCAGTTATTAATTAGCCTATTAATCGTTACCAATTTGTTTATTCTTTATGAGATGCCTAGGCCATTGATTTAATTAATTTGTCAATGTGTTTGCATCTGTACATTGACGGCCCTGAGTTGTTGTCACAGCACCTGTTAGATTAAAAATGACCGAGAAGTCAGCAGAAGTGTAACTATCAGCACATGAAAAAATATTTTTTCTAGCAGATATTCTAGTTACAACATGATTGAGCTAGCAAAGCAGTTTTAGATAGATAGATAGATATACTTTATTGATCCCAACCAGGGAAATTCTTTTGTGTTGCTATGTGTGGTATTTATTCAGTTTTGGGAAATCACGATGTCTAGAAAACATGACAAGCCCAATTGGTTGGCTGACAAGGACTAGTTACCGTCAGATCTCATGTATATCCACTGATGAAAGAATACTAGCAAAAAACGTTTATATTTTGAGAGTGAAATGCCCACAGTATGACATGATACATTTTATTTTGTTGGTAATAAGTTGTATAATCGCATTATTAGTAATACTTAAATATATGTTAAAAAAAATAGCATTCATGCAAGGTTCCTCAAAAATCATTATTTAGCCTAATAAATATTCATTAAAATATAAATGGAAGTTCATAAACAGAATTTTATATTCAGTATTCAATTTCAACATCCTGAAAAACCCCAAGACCCCGAGACCCCGAGACCCCGAGGTACACTATATTACCAAAAGTATTCGCTCACCTGCCTTTACTCATACTATGAACTGAAGTGCCATCCCATTCCTAACCCATAGAGTTCAATATGATGTCGGTCCACCTTTTGCAGCTATTACAGCTTCAACTCTTCTGGGAAGACTGTCCACAAGGTTGAGGAGAGTGTTTATAGGAATTTTTGACCATTCTTCCAAAAGCGCATTGGTGAGGTCACACACTGATGTTGGTCGAGAAGGCCTGGCTCTCAGTCTCCGCTCTAATTCATCCCAAAGGTGTTCTATCGGGTTCAGGTCAGGACTCTGTGCAGGCCAGTCAAGTTCATCCACACCAGACTCTGTCATCCATGTCTTTATGGACCTTGCTTTGTGCACTGGTGCACAGTCATGTTGGAAGAGGAAGGGGCCCGCTCCAAACTGTTCCCACAAGGTTGGGAGCATGGAATTGTCCAAAATGTTTTGGTATCCTGAAGCATTCAAAGTTCCTTTCACTGGAACTAAGGGGCCAAGCCCAGCTCCTGAAAAACAACCCCACACCATAATTCCTCCTCCACCAAATTTCACAGTCGGCACAATGCAGTCTGAAATGTACCGTTCTCCTGGCAACCTCCAAACCCAGACTCGTCCACCAGATTGCCAGATGGAAAAGCGTGATTCATCACTCCAGAGAACGCGTCTCCACTGCTCTAGAGGCCAGTGGCGGCGTGCTTTACACCATTGCATCCGACGCTTTGCATTGCACTTGGTGATGTGTGGCTTGGCTGCAGCTGCTCGGCCATGGAAACCCATTCCACGAAGCTCTCTGCGTACTGTACTTGGGCTAATCTGAAGGTCACATGAAGTTTGTAGCTCTGTAGCAATTGACAGAAAGTCGGCGAGAAAGTCGGCGACCTCTTTGCACTATGCGCTTCAGCATCCGCTGACCCCTCTCCGTCACTTTACGTGGCCTACCACTTCGTGGCTGAGTTGCTGTTGTTCCCAAACGCTTCCATTTTGTTATAATAGAGCTGACAGTTGACTGTGGAATATTTAGGAGCGAGGAAATTTCACGACTGGATTTGTTGCACAGGTGGCATCCTATGACAGTTCCACGCTGGAATTCACTGAGCTCCTGAGAGCGGCCCATTCTTTCACAAATGTCTTGTTTCACAGTCTGCATGCCTGAGTGCTTGATTTTATACACCTGTGGCCAGGCCAAGTGATTAGGACACCTGATTCTGATCATTTGAATGGGTGAGCGAATACTTTTGGTAATATAGTGTATAACTTAAGCATACTTTTTAAAAAATGATCATGTACACTTTATCTTAGTGGTTACCTCTTAACATATTGTTGTGTCATTTTTCATGCATCATAGGCTCAGGAAGATGGAGACTTTGGAGAGGATGAAAGGACCATTCAAGCTCATATCCAAAATATGTCTACAGAGATGCTTAAAGTACACTTTGGTAACAATTTTAGTTTATGTTTGGGGTCAAACCGGCCCCTAAAAGATGTTAGTAAATTTGAACATAACAGGAGGGTTAATGTGGAAACTTTGTGGTGTTCCCTCACTTTCATCTGATTCTATTCCACTCTCACCATTAGTGCTGTATGTGCCCATATGCTGATTGCTCTCATTGGACCATGCATTATTTTATTGTTTGTAGATAGTTAACTGCTTCATCTGGTGCAGTGTAAGTCTACCTTGGATTGATGCTTTTGTCTTCTCTCTTCTCTCTGTCACCATTGCTGGAGATTACATGATGTGATTATGATGCATAATTACCGTATGATGCGCCTGGCCTGAGTCCTATCATCATGTTGCTGATTCCACAGGACCTATGGTCACTTTTGACTTGTTTTCCCCTCGGACCTACAAAGCCTCTCCTCTTCTGTTGGACTGTCCTCAGAGAGTCTCCCCTCCTTATCCAACATTGTTCCAAGTTTTTTAAATAAAAGAAAAATTCTCATTAAAATTGTTTGAATGTGTCCTCAATCTCAACATTATAAACAACCACAATATAGTATAAGTAATGAAATAATTGTTTTGCCTGATGTGTAGAATACAATATGGTTCATAGAACCCTCAGAAAATGGTTATTGGTGAAACCCTTGAAATATGAAAGGGTTCTTGGTGAAACTCCCTGGATGGGTTCTAGATGAAACCCTATGAAGGTGGAATGGTTCTGGATGGAACCTCTAGTAAGGGTTCTTTGTAGAACCTCTCATGGGGGGTTCTGGGTGGAACCTTTCACAGACGGTTCTAGGTATAACCCTCTAAAAGGGTTCCAGATGTAACCTTTATAAAAGGTTCTACCAGGCACCAAAAAGGGTTCTCCTATGGGGACAAGCCGAAGAACCTTATATGGTTCTAGTTAGCACTTTTATTTCTAAGAGTGTACTGGCAGGCTGGAGGCTGCAGGTTATAGCGGAAGAGTGCATCAGTACGTCAGGCTTGATTGTTTAGAATTTCTACAATAATTTTTTTTTTTTTTAATTGACTTACCAAGACGCCAGCAATTATGCACAGCGCCCGCCTGCAGTCTGTTCCCTATATGGCTGTGTGTCACGATGAAGGAGTCATGTGTTGAGCCAGGCCATTGTGCCACTAAATTTGTCAGGTGCATGTTGGGGTCACATATGACTTGTACATTAATGGAATGTGCATGTTTTCTATTAACACACACATTCACTGTCACATGGAGCCCTTATAGCAATATATGAGTGCAGTTAATTACGCCGATCAAATTTGGAAAACCGGACATTGCTGCAAATTGCCTTTTATTGTTGGCCTGTTCTCCCACAGTGAAGGGATATATCGACTGGTCACACCAACAATGGCATCCAAGACGGCAGGCATTACTGCGCTTAGAGCCGGCTGCGATATCCCAGATCTATGGATAATGTCACAGAATTATAGCCAAAAGTGGCTTCAGGCAGAGAGTTGATATTAAACACATACCTGTCGGCCAGTTCGCGCTGGTAAGAGCCGGTTGCCAGAAACCTCAGAGTTGTTAACACCTGTACCTGAAGAGGGACAGCGTGGTTCCGCAGGGTCGGCCTCTCTAATAATGGACCCAGTTCAGCACACAGATCCAAGAGCATTGCTCTAGGGAATCTAAATCATCATGGGCCAGGAAATCTTCATGGTCTCTGAAAACTCGTTCCCTCCTGATCCTCCCGTTTGCACAATGTTCCAGCAGTGCCAATGCATCCATCACGCAGCATTATGCACGAGTGTCACCACGGTATTTATTTACGGTGTTTACAGCAATTAGACTGCTTGCCTCAAAACTTGTCACAATTTATATTTCAATCTGTGATATCCACCACCCTGGCATGATTTGAAGACTTAAGTGTAACAGGGGAACGCACTGTGCTGCAATTCTTTAATGTCATTTGTGTAAATTGTCTCCAACCAATGATAATAATTTCATCAGATAGTTTTTTTTTTTGTTTTTTTTTTTTTAATGCATGTTCCTTATGTAATAGTTATGGCTCAGTAGCGCAAGCACAAATATCACTGCTGTTTGGAATGTTTGTGATGAAGTGGATTTACAATTAATGTTTGATATGGAGTGTAAATAAATGTGTGAGACGAATCATGATGCAGTTTGGATTCAGTTCACCATCTGCGTCACCAAATTCCCCTTGTCTCCAAGCTGTGCGTAAGCTTACGGATGGTTCAGAATTTACATGGAGGATCAGCTTCAGCAGAAAGATGTCTGTGGAGTCTGGAGAGGCCTGAAAACCATCTCTGGCCACAAGAAACCTGACTCCCAAGCTGCGGGGGACCAAAAGTGGGCGAATGACCTGAACATATTCTTCAATAGATTTGATAAGTCACCTGCCCCTCCCCCAGCCCTGTCCTCCATGCTGGGACCATCACTAGATCCACTTCAGTTTGCCTACCAGCCTGGCATTGGGGTGGATGACGCTGTGATCTTCCTCCAACACTGAGCTCTCTCTCACCTGGAGAAACCTGGGAGTACAGTGAGAATCATGTCTTTTGACTTCTCCAGTGCCTTTAATACAATACAGCCTGTACTTCTGAGAGACAAGCTGGAGCACACTGGGGTGGACCGTCACCTCACACACTGGATTTTGGACTATCTCACCAACCGTCCACAGTATGTGAGGACCCGTGACTGTGTCCCTGACACGGTTGCCTGCAGCACGGGGCCCCGCATGGAACAGTCCTGGCTCCGTTCCTCTTCACCCTCAATACTGCAGACTTCTCATACAACACACCCACCTGTCACCTGCAGAAGTTCCCTGATGACTCTGCAATCGTCGGCCTCATCACAGAGGGGGATGACAAAGAGTACAGAGAACTGACACAGGACTTTGTGGACTGGTGCCAGTGGAACTGCCTCCAGATCAATGCGGGGAAAACCAAAGAACTGGTGGTGGATTTCCGCAGACGAACACTCTGCCCCCCCACACCGGTGAACATATATCGAGATATATGTTCGAGATGGTGACATCTTATAAATACCTGGGTGTTCACCTGAACAGTAAACTGGACTGGCCCCGCAACACAACTGCACTTTACAAGAAAGGCCAGAGCAGACTCTATCTGCTCAGGAGACTGAGGTCTTTTGGAGTGCAGGGGGCACTCCTGAAGACCTTTTATGACACCGTGGTGGCATCAGCTATCTTCTATGGAGTGGTCTGCTGGGGGAGCAGCATCTCGACAGCTGACAGGAAGAGACTTGACAGACTGATCAGGAAGGCCAGCTCTGTCCTGGGATGCCCCCTCGACTCAGTGGAGGTGGTAGGTGAGAGGAGGATGATGGCTAAGCTGTCATCCATGATTGAGAACGACTCCCACCCCCTGCAGGACACTCTAGGACACTGGAGAGCTCCTTCAGCGATAGACTGCTTCACCCAAAGTGTGTGAAGGAAGGTCCTTCCTTCCTGCAGCCGTCAGACTCTACAACAAGCAGTGTTCCCAGTAGACTACACACTCTCCAAGACTGCACTGACCGCACTATAATGCACATTCTTCCTTCTTCTCAGCACCTTAACTACCCCCCCTGCTGCCCAAACCCACACACACACACACACACACACATACACACACACACTACACTACTGGTAGATAGCAACACGTAAAGACTGGAGGGGAAGGGGTGATTCCATAAGGCTGGATCAAGTCTGACAGTTCCTGAATCCCAATACTGGGCGTCAGGTTCTGTCACTTGGTCTCATGGTTTCACACTAACTCTGAACCTCGGAGGGGGTTGTTCCTCAGGTTTAGGTTATTTTCTTCTGTTGTTTAAATTGTTCATATTTCTATTTTTTTTTCTATATTCCTTGTTTATAGTGTTTATATTGCTTTTTGCTATTTATTATCTGTTTATACTGTTTAGAATGTAAATTATGCTTCATATTTTGCTATCCACTTTGCTGCTGTAATGCTTGTAATGAAATTTCCCCACTGTGGGACTAATAAAGGAATATCTTATCTTATCTTATCTTGTCACCAGCATAAGCTTGTCACAAACAAATCAAACTGTACAGGTGAGGCTGGGGGGAGATGTGGCCTATTAATGACTTCATTTTCAGTTGAATACACAATTAGCCAGGCACTGTAGAGTGAACAATGGACTGGATTTGGGTCATTAATGCAGGACAGTTTCATTTTGCTTTTGTTTCTGCCTTTGTGGAAATCAGTAATATTTTGCTGCCAACTTTATATATATATATATATATATATATATATATATATATATATACACACACACACACACAACATATGTATATATATATATATAAAGTTGGGCAAACTCTGAACTGTAAACATCACTACACACTGCATTGTCCTCTCAAGTGCTACATTTGCCAAGTGCACTCAACATCAAGTGGTTAGGGTTAGCCCTCCAGGACTTTGTTTTAGGAAGTTGTTGCTGTTTATTTAAAAGGCCTCCTTACTCTCCATCCTCAACATTGTTTTCAAGGGTGTCAGAATAAGTTTAACATTATCAGGGCTCCTTTGCACCCTCTGGTGGCCAGTCTTGGGAAAACACCAAACCACAGTACTCTGCCAAAGGCTGTGATTTTTGGTTAAAGCTGCGGCATAAATGCTGCAGCTCTAACTGAAAATAACAGTATACTGTAAGTGTCACCTGTGTCAACATGCACACACACACACTATATGAGGGTCACAAGCTATAATTCTGGAAAACCAACCTGGGCAGGTGTGAAGTCTCGGGGCCCAAGGGCCTACATGGCCCATGGAAGAACAGGGGCCCACAGGTCTTTGTGCTCAAGGGCCTATGGGTTTCAGGGCCCTCTGCGCCCTCCGGTGGTTGACCTTAGGAAAACTATGCTGCAGCTCTAACCAAAAATAACAGCATTTGACAAAGTGTCACCTCTGTCCACACACACACACACATACACATTAGGCCATAACTCCAGAGCACAAAGATGGTCAGGCATGACGCTTTGCACACTGCTAGAGGGAGGCTTCCTGCACAGCAAAATTTCAAGTCAATCCTATGAGCAGAAAAGAAGTTATGACCCCCTTGGGGCACTGAAATTTCTCACTGGTTTAAGGTTTTGGTACTCCCATACAGACAGGGGATCAGGCTGTTGGAAAGCTCTCTGCCCAAGGAATTGAATGCATTTTGTTTCATCTTTCAATCTTATTATGAGCACCGGGGTCACTCAGAGGTGATTTTAATCCCTCTAGGATCTAGCTCAATTATATACATGGTCTTTTGCTGTCACCTTGTGGTCTTTTGGTGCTACTACAACCTTCAAACAGTCTTGAAAGGTGACACCACATACTTTGGCTTTTCACTGACTTTTCACTGTGCAGAAAATTGAGAAAAAAGGCTTTACTTTGACTCAAAACTGAAAATCAAGAGAAAAGTGAATGCAAAAAGACTTTTCTTTTATAAATCATCCCCACCCTTACTGTCTGCTACTTGATTTAAAATAAGAAAATTACTTAAAAAACTATGTCTCATTGCTCCAAATTTGAACACAAGATCTTGAATCATAGAAACTGGCAGCTAACACACCAATGATGGAAATAGGAGAGAGAGGGGGAATGAGGCTGGAATCAGCTGGTGTGTGAATCCTCAATTACCAATCACAAGGTCTACATAATTTACAAAACTACAGCGGCCTAAGTAAAGAGAAACGATAGTCCATCATTAGATGGACTATTGTTTCTCTTTACTTAGCTGATTGGTTCCTGCTATAATATGAATTCTAACAGTTGTCAAATAGGGCTGTCAGCTGTGTACCAACCTGACTTCTGCATGACACAACTGATGGTCCCAACCCCATTTAGAAGGCAAGAAATTCCACAAATGAACCCTGACAAGGCACATCTATGAAGTGAAAACCATTTCAGGTGACTACATCATGAAGCTCACTGAGAGAAGGCCAAGGGTTTGCAGAGCTGTCAGCAAAGCAAAGGGTAGCTACTTTCATTCATTCATTCATTCATCTTCCAAACCACTTATCCTCACTAGGGTCGCGGTGGGGTGCTGGAGCCTATCCCAGCGCTCATAGGGCGAAGGCAGTGAAACACCCTGGACAGGTCGCCAGTCCATCGCAGGGCAGACAGACAAACACTGACATCCACACACACAATCACACCTAGGGGCAATTTAGCTTCTCCAATTTACCTGACCTGCATGTCTTTGGACGGTGGGAGGAAACCGGAGTGCCCGGAGGAAATCCACGCAGACACGGGGAGAACATGCAAACTCCGGGTAGCTACTTTGAGGAATGTAAAATATAAAACATATTTAGAGTTATTTAACTTTTTTTTCTGTGCTACGTAATTCCATATATCTTGCTTCATATACACTACTCACAAAAAGTTAGGGGTATTCGGCTTTCGGGTGAAATTTCAGGATGAACCTAAAATGCATTATAACCATTACAGGTGAACTTAATGTGACCTTCTGTAAACTTTTGAATGCACGTGTCCAACTGTTCAATGTTTCAGTACTTTTTGCACAAGTTGCTGTTCTCTAACAAGGAGTTTAACGGCAAAATTCACATCAGGTGTTTGATGCTCCAGCTCATCGAGGTCGTATCATTAGGGAACGGCTGCTGGAGACTGGGGTACCTCAAATGGAGTGGCCTGCACTTTCTCAGACCTGAATCCCATAGAAAACCTATGGGATCAGCTGCGTCGCCGTGTAGAGGCTCGGAGCTCTGTCCCCCAGAACCTCAATGTCCTGAGGGCCGCCCTTCAAGAAGAGTGGGATGCCATGCCTCAGCAAACAATAAGTCGACTTGTGAACAGCATGAGACGTCGTTGTCAAGCTGTAATTGATGCTCAAGGGCACATGACAAGTTATTGACACTGACATTTTTTGTTGTGGTATATCCACCACTGTTGTTGGCTTTTGTTTCAATAAATTGTTTGAGATGAGGAAATCACCAGTGTATGTTTCTACTTAAATGCCCTACTTTCATGATATAATATCACTGTAGCGTGAACATTTTACATTTTCCATAAATTTCACCCAAAAGCCAAATATCCCTAACTTTTTGTGAGTAGTGTATTTGATGTCTTCAGTATGTATGTACAATGTAGAAAGTAGTAAAATTAAAGAAAAAAACACTGAATGAGAAGGTGTGTCCAAACTTTTGACTGGTAGTGTATATATGTACTGTAGGTATGTTTTATTTTTACCTACCATATAGCTTGAGGTATAAAAGTAAATAATTTCTATCCCGAAGGAATGGGAATAGACAAGAAATCTATGTATGTATGTTTTATTTTTACCTACCATATAGCTTGAGTTATAAAAGTAAATAATTTCTATCACAAAGGAATGGGAATAGAAAAGAAATCAAAAAACCCAAAGTTAATATCTGCCATATCAATACAAAATCTATTATGTATGGTAAATGTTCTGGATAAGGTTGCATAATATGAGAGAGAGATATCAAGAATCTTTTCTAATCCATGCAAGATTCATAGTAAAATAAGTGCTCCCTGAGAAAAGCCATTGGTCACACAATCTCAAATAAAGAGGAACATGGCATTCAATATATAATCTAATTTAATAATATTTTAAGAATTTTTGCATGCATAAGTGCTTAGTGTAACAAGACTCTCAATATTATGTATACTGTATCCATACTGGAATACCCTTTTAGTATCAATGAAAACATAGCAAAATTTTCGATTTTTTGTCTATTCCCATTCCTTTGGGATAGAAATTATTTACTTTCATACCTAAAGCTATATGGCAGTTAAAACATTTTTTTTTATTATTATATTATATGGATGCCCCAACCTTAATTCTAACTGTAACCCTACCCTCACCCTAACCCTAACCTACCCCTAGCCCTAACCTTAACCTAACTAATAACTAACCTAACTAATACCGGGACCTTCTCCTAAACAACCCCAAACAAATTGCAGGCCTCCTGCAAATTTTTGGCCTCCAATTGTTGGACATGGCAACAGCAGATTGGATACAAACCTCTCTCGTAAAAATCTCCAACCATTTCCTCAAATTGGCACAGGATACAGAATGGGAAATCACCCAGACTAATACGACCAGGTGGAGGGAGGCCTGGACGGTGGTAGTTCGATGGGTCCAAAAAGAAATTAAAAAGCTGGACAGCTCTACTACCAATAAGGCACAACAAAGACTCACGGCTCTATTGGATGCCAAAACATTGCCAACCACAATTGACAACCAAAAGAGCCTCTTTAAGGTCGCTTTCACACCAGACCAAGAGGACTTGGTTCGATTGGGGGGCTCAAAATTGTAACATTGTTGCGTTTATCAATAGTTTCGGTTCTGCATTCAGACTCCGATTTTCGGAAGCGAACCAAACTTTATGAACAACGTCATGTGGTTGAAAGGGACACTCCTCGATTGGACAAACAGGGAGGGAAATCCCTCCCTTCCCCCGGACCCGGAAAAACAACAAACGGCAAACATGGAGCAGGATCAACGTTTAGCCGTTTTGGGCTTTATGCTTTTTCTCATGTTCATTTACCACATGAACGCGGCTCGGCAAACCATTCTGCACCGCCAGGTTTGGCAGCAAGCAAGAGACAACTTCACTCTCATAAGGAGAAACATAAAAGAAAGACGCCACCGGAGGAAAACGCGAATGGCTAACTACGAGATGTTGCTAACTTTGGACAGACGGTGAGCAAGGTATGTAATGTCGTCAGTTAAATCATGTTTTTGTTGTTGTTTGTTTTCTTTTTACAGAGTAGATGCTTTACGATGAATGTTTGTGTTTGTATTTTGTTCTGTATGGCCGCCTGATAGCCATTTTCAAATAAAAATGTACCTATTAATAAAATTAATTCGCAGAACTGCCAACTTTTCAAAAAAAACCTTGGACCGAGGTTTTATGTCTGTAATCAGACATAGGGATGTTTATTTACCTTAATTTTCGGAGGTAACTTCCTTCAGAAAGGTCCACCTTACAGCCGGCCAAGTGGTGCCGGCAAGTGGTGCCGGCCGGTTTATATGCGGTTGCAGCAGCACAACGGACAACAACACAGACAACATGGTTCATTACTGATTGCGCAACGCGGCGATTAGCCGGTAATCGCACTGCACGCATTAAACGATATTGCAGAGGCAAGAGGAAAGTTGCATGATTTACACCATTATAATGATATAGGCTACTGCAGTGACGCAGAGATGCCCTGACCTACAAATTTTGCTCTCCAGCGGACAGAAAACAGATGTTTTTACAGACTGCAGCAAAAGTAACATCAGTTGATTTTAATAACTATGTGAAAATCAAGGTTGTGATGTCAAACTGATCATTACATTAATCACGCATTATATCACAATCTTGATATCTGTTCAAATGACTGTCATCTCTGCCATTGCCTGTTGATAACCGGCAGTCATTCTGGGTGAAACAGCAACAATATTATAGAATATACTTTCAATTTAAATATTTACACAAACATTTACACACTGAATGATATGTTAATAAAAAAAATCAAGTTTGCTTTCTATATGTATTTATCTGATGTGCTTTATCTCAACAGGAGCATGTGGGTCAATCCACGTCCCTGCAGTTGGTGGCAACACATAAACACAAACTGGAGTGACACAGACTGGCAGTGCAACTTCAGGATGAAGTTTGAAACTTTTCAGCACCTGTGTAACATCCTGCGGCCCAGCTTGACCCGGCAGAGTACGAGATACAGAGAGCCTGTCCCAGTGGAGCTACGGGTGGCAATTTGTCTGTGGCGGTTGGCCACAAATTTGGAGTATAGGTCGATCTCACATTTGTTTGGTGTTGGCATATCCACAGCCTGTCAAATCACACAAGAAGTTGTGACATATACAACATATTACCATGGCAACGGCGGCGCACATGCATGCAGCAGCTGATGGCTCCCTCAATTTCAACAAAAAGAGGAGCGATTCTTCCGTTTTTACTGCTGAGAATCGTACCACTTGCAGGTGTATTACTTATGACAGTAATACACTCCTCAATATCAGGAAAGGAAGTGCAAAAATTGCACTGAGTGCCGCGGACCTTGGGATTATATCTGCTCTCGGCATCTTAAGATCTGACGACCAGGGCATTCGGATCGGACGTCATCGCGGGCGGTGCAGTCGAAACAGGGGTGCGACTGAGGCTGAGTAGGCTTGGACCCAAGGCTGTGCCGCTACCCAGCCTACTCCTGGCTAATGTCCGATCACAGGAGAACAAAATGGACGAGATACGGCTCAGGCTGACTCAGCAGGGAGAGATCAGACACTGCGGCGTTCTCATCCTAACAGAGACGTGGCTACATGAAAACATACCGGATGAGGCTTTAACACCGGACGGGCGGAGCCTGTTCCGGGCCGACAGAACACAAGACTCCGGTAAGACGAGAGGGGGCGGGCTCTGTGTGTACATCAATGATGCTTGGTGCACAGGTGCAGTCAGAGTGGATGGAAAATGTTCACCTGACATTGAGTTTTTACTGCTCAGATGTCGGCCATATTACCTGCCTAGAGAATTCACCAGTGTGTTTGTTGCTGCTGTTTACATTCCACCGGATGCAAATTCAAAAAATGCACTCCAGGAATTGTATGAGGTCATCAGCAGCCAGATGGCAAAACAGCCAGATGCTGTTATTATTGTTGCTGGGGATCAAACAGACCTCAGAACTGTTCTGCCAAGATTCCACCAGCACGTCCACATCCCCACCAGAGGAAACAACACACTGGACCATGTCTACACCAATGTTCCTGGCAGCTACAGAGCCCTCTGTCGTCCTCATTTTGGCAAGTCAGACCACATCTCCCTGCTTCTCCTGCCTACCTACATCCAGCTGACAAAAAGGGTCAAACCAACTGTAAAAACAGTTAAAGTGTGGACAGATGAAGCTACAGTGGCTCTACAGGACTGTTTTGAATGCACAGACTGGCAGATGTTCAGGGATGCTGCTACCCAGGAGAACCATATTGACCTTGAAGAATACACATCATCAGTGACATCATACATCAGCAAATGTGCTGATGATGTGGTAAAAACAAGGACAGTTAAATCATTCCCTAATGAGAAAGCCTGGATGAATGGAGAGGTGAGAGCTCTATGTAGAGCCAAAAAAGCTGCCTTTAAGTCAGGTGACAAAGAAGCCTACAACACTGCCAGAGCAAAACTGAAAGCTGGCATCAAGGAGGCAAAGCAAAGGCATCAGCAAAGACTGGAGAGAGACCTCAACACCAACAACAGCAAAGACTTGTGGCAGGCGGTCAAAAATGTGACAGGCTACAAAAAGCAGGAGCGCTCCCATCATGTGTGAGGCCACGTTACCAGACGAGCTAAACACATTTTATGCTCGCTTTGACCTCCTCAACAGGGAATCAGCTGTAAAGTCTACTCCGCCTCCAGAGGACCGGCCACTGTCAGTATCCACAGTGGATGTGAGGAAAGTCCTGCTGAAAGTGAATATGAGTAAAGCTGCTGGGCCTGACAACATCCCTGGCCGTGTACTAAAAACATGTGCCAACCAGCTAGTAGATGTCATTACCGACATTTTCAACATATCACTGTCACAGGAGAGTGTTCCCACCTGCTTCAAGACAGCCACCATCATCCCTGTGCCTAAAAAGTCTGCAATGTCTAATCTAAATGACTACCACCCTGTGGCACTCACCCCCCATCCTGATGAAGTGCTTTGAGAAACTGGTTCTCCAGCACATAAAGAATAACATCCCTGCCAGTCTGGACCCTCAGCAGTTTGCATTCAGAACCAACAGATCCACAGAGGATGCCATCTCCACTGCTCTCCACTCAGTCTTCACTCACCTGGAGAAAAGCAGCACCTACAGCAGAATGCTGTTTGTTGACTTCAGCTCAGCTTTCAACACAATCTCCTCCATGAAGCTGATTGGAAAACTGAACACTCTGGGCATCAGTACCACTCTCTGCAACTGGATACTGGACTTCCTCACAAACAGACCCCAGTCAGTTCGGATTGGCAGTCTCTCCTCCTCCACTCTAGTGCTCAACACCGGAGCGCCCCAGGGCTGAGTGCTCAGCCCCCTCCTGTTCACGCTGTACACCCACGACTGCAACCCCCGACATGGAGAGAACTCTATTGTGAAGTTCACGGATGACACCACCATCATCGGCCGGATTTCCAACAATGATGAGTTTTCATATCGGGAGGAAATCAACCATCTTGCAGAATGGTGCACAGACAACAACCTTCTGCTCAACGTCAGCAAAACCAAAGAGCTGATACTTGATTTTCGAAAAAAAGAGGCACAGACACACAACCCTGTCTCCATCAATGGAGCTGAGGTGGAGCAAGTGAGCAGTTTTAAGTTCCTGGGAATCAACATAACAGAGAACCTAACATGGACTTCACATATCTCTGCCCTGGTTAAAAAAGCCCAGAAACGGCTGTATTTCTTAAGGAAACTTAAGAAAGCAAAATTCCCACGCCAAGTTCTTGTCAGCTTCTACAAAGGAGCGATTGAAAGCATCCTGACTGGAAACATCACAAACTGGCATGGGATGTGCACGGCCCAGGACAGGAAGACTCTGCAACGAGTGATTAAAACTGCCCAAAACATCATTGGTACCCATCTACCAAGCATCAGTGATATCGGGGAGGTGAGGTGCCTGCGCAGAGCCATAAGGATCCTAAAAGACAACACCCACCCCAGCCACAGCCTGTTCACCCTGCTGCCGTCAGGCAAAAGATACAGAAGTATTCGCTGCCGTACAACCAGACTACAGAGCAGCTTCTTCCCTCAGGCTGTGAGACGACTAAATACACCATCTGAACTCCTCCAGTATTAATAATTCTATTTTCTACACAATCAATCAATTAATCAATCAAGAGAGAACCACATTTTAATTTCATTATACACCCTGTTGTATAATGACAAATAAACTTCCTTGTATCCTTGTATCCTTGTATGTGTGCTTGAGCTTTGGTGACCTCTCTCGCCACACATGACCAAAAGGCCCCTTATTACACCATTTGGTACAGTAACAGCCATTTTTTGAGTGCAGGGAAAGAAACAGCTATAACTCCTTAAGGAAAGCTTCCAGAGCTCCAAAACTGCTGTTTTTGGCCTTCTCTCGCCGCGCGGAGCACACACACGTACTTTCTACTGTAACATCATGTGTGCTTGACCTTTGGTGACCTCTCTAGCCACACATGACCAACAGCCCAAAAGGCCCCTGTTGACACCCTCTTGTACAGTAACAGTGCGCTTTTGACAGCGTAGGCAAAGAAACAGCCATCAGCTTGACATCATTAATATTGACAATTACACCAGGGGGAACACATCATGACAGCTTGGAGTATTACTGTCACATACAGTTACCCCTCTGTTCAATATGACACCAGGGTCACACAACTTTCAAATTGGTACTGCTGACTTGTTTGGCCTTAACATTTAAGTCCTGTGATTTTCAGCTTGATATCATTAAAAATGGCCTTTACAGCAGGGGGAACGCATCCTGACAGCTTGGAATATTACTGTCAGATATTGTTCCCCCTCTGTTCAATATGAAACCAGGGTCACACAACTTTCAAATTCAAACTGCTGACTTGTTTGGCCATAACAGGTAAGACATGTGATTTTCAGCTTGATATCATTAAAATTGACCATTACAGCAGGGGGAACGCATCCTGACAGCTTGGAGTACAACTGTCAGATACTGTTCCTCCTCTGATCAATATGAAATCAGACTCACACAGCTGTAAAATTCATACGACTAACTTGGTTTCCCACAACAGGTAATTCCTGCGATTTTCAGCTCAATATCATTAAAATTGACCATTTCAGCAGGGGGAACGCATCCTGACAGCTTGGAGTGTTACTGTCAGATATTGTTCCCCCTCCGTTCAATATGAAATCAGGGTCACACAACACACATACTTTCTACTGTATCTCCATGTGTGCTTGACCTTTGGTGACCTCACACTACTGTAACTCCATGTGTGCTTGACCTTTGGTGACCTCTCTCGCCACACATGACCAACAGCCCAAAAGGCCCCTATTGACACCCTTTGGTACAGTAACAGTGCACTTTTGAATGCGTAGGCAAAGACACAGCCATCAGCTTGACATCATTAATATTGACAATTACAGCAGGGGGAACACATCCTGACAGCTTGGAGTATTACTGTCAGATACTGTTCCCCCTCTGTTCAATATGACACCAGGGTCACACAACTTTCAAATTCATACTGCTGACTTGTTTGGCCATAACAGGTAAGACATGTGATATTCAGCTTGATATCATTAAAATTCACCATTACAACAGGGGGAACGCATCCTGACATCTTGGAGTACTACTGTCAGATACTGTTCCCCCTCTGATCAATATGAAATCAGACTCACACAGCTGTAAAATTCATACGACTAACTTGGTTTCCCACAACAGGTAAGTCATGTGATTTTCAGCTTGATATCATTAAAATTGACCATTTCAGCAGGGGGAACGCATCCTGACAGCTTGGAGTATTACTGTCAGATATTGTTCCCCCTCCGTTCAATATGAAACCAGTGTCACACAACACACATACTTTCTACTGTATCTCCATGTGTGCTTGACCTTTGGTGACCTCTCTCGCCACACATGACCAACAGCCCAAAAGGCCCCTGTTTACACATATCTGGTACAGTACGCGAGCAATTTTGGTCACGCAGGCAAAGAAACCTCCATAACTCCTTCAGGAAGGCTCCCAGAGCTCCGAAACTGCTGTTGTTGGCCTTCTGCCGCCGCGCGGAGCACACTCACACAGTAGTGTGTACTACTGTAACTCCATGTGTGCTTGACCTTTGGTGACCTCTCTCGCCACACATGACCAACAGCCCAAAAGGCCCCTATTGACACCCTTTGGTACAGTAACAGTGCACTTTTGAATGCGTAGGCAAAGACACAGCGATCAGCTTGACATCATTAATATTGACAATTACAGCAGGGGGAACACATCCTGACAGCTTGGAGTATTACTGTCAGATACTGTTCCCCCTCTGTTTAATATGACACCAGGGTCACACAACTTTCAAATTCATACTGCTGACTTGTTTGGCCATAACAGGTAAGACATGTGATATTCAGCTTGATATCATTAAAATTCACCATTACAGCAGGGGGAACGCATCCTGACATCTTGGAGTACTACTGTCAGATACTGTTCCCCCTCTGATCAATATGAAATCAGACTCACACAGCTGTAAAATTCATACTGCTGACTTGTTTGACCATCAAAGCTAAGACATGTGATTTTCAGCTTGATATCATTAAAATTCACCATTACAACAGGGGGAACGCATCCTGACATCTTGGAGTACTACTGTCAGATACTGTTCCCCCTCTGATCAATATGAAATCAGACTCACACAGCTGTAAAATTCATACGACTAACTTGGTTTCCCACAACAGGTAAGTCGTGTGATTTTCAGCTTGATATCATTAAAATTGACCATTTCAGCAGGGGGAACGCATCCTGACAGCTTGGAGTGTTACTGTCAGATATTGTTCCCCCTCCGTTCAATATGAAATCAGGGTCACACAACACACATACTTTCTACTGTATCTCCATGTGTGCTTGACCTTTGGTGACCTCTCTCGCCACATACGACCAACAGCCCAAAAGGCCCCTGTTTACACATGTCTGGTACAGTACGGGAGCAATTTTGGTCACGCAGGCAAAGAAACCTCCATAACTTCTTCAGGAAGGCTCCCAGAGCTCCGAAACTGCTGTTGTTGGCCTTCTGCCGCCGCGCGGAGCACACTCACATACACACTACTGTAACTCCATGTGTGCTTGACCTTTGGTGACCTCTCTCGCCACACATGACCAACAGCCCAAAAGGCCCCTGTTTACACCCTTTGGTACAGTAACAGCGCGCTTTTGACAGTGTAGGCAAAGAAACAGCCATCAGAAAGACATCATTAATATTGACAATTGCAGCAGGGGGAACACATCCTGACAGCATGGTGTATTACTGTCAGATACTGTTCCCCCTCTGTTCAATATGACACCAGGGTCACACAACTTTCAAATTCATACTGCTGACTTGTTTGGCCATAACAGGTAAGACATGTGATATTCAGCTTGATATCATTCAAAATTACCTTTACGGCAGGGGGAACGCATCCTGACAGCTTGGAATATTAATGTCAGATATTGTTCCCCCTCCGTTCAATATGAAACCAGGGTCACACAACTGTAAAATTCATACTGCTGACTTGTTTGACCATCAAAGCTAAGACATGTGATTTTCAGCTTGATATCATTAAAATTCACCATTACAACAGGGGGAACGCATCCTGACATCTTGGAGTACTACTGTCAGATACTGTTCCCCCTCTGATCAATATGAAATCAGACTCACACAGCTGTAAAATTCATACGACTAACTTGGTTTCCCACAACAGGTAAGTCGTGTGATTTTCAGCTTGATATCATTAAAATTGACCATTTCAGCAGGGGGAACGCATCCTGACAGCTTGGAGTATTACTGTCAGATATTGTTCCCCCTCCGTTCAATATGAAACCAGTGTCACACAACACACATACTTTCTACTGTATCTCCATGTGTGCTTGACCTTTGGTGACCTCTCTCGCCACACATGACCAACAGCCCAAAAGGCCCCTGTTTACACATATCTGGTACAGTACGCGAGCAATTTTGGTCACGCAGGCAAAGAAACCTCCATAACTTCCTTCAGGAAGGCTCCCAGAGCTCCGAAACTGCTGTTGTTGGCCTTCTGCCGCCGCGCGGAGCACACTCACGTACACACTACTGTAACTCCATGTGTGCTTGACCTTTGGTGACCTCTCTCGCCACACATGACCAACAGCCCAAAAGGCCCCTATTGACACCCTTTGGTACAGTAACAGTGCACTTTTGAATGCGTAGGCAAAGACACAGCCATCAGCTTGACATCATTAATATTGACAATTACAGCAGGGGGAACACATCCTGACAGCATTGGAGTATTACTGTCAGATACTGTTCCCCCTCTGTTAATATGACACCAGGGTCACACAACTTTCAAATTCATACTGCTGACTTGTTTGGCCATAACATTTAAATCCTGTGATATTCAGCTTGATATCATTAAAATTCACCATTACAGGCAGGGGGAACGCATCCTGACATCTTGGAGTATTAATGTCAGATATTGTTCCCCCTCCGTTCAATATGAAACCAGGGTCACACAGCTGTAAAATTCATACTGCTGACTTGTTTGACCATCAAAGCTAAGACATGTGATTTTCAGCTTGATATCATTAAAATTCACCATTACAACAGGGGGAACGCATCCTGACATCTTGGAGTACTACTGTCAGATACTGTTCCCCCTCTGATCAATATGAAATCAGACTCACACAGCTGTAAAATTCATACGACTAACTTGGTTTCCCACAACAGGTAAGTCGTGTGATTTTCAGCTTGATATCATTAAAATTGACCATTTCAGCAGGGGGAACGCATCCTGACAGCTTGGAGTGTTACTGTCAGATATTGTTCCCCCTCCGTTCAATATGAAATCAGGGTCACACAACACACATACTTTCTACTGTATCTCCATGTGTGCTTGACCTTTGGTGACCTCTCTCGCCACATACGACCAACAGCCCAAAAGGCCCCTGTTTACACATGTCTGGTACAGTACGGGAGCAATTTTGGTCACGCAGGCAAAGAAACCTCCATAACTTCTTCAGGAAGGCTCCCAGAGCTCCGAAACTGCTGTTGTTGGCCTTCTGCCGCCGCGCGGAGCACACTCACATACACACTACTGTAACTCCATGTGTGCTTGACCTTTGGTGACCTCTCTCGCCACACATGACCAACAGCCCAAAAGGCCCCTATTGACACCCTTTGGTACAGTAACAGCGCGCTTTTGACAGTGGTAGGCAAAGACACAGCCATCAGAATTGACATCATTAATATTG